>NC_090272.1:126252866-126571700 GCF_040414725.1 Anabrus simplex | reverse complement strand
GAGGTTTTCTTCCTATTTGCTTTGCGTCGCACCGACACAGATAGGTCTTATGGCGACGATGGGATAGGAAAGGGCTAGGACTGGGAAGGAAGCGGCCGTGGCCTTAATTAAGGTACATTTGGCTGGTGTGAAAATGGGAAACCACGGAAAACCATTTCAGGGCTGCCGACAGTCGGGCTCGAACCCACTATCTCCCGGATGCAATCTCAAAGCTACATGATCGTAACCGCACGGCGAACTCTCCCGCTGCGTGACGAGTTTGCACCACAACGATGTTGCTGTGACAGTTCTTCGCTCGTCCCAGCAAGAGGCAGTTGCGTGCATACAACAGGCCTATAAACAGAACTACGGTCTCTATCGTGAACGACCGTTGAATGTAAGCGGCGGAACTTGAGAATGTCGTATTTTGAGTAATGGGAAAATTTCAAGTTCTGCCAAAAAATATTGGCAAATACGCTAGCGAAACTTCGATATGATCAAGTTGAAATTGCCCAGGTCACCATGCAGAAAACAGACGTGAAAAAGAAAATTTAAAAAACTACTGTATGTGACCCTTAAATGTTAGCGCCAGTCTAAGAACATATGGCTGCAGTACGTACACAGGTGTACACTGTGTTGCCTACACAGTAAGCACCAGTCCAAAAAGTAATGACTGTAGTACATGGGTGTACGCCGCATTACCTGCACTATAGGCGCCAATGCAGGAACTTGTTGACTGTAGTAGTAGTAGTAGATGTAAACTCCAGCAATGAGGGATGATCGGTGGAAAGACAAACGTACCGAGGAGTAGTCGTACACGGATCCTACCACCGCTTATGAGCCCGAGATGCGTTCCAAAGTGCCACCGACGAAAACCACAGCACTCTGAGTTGATTAGCCTGTTTAGTCTATACATAATTGAGTGTGAAGCGCCGGGCTGAAAAGTTCGAACGGCAGAGCGTTACCTTTCTGAACCCAAGTTGACGGGTCCGAATTCGGATCAGTCAATTGGTATTTGGCGGTACATCAGCCGCGTCTCAGTAGATTTTACCGGCACATAAAATAATTCCTTCATGACAAAATCGAGTGTCTCCGAAAGCCGTAAAGGTAGGTTGTGGGAAGTGAATTTATTATTATTATTATTATTATTATTATTATTATTATTATTATTATTATTATTATTATCAGTATTATTAATTTCCAAGCACGATATCTTTGTCATATTACTCAAGAGATGAGAACTCAACCGATTCTTAATTGTACTCGTATATGGGGTGGTTAATATGCTGATACAGGATCATGATACCACGATGAGACATATTAATCAATTACACTCTGGGACTGGTTCTTATATATTTACTTTAGTGCAGGGCTGAGCAACAATTTGGGAGTGGCGACCCCATCGTACTAATAGCCTATATCTGCTTCATTCATTCCATTCCTGACCCGGTCAATGACTAGAAAAATGGTTGTAGGTTTTCCTTTTCGATTTTCAGGGATGAGCAACTCAAAGATGTCGGTCTCAAACCGATAGATTCCATTCGACTCCTTTACGGAATGGTCACGTCGGGTCTTCAGTTTAGGGTGCCCGAATTCGAATCCCGACCGGATCGGGGATTTTGGATGCGTCTAGTTAATTTCTCCAACTTAGAGACTGGGTATTTCTGTTTGTCTTTAAACACATTTCTTCATACACACAACACACCAAACTACGCTGCCAATTACCACACAATCGCACAATAGTGAATACATCCTCCCTAAAAATGGTTGGCATTAGTATGGGCATCCAAATGTAAAACACGATCCACAGTTCGCACCTGCAATCCTAGCGAGGTGTAGGGAAATCTGTGGTAAAAGGATAAGAAGAGGAAGGGTTGGTAGATTTACTCGCACATAGAATAACTCCTACGGGACAAAATTTAGGCACCTTGGCTTCTCTAAAATCCGTAAGTCATTGAAACGTAAAAAAATATATTCTATTCTATTCTATTCTATTCTATTCTATTCTATTCTATTCTATTTCTGATTGTGATAGCAAAAGCTGAACTCACTCTTTTGAAGAAAAACTATCACCAATACCCATTCTGTATACCACTCTAGAGCAACCTTGTCACTTTCTACAATCTGATCACCCAAGTCTCTTCAAAAAGTTCATTTATGAAAAGTGTTCAGTTACCCATGACTGCTTTATTTACACAGATAAATCTCGCATACCAAGCACAGATGAACAGGACAAAGTTGGATGTGCCTTCCTTGTTCATGAAAACAATTCTGAGGTGTTCTCGTCCCAGTACAAACTCTTTTCCACATGCTGTTTTCCAGACTGAACTGTGGGCGATCAAATCTGCGATCTAATGGTGCTAATCTAACAATAAGAAATCTCGGTTATTAAGTGGTTCACAAGCTGCGCTGAATGCGATAAATAATAAACATAATCTGAATCCAATAGCTGCAGCTATTACAACCACAGCTCAGCAAAGTCCGCACATCTGTTTTGGCTGGATTCACAGTCATTGTGGAATATCTGGAAACGAGAAAGCTGATGTTCTGGCAAAAGCAACGGCTACATCTAATTTGGAAATTTCTTATGACAAAACGTCACCTAGCTACGCTAAAAATCATGAAGAAGCAAGTAATCCATCAATGGAACAACATTTGGACTTCTTCCACTAGAGGCCAAGTCACCAGAAAAATATTCTTCCCTGAGGTTTTCAACCACCTGCAAAGTAACGTGTTGGTGCCAAGCTTTGAAATTACTCAATTTTTGACTGGTCATGGAAAATTTGATTATTATTTTCATCGATTTGCTATCAATCGTCCTGATGGCTGCGTGTGTGTTTACGGATCCTCACAAATGGTGGATCACCTACTGTTTGAATGTGCTGCATTTAAAAGAAGAAGGCATGACTTGAACTCTCATTTGAATTATTACAACATCGCATAATCAAAACCCCTGTATTATTTGTTTAAGAAGCCGTGCTGTTACAAATATTTTATTAACTTCATCCACTTCATTTTCCGTCGATTAGATACATCAATTCATTTTCATTGTAAAAGTGAATATGTATTTTAACCATAACCATAGTATACCATGTAAAATAGGGTTCCAAACTGCTTTGGATATTATATTATATTATATTATATTATATTATATTATATTATATTATATTATATTATATTATATTATATTATATTATATTATACAGAGCACGTTAAATCAATACTGTACTTCAATTCTTGCTATGTTCCTTCTTCCTCTCCGCCCACATCTGTTTCATTCGTTCTGTTCTCCGTTTCCGGAGATGTTCCATGTTATGCGTTTGCTTTCTTTCTCTTTCTTGTTCATCGTTGATCACTTTTGGCATTTTGCCTCTAAATAACTTCCTATTATGTGTATACTTAACGTCAGTATTTGCTTCTTTGAGATCATTTAATGTCTCCGTAAACCATGCTAATTGTACTTTATGTTTTATGATTTTATTAAAAACTAACAAATGTACCCGTGCTTCGCTACGGTATTCTAAATTGTATTCGAATATCGAAGTAAGTACTGTACATGCAGTAAATAAGATTGTTTTAAAATTGCATGCCTCTTAGCGTTATCCGAGAAACAGCACGGGGAGGTACCCATACGCTGTTTCCAGTGTAAAGAGTTTGTTACCGATTTGTGATATAACGGCAGGCTCACTTGCCTACCCTCATTCACAATCGAGTTGGGAAGTTTACATTATAATTGCAGGCCCCATTGCCTACTGCGCGGTCACAGTACATTTGGAGAGTTTTCGTTACAATGGCAGCCCCCTTTCCTACTTCCAGACAGATAAGAGTTGAGGAGTTTTTATTATAACGGCAGTCAACTACCCTACTATTAGTCGAAATTGAGTTGTGAAGTTATCATCATAATGTGAGGCCCCTTTTCCTACCGCCAGCCAGCTTACTGCCACTCACACCAAGTTGGTGAGTTTCCATAAAAATAGCAGGCCACTATGCCTAATGCCAGTCACATTTTAGATGAGGACATTTGTTTATAATTGCGGGCACCCTTGCCTACTGCCAAACACAATCGGGTAGGGGACTTTTAAACAAAACTGCATGCTCCCTTGTCTTCTGCAAGTCAAATCGAGAAGTGAACTATTCATTACAATGGTAGGCCTTCCTTACTACTGCCAGTTACACAGGAATTGGAGAAGGACCCCATTCCTACTGCCAGTCAAAGTCGGTGTGGGGAGTACTAATTACAATAGCAGACACACCCTTTCTCGATCGCTACAAATCGACATCAGTGAATATATATAGATCGACATACGAAAGTATATGAGTGTTTACAATATTGCAGACCTTCATTTACAGATTAACTGCTGCTAAACGTACGTCATATCGACAAAGTATTGTACCACAAGACGCCGGATTTAGTGGCCTAAACGGCTGGTCCTATAATATCTCATCTATTCTTGGCTCAGATTGAGTTAGAAACGTTGAACAGGGTAAAGTTTTTGTAAGATTATCTCACATTGCAGTACTTTTCGGATAATTATGTGACAGCTACATACGTAGCATTTGGCTCACATATGGCTACTCGGTGGGCCAATTTTCGTGTGAAGAGTTTGATGATTCTATATTTCTTATAAGTGATTGAATGTATGAATTATGCATGTGAAAAGTCCAAATTTACTTAACATCATTTAATAGAGAAAAATCAAACGTAAAAAGGATACAGATACGACAAAAAGTCATAAGACCAAGGTTGTAGCTCATTCCAAATTGAACGGAGATTGTCCAGTCCGTTATGTGATAGGACTTCCCGAAGGTCTGCACCATCATTAAAATTGCCTCCATATTTCGATATGGATAAAAAGTTAAAAATTTAAAGATCTTGGAAGTTTTCCGTCCGTTACAGGCTAAAACGTATAATTTTGTCAAATTTCCATTTTCTTTTTCGTCTGACAGATTATACCGCGATATGGATTTTGGGCGAGGAGGGTAAAAATTAGAACTTTCAGGAAACTAAATCAAAAAAATATGCAGATGGTCATTATTACCCCTTAAACGGGTAGCTGTGCGAAAATTTCACCAAAATAGTCAATGTAGAGCCACACGCAGTCGTTACGATTTTATTTATATAGATAGATGAGGAATCTTCTCCACGTACAACACCTTTTGAGCTATGTCCGCTGGACTCAACCTGCAAAACCGACCATTCATGATATCTCCTTTATTAATCCTCCTGACGAAAAAATGCACATGAAAAAGAAGTTTTAGAGATGGAATTCCATCACGTGTGGTCGATTCCAGTCAGCTTGGCCTTGTACTGTGTGTATATATATATATATATATATATATTGCTAGTTGCTTTACGTCGCACCGACACAGATAGGTTTTATGGCGACGATGGGACAGGAAAGTGCTAGGAGTGGGAAGGAAGCGGCCGTGGCCTTAATTAAGGAACAGCCCAGCATTTGCCTGGTGTGAAAATGGGAAACCACAGAAAACCATATTCAGGCCTGCCGACAGTGGGGTTCGAACCTATCTCCCGAATACTGGATACTGGCCCCACTTAAGCGACTGCAGCTATCGAGATCGGTACTGTATATATTGTGAAAGAGTAAAATCACCATTTCGGTTCCCTATAAACCACCAGTCCATTCCGGAACATGAAATGTTATTGACCTTTAAAACCTACCTTTTGACAGGTGGATGCTAAATATAAAGTTTGGTTCGAATATCTTAAGTATTTTTCAAGTTGTAGGAAATACGCTTTACACGCACCCGCTCTTGAGTTAAGTCCAATGTGATTTGTACCGAAAAACGGTCCGTTAATGATATCCCCTTATTAATCCTCATATCGAAATTATGCACATGAGAAAAAAGGTTTAGAAATTAATTTCCACTAAGGCAGGTAGATTTCCATTATGTTTGGTTGTGTATATTTTGTGGGAGTGCAAAATCACGATTTTGGTTTCGTATAAACCCCCAGTCAGTTCAAGGATTTAGAAACAATATTTGCCCTAAAACCTACCCAAGGACAGGTGGATTCTAAATGTGAAGTTTGGTGGAAATATATCCAGTAGATTCTAGCACTCGCGTACATACGGAGTAATTAAGGAAGAAAATAATAAGGCAGTTAAGAAAGTTGAAATTAATAGAAAATGGATTATAAATGAGGACAGCTGGATAACGACAAATATGTAAATGCCAAGTGAATGTATTGGAAAATCAAATGCCCCTCAATAAATTATGCTGGTGTGAGTTAAGGATATAATAAAGCGGTAACAGAGGAGAAATTTAGGCGCAGTGATTCCTAGGTAAACAGATAAGAAGATGACTAATTGTGTTATTACTTAATCTATTCGAGGGCGGTTATAATCTCCAACGATATTCCGCCAATATCCCGCAGATAGGCCGATTGACGCCTCTCTTGCCTTCCACTCAAGGAACAACCACGAATTTGAAAGCATGATGAGGAAAATGGCAATACGTTACTTCGCTGCTGGCAAGCAGTCAGAGACGTTGCCATGGTAAGCTGTAGGTTCGTTGTCGGTCTGTCGGTCACTCAATGCAGAGCATGATACCCACAGAAAATAGTAAATTTCTCCGTCATGTGAAGAGTAAGGTAAATTATGAACATAACTAAAGTTGTTTATAATGAAGAGACGTTTCACGTACGGTCCACGGAGTTTACAGAAAATCAATAGTACAAGATAAAATGGAGAAAAACTGTTCTTGTTTTCCTATAAACCCCCTGTCTATTCAAAGATTTTAAAATGATATGCATATCGAAACCTTCCCCGCGATGAGTATACTCTAAATGTGAAGTTTGGTTGAGATCTATCCAGCCGTTTCAACGTGATGGTGGAACAGACAAACAGACAAACGGACACGAAATGTAAAAACCACCGATTCGGTCTTGAGTTGACCTAGAACGGATAAATATCTGAAAATTTGGCAAAACAAGAGAAATTACAGACAGCGGACCCCCTACAACTTTATTTATATAGATTTCTTTCGTCAGTCTGTCATTATTCATTCTGTTCAAACGTCGGAAAAACGCCAATATCCTTTCACGCATAGTGTGTACTATATTCTACATATGTACACAGATTTCTTCATTAGATCGTCCTACTTTTGTCCTTTGGCTGAGAATGTGTCTAACCAGTCTTATTTTGGTGTTCATAATTTTGCTTATTTCACCTCCCCGCATTAGTTTTAGTGTTTAGTCACCATATAGAGCCTCAGGCCTTACCACTGTGACTCACGACAATGCCCTTCCCTTTGCGTATACATTTCCAGTGATCTGGAATGCTACGTTCATCTTTTTTGCTCTTATCTCCAAATGGTCGTCCTGCAAAGTCTTGATATGATATAATAAATATTGACCTTCAAAGCCAATATAGAAGACAGACAAGAGACTTGTAAATTTAATCATGTTTAAACAACAGGTATTATATTCGGAGATTGGAATGTGAAAGGAAATACAACAACAACAAACTGGAATGTTTTGCAAATTCCTTGATTTTTATTTAATGAGGGGTAATTAGTCTTGTATTATATGGTACAGTAGATCCCTCTGTAAAAACACATTATAATGGACGCACGTGTAACGAAGAAATAAAACAAATGACCTCTCGTACCAAACAAAGGGAGAAATGTGTAACAAACAGCGTAATGGCCAGCGTCCACATCATGTTCAACATGTACTTCGACAGCTGACTAATGATTTGTGATTAATTCATAATTTATGTTTAGTATGTTTCAAATTTATACTGCTATCAAGCGAAACATGTTTATGCGCTTAAATTAGAGTGGCAAAATGTCCAATTGAAAATTATTTCTAATTGAACAATACAGAAACTTGTCTGTTTTTAAAATGACAAATTGTCCTTCACTTCTGCAATACATAAATATAATTATTCTATTTTTTAAAATTACTTTGCTGCAATGTACTGGATGGAAATCAAAGCCTCTTTTGTGTATGCTGCTTTCAGAAAATGAAAATTGCTCCAAGGATTTGCTGATAAATAATATATGCCATGTTAAGAATCTGAATAGTATTTGTCGATCATGGGTACAGATATCTCCTGTCATTTCCATAATGAACTGTGTTGCCTATGCGATTTTTAACATGTTCAATCAACGATTGTCTAATTAGAGTAGAAACTGACACCAATTGTACAAGGGGAAGTCAAATGAAGACCGAACACCCACTACAACGTGAACATGGAATGGTTGTATTAAAAAATAATTACCAAAAGCTTTAACACATCTATCCCTCGGGCAGACGAGGCGAACATTTCCAGCTTTGTAGAAAGAGGTAGATCGCTGACGAATCCACAGCTGCCCCACTTTTGCACTTCCTCGTCCGAATGAAACCGACGACCGCGAATGTTCTTCACTGTGATTCGTCAGTTTTCCCTGATAAGGCCATCAATCCACCCTATCACATCAGGACTAATGACCCGAGCCGCACGGCCAACTAGCTCGGTCGAGGAATTAACCCTTGTCTTCTTGAATTTTGAGCTACTAACTCCTAATGTCCTACACTGGAAATCATCCACACTTCAATACGCCTTTTCACTGTCAGGATGTGGAAAGAATTGAATCGCTCAATATAATTGACTACGACCAACTTTGTAAGTGACAGAAATTATTGATTTATGACGCCAACTTGGCAGGGTAGATCCTGGCTCAGTCCTGTGGTATTTGAAGGTGCTTAAATACGTCAGCCTCGTGTCGGTAGATTTACTGGTACCTAAACGAACTCCTGCGTAACAAATTTCCGGCACCTCGGCGTCTCCAAAATTAGTCAAAAATAGTTAGTGGGATGTAAAAGCAATGACATTATTATTTCGTGTTTCGTTGATTGATTCGTTAAATTCATTCTTGTACTTATCCTGACAAGATTATGGCTGGGTGGCCTTCTCTTATATATAACCAGGTTAATACACTATTTACCGTTTATGGCTGGTATGTATGTATTTATTTATGTGTGTATGTATTGAACCCGTAACGGATCTGGTCCAAGTTAAAATTACGTGTTAGAAGGTGCGAGTGTCATAACTACCGTATCAGTGCTTTGAAATTGCTACGATCACGAGCTCTGGCGGAGATAAAGGTGAACATATGTCTGGAACAGCTGTGTTCAAAGGATGAGTCGGCGTGTGTATTTTAAATGAAAGGAAACCTGTTTTATTTCTAAATCTGTATCAAAACTATCGCCAGTGTTTCCTGATATAATCTGGTGGCTTGAAGGGAGTCATGACTGAAATGTTAGAAAATCGAATTTTCAATTTTTACCTTAAAAATCCCCCAATTCTTTCTATTTTTAATCCTGTCGTCAGTTTTGCCCTAACGCCATGAATAACGGATTTAAAGGGTAGCAGCATGGCGTACATACAGCAAACCCACGCCCTTTTCTTTCACACTGTCAGACAGTATTGGCGTCCACGTTTTCTCCGGACTAACATTTGGAGTATATTTACGTTGTAGTAGATCTGAGCTGTGTGTGAGAGGAGAAATAGGTCTGAGGGAATAACTTACAGTCCAGGTCAGTTATAAAGAAAGTATGTTTCTTAAAACTTTCAATTGCATTTTCCTAGCTTAAATTCTTTTCATCTCTTTGCCATGTGTAAAATGTTCCTTGCGACTGAATTTTTATCAGATACACATGAAATTTTCATATAATCTCATTATGTACAGGAATTAAAAGTAGTACTGCATTTTATTACTAGTTGAGTATTACCTTCATATTTTGGTCCTAAAATAGCATCAAACTAGTGCATTGTCTATTGTATGAATAATGTATGTGAGTATTTTTGCAGACAAATCTGCCAAATTATAGCCCAAATATAATGAAAACTGAGCAGCAAGGAGAATTTGCCATGCAATATATAAAAAATAAACTTTATTTGTTAGCAACTTTGCAACAAATTGACTAATCATCTCCAGTTTTTGTGTGGTGCCCTTATCTTGTTAATATATACTTGTGTTTTAAATTCGTTTGTGACAAGTAGTAAGTTGTAGAAGTTCCAAATTTCTTTGATGACTCCCATTGATAAAGAAAATAAATAAAATTACGAGATAATAGTATGGAAGCTTCGATATGATGTCACTGATAACCAATCCCCGTTCGATTCCGTTGTACATCATCTTAGGTGGAGTTGATGAATGTCTTTTGGCACACAATTCATGTTCTCATTATTTTGTCGTTATTTGAGGGAACAAGTTAACTATCCTTCCCTACAAACGGTCGTCGTCGTTGGAACGCGCTATCCACATACATACTAAGACTTAGATTCGTGCTTAAATATTTCAATCTTAGAAGTGGTGTGACCGGTATGATAGAAAAACTGTGGTGGGAGACACTGGGGACTATAAAGAAACGAACACGGTTTTGTGTCATGTACAGTGCCCACACGAATAAGCCAGGTTGGGCAGAGTTGAAGAGTCGACTGGAAAAGTCCTATCACATACGCAGGACATATCATCTGCATAAATTATGAGGTAGCTCGCAGATAATCACTATGGTAAATATTCCTTTGTAAATCAAGGAATTGATAATTGGAATGCTTTACCTGCAGCTGTCTTGGAGCCTTTTCTCTAAAATGTAAGATGCTTCCTGAACAGACTCCAGCATTCTGTAAATAGTGTGTAAATTTGTACTCTTGTTGTTGTTGTCGTTGTTGTTGGGTAATTATGCTTCAAATGTACTTTATTACCAATCTACTGTAAGTGATCATTGCCGCTGGGATATTTCCCATTTGCGATGTATTCGTTAATAATAATAAATTATCATCTCAGTTGCAGGTGGAGACTGTTATAATTCTTCAAGCCTTGTTTGTCATCATCCTCAAGATGAGATTACATGCAGCAAGATTTGGACTACGCTGTGCCTCTGTTACCAGCGTTTTCGACATGGAGAGTCACTAAGTATGTACTCGAGGTCTTGCTTCAATAAAGAGGCATGGGACCAGCAACTTGCAACCGTAATTAAACCAGGAGGAGACCACAAGGTGGAACGAGACAGCAAAATTTAGGTATAAGACGTGATCAAAAAGTTTCCGTTTGAGGGCGATGCTGCAGCGGACATGCAACATAGCGCGACACCGAAGAGTGCATATAAAAACGGACATGTAGGCAAAAGAATTAGTGTAGCAGTCGTTTGGCGCCCAGGTGCGTGCGTTAAAAGCAGCCACGTGAACTATGGCGATCTAGGCTACCAAATGCGTCCAAACAACAGGACCAACGTGCTGGTATTCTGTTCTTGGCTGCCGAAGGATAAACACCGATGAAGATCCATCAGAGAATGAAGGCTGTGTACGGGGCAGCATGTCTGTCGAAAACCACCGTTGTGGAATGGTACACCTAGTTGCGTGTGGGTCGCATTTCGAAACAAGATGCTGGTCGATCTTTTTTTCTTTAGAAATTGCTTTACGTCACACCGACACATATAGGCCTCATGGCGACGACGGGGTAGGAAGGTGCTAGGAGTTGGAAGCGGCCGTGGCCTTAATTAGGTACAGTCCCAGCATTTGCCTGGTGTGAACATGAAGAAACCACGGAAAACCATCTTTAGGGCTGCCGACAGTGAGGTTCGAACCCACTATCTCCCGAAAACTGGATACTGGCCGCACTTAAGCGAGCCGGTCGATCTGAGAGGCCAGCCTCATCCATTACGGACGACAGCAAGCGGGCGGTGGATGAGGCGATTAGGGCGGACCGGCGCACAACCTATAATCCTGATCTCTCCCCATGCGACTATCACCCCTTCGGTCTCCTCAAAAATGCCTTGAAGTGTTGACGCTTCCTGTCGGAGGATGTACACAAGGAGGTTAGGGACTTCTTCGAGCAGCAGGACACTGTGTTTTACTACACGGGGATCTTCAACCTGGTGCGTCGGTGGGATGAGTGTCTCAATGCTCACGGCGATTTTGCCTGATTGGTATCCCTATTCAGGACAGTATAACCATCGAAACGGAAACTTTGTGATCACCCCTTATACAACTATAAACTAGTTACTAACTCATCCTTCTAAATATTATTTATAATAGTAATGGTAGTAATCATTGTAGTAAATCTATAGGCAACTTTCCATTTCAAATTTCATTAGTAGTTTGGTTGTGGAGTTGGAAATTATTTGGTGATGAGAACGATAGTAGAGCCGCATTATACAGTATAAAAGTAGTTCATTGTAGTAATTTTATAAGCCAGCGCTGTGACGGTATAAAAGTCCCAATAAAAAAATCAAAGACACTCACCTTAAATTAACCTCTTTAAACGTAATATTGCGAGTCTTATTTATGCGAATTACGCTTCAATGGGATTTAAGGTCACCGATTAAATACTTTTTTCTAGAAGTCACTCCCTGGTGTGGAAATGGGAAACCACGGAAAACCATTTTCAGGGCTGCCGACAGTGGGGTTCGAACCTACTATCTCCCGAAATACTGGATACTGGCCGCACTTAAGCGTAATAATTATTTAAGCAATATGAGTTTTTAGTTGACGAATTAATAATTATGGCAGTAATGTGTGACAGGATAAGTGCAAATTTCCTTAGATTTGTGATGTACCCTGGAATTAGTTGAGACGTTGTCATGGGAAAGGTGGTAAGTAAAGAAAACATGAAATGTTGTTTTTCGTAGAGAAAGTAGTAAACATTCATGCCAATCACACGGAAAAGGTAGCAAGTCAACTGGTAGAGTAGACATTTTTCTACGACTGACGCAAGGTGGATCCTGTGCTAAGTCCACGAGGTTTATCCCGCGCCTGTGGTGGTATTAGGTATAATCCTTCCCATTTGTTGACAATAAAGACATTATAGTTATATTTCCGTTCCCAGAATGCCTCCGGAATCTATTCCATTCGAAACGATAAGTCGTTATTACCAGCATTTTGACATGACGTTCATACTAGTTCTTTGTTTTATAAATAGCTGTTACGTGTGTCCAACAACGGTCCCAGAAAAAGTTTCGGAAATGATCAGAGGGGAAAAAAACATTTTCAACCTTTTCATGTAGTAATGACGATGCCTGGGGATTTTTGTAACTTCGCCATGGGAAACGATAGTTATTGAAATACTCAACACCTTAAGATTAGCACAGTGAGCTAGATAAGGATTTCCAGAGATGAACTTCCTAAAACCAAGCTAAGGCAATCATTTAAAGAATTAGAACCGTTGAAGGCGCATAACATCCTCAAAAGAGGGCGGTCCTATCACGAGATCAACAACACACAGTCCTTAAAACCACTTAGAAAGAGACCAAGCATCAGTAAACTGAAAGAAATTACTTATTGGCCATGCTGGATTTCGTCCATGAAGATAACATGCGGTGAAATGTGTGCTTGAATCATACACGTCAACTGAAAAACTGATTAAACAGTGATTTTTCACAACGTGTTTTCTCGCATAATTTGTGACAAACATAATTAGCATAACTTTGTGCGTTAAATTGGTGAATGGGTTACTCCTTGATTTTACACGATATTTGTTCAATAACATCTGCTTCACAATGCTGGCAAGACTAATTTTTCTTTCTGTAAAATTCACTTCTAATGACTTAGTACCTTTCCCATGTCACTGCCTCAATTTTTTTTCTAGCTGCCTCTGTTGGTGAGGGGTAGAGTATCGGCCTCCGGATCCCAAGATAGCGGGTTCAAACCCGGCAGATGTAGTCGGATTTTTGAAGGGCGGAGGAAAGTCCATTCGAAACTCCATGTCAAACGATGTCGTCGTGTAAAATATCTCTGGTGACATATTTGTGTTTACCCGACAAAATTCATTAAATCTCCGCCATAGACGCCCAAGAGAGTTTCGGTTTACTCGGTCTGCCATCTAGTAGGCCTATTAAAACGGAACGTCGAAATTGACGAGCAGACAGCCAGATGGCGTCAAACTGAAATGTCTGCAAACGGCCATACGATTATTATTATTATTATTATTATTATTATTATTATTATTATTATTATTATTAATTTTTTAATTCTAGATGGGAAGCCCTTAGTAGGACGTCGAAACCTATGTGATATAGGAAAGATTTAGGTGTATTGAGATACATTTTATGTGGAGCACAGTGATATATTTGGCAAAATCCCTGGGGAATCGCAGATCGTGCTGAAAATGTTCACACAGGTGGAGTCCAACTAGGCAGAAACGTAAAAAAAAAATAATAACATTCACATGTTTAAATTGGCATGTGGGTGGTACGTGCGTGATTGGCAGAGCCAGAGGTAGCCACGCTACAGTACAGTGCTCCCCGTACTCTGGCGTTGCCACTTAATGAGTGACGACAGACGCGGCAAACGCTTACAATACAGGGTCTCTCATAGAATATCAGAGCGAACGCGCACTGCCGCCCAGCTTTATGCGTGTATACAATCTTGTATGAAATATTATCTTATAAAAATGCTGGAAGTGTCTCGTCCATCCTGGTTTATGCAAGCATTGTACCTGGTAACCACATTCTGGCTGACGCGATTGAGTTTTGCCACTGTAATGTTCCTGATTTCATTCGCAAAGATTTCTTTCAGTGCCTCCAATGTGTGAGGATTTGTTCAATAAAATGATTCATTCAGTTTACCCCACAAGTAAAAATCACACCATGTTAGATCTGGAGAACGAGGGGGAAATAGACCAGCAGTGACTAGTCCATCTGCAAACACTTCCGAGATCGGTATTCTAAGAAGGAAACCATCTGATGTATGAACATGGGCTGAATCTTGTTGAAACCATCCGCGCGATTTTTCTTCTTCTGTTAACTGATGGAAGAATGGCGTCAAAATGTCAGCTTGGTACCTCTCTGCTTTTGTTGTCGTCTGGAAATAAAGAAAAGCCCAATGATTCGTCTTGCACTAAAAATACACCAAACACCAATCTTCCCATTATAATGAAGGACTTCATAGGCACCATTAGCATTTTCTGCATACCAATAGCGAGAGTTATGACTGTTCATACGACAATTAAGATGAAATTAGAATTTTATATACGAAAATACGGTGTGGCAATGATAAATGTCCCACCATGTTAACAGCTGAGATTCAGACTGGCGACTGATGCTTTCAAGGTCTAAAATCTCGACCCCTTCAACTAAGAATATCGTATCTGCATAAAGTAAATGTGGATGAGAGCAGTTTAAAGTTTTGAAAATTTCCGACAAATCAGAGAGTTTTCAATAATAACGATTATGGGCTGTATGGAATGCATTTTTGCCTAGTTTATGTTGCCCCAAGAAGGGCGTTTTATGTATTAAGTAACCCATTTACATGTAGTTACGCTATTACTCAACTGGAAACATCGTATGTGCAGTTACGATGTTGTTCATTGGAGATGTGTGAACAAGTAACCGTTCAAGTCGAGTTATAATAATAATAATCGTATGGCCTCAGCTACCGTTTGCAGACATTTCGATTTGACGCCATCTGGCTGTCTGCTCGTCAATTTCGACGTTCCGGTTTACTCTGTCTGCTATCTAGCGGACCTAGAGTAAACCGGATCTCTCTTGGGCGTCTATGGCTGAGATTTAATTAATTTTGTCGGGTAAATACCAAATGTATCACCAGAGTTCTTTTACATGCCGACATCGTACGACATGGAGTGTCGAATGGACTTTCTTCCGCCCTTCAAAAATCCGACTACCTCTGCCGGGTTTGAACCCGCTTGAACATTTTAATTCAATAATTACCATCAACTTCAAGTTATAATGCCTTGTTTAATTTGAATTTTATTTTACTCCTTAAAATTATCTAAAAGGAAACACTGACTGAACGTAACACTCTTGAAACTGTTGCCTGTGAACAATACACCTTTGAGGACCATCGAATTAGATATTTCTTTCAGAATAAATTACCAATTTACAGGTTTTGCGATTTCGAGTGTATATAAAAATACCGATAGTTATTATTTTTATATTTTCAATTCTTTTATTGTTTGGAAAATACAAATAAAAAATCCTAAACAATTTAACTGTGAGAACACTTAATTTTATATGTCGTTGTTAGTCACTAATTGTGCCCGTTTCGGTTGGTTCGGCTACAGCAGTTTTACTTTTGTAGAAATGTTCATACGTTACCTGGAATGAGATTATGTGCACATAAAGACAGCAGGCCTTCTTTCCGGAGCTACTGTCAACCGTCCCTTATGAGCATTATACCTAGTTCCAAAGTGATTTCCATCTTCCTTGTCGTTCCTGGCTAAACTCCCATATTTCTCCCCTAATTGGAGGGGTTTTATCTGTTGCTGGTGAAAACTACCTTTCTGACACACAAACAGGTCTGGTCCTGAGCTGAACAAACAGCCATGTTCCTCACTAAATCAACAATCAGTTTGAATCTTGAATGCATTTTGGAATGGGTAAAAATAGTTCATACCATAACATTTTAGTTGGCGTTTTACATTGAACTGGTAACATTCTCGTCTCTACCATGTCTCTACCTCAGTGACAAGAAATGTATTTCCCCAACAGATAAAATGAGAAATATAATCAACCGATGATCGCTCAGTTCACAAAGTAGTGAGAATGGAAAATTTGAATAACTTGGCGCGTCATAGTGGACAGATGCGCAAAATCAGTGCCATCCTTAACATGCAGGGTTGAGTGAATGAGTAGAATACTTTCTGTAAGATGATCGTAACTTCTCTTTTACAGAACCTATTACAGACAATACTCCATTTAAGAACATCGCATCTTAAATTGGAATAAGTTAATTAACACTTACGTTGTTCTTAACTACTGAGTTAACAAAACATATATTGCGAATCAGGGTGGAATAATTTTCCAGTTGATAGAGCTCAGTTTTTAGTATATGATAAGTGAATAATCTCAAAATCACAAAAATATCAATATCTTAGTTGTAGGGGTCGATGTGCAAGCTGCTTCAAATGTAAAGAACTATGCGCACGCCTCTCATACTGGACCTTACGTATCGGAGAGTAAGAACGCTGCTTCGACGGTCTTAGTTTATATGAGAGACCCCGTATATTCGTATACGGGAAGTCCCGTGTTTTGAATGATGAATGCCAACAATGGAGAAGTTAATTTTTATCTGGAGGAAAAATACGGAAGATGTGCAGAAGTTCCTGTCAGCATTCAAGAACAGGACCTGTTGGACAGTATGGATGATATGTTGATGTTTTCGTTTCCTTTTTGGCTTTCGTCTCTTATAAACTGTGTGTTTCTTTGTTGTGTTTATTGGTACTTACTTCTATTATTACCAGTTGCATATGGAGCAGTAACATGAACTTGGACAGCTATTCTACTCTTATTGTCGCCTAACATGAGCTAGCATATGACAGTAACTCTGATGGTTATAATCTGATCGCTCACGCAGGAACACGAGGGACGCATATGTAGATATGGACTATAAACGAAAGGCTGTTGAATACATGGAGTAGCTTGGTGCTTGGTCACTTGTGTAACTATTGGTTATGTTTAGTCTGTACTGTTATGATATTTATTTCTGATACCTAACATTACATGATAAAAAGGTAAATGCCCAGCTTGTGAGCGTATACAATTAGCATTGTTTAGTATGTAGAGTTCTCTCAATTTCAAATATTTACATAGCTTTGTTTGTGTGATTGGCAACCATTCTTTCTGATTGTACTGTACATGACATGTAGTCACATTATATCACAGTTTATCTAATGTCTGATGTGGAACAAGCACTGACTTGCTTTAGGAAGCAGGCAATGTAAACAAACGAGTAGACAGGGGGAGGAGGGGAAGGGAAGAGGGGATGTACTTCACATTTCATTATAGGAATGAGTCTCATAGATCATTTTTTCCCTTTTGAAATTCTATTCTGTATGTTTATTCCTTCCTAATTCTGGCTATCATTTCCATAATTACTTCTTTGCCTGAGGTCCTAAAGCAACTTAAAGACATCATATTATGACAAGAAGATCATATCCATAATTGTTGTTATTATATGTATTTTAATGTTAGAATTATTCCTGCAACATTGTCTTTGTCTGGTATACATATGTTTTAGTTACAACATAATCTGTTCAATTTTTATTTGGCTGCAGATGGCCGCTAAGTGGCTGAAACTAGTCCCAAGACTGATGTAATATTACAGTATTTACCTGTTATATTTTATTGAAAAAGTGGACCCTTTCGTCGTCGTCGTGATCTCTTTACCCTCCAGGGTCGCTTTTTCCCTCGGACTCTGCGAGGAATCCCACCTCTACCGCCTCATGGGCAGTGTCCTGGAGCTTCAGACTCTGGGTCGTGTGATAAAACTGGGGAGGATGACCAGTACCTCGCCCAGGCAGCCTCACCTGCTATGCTGAACAGGGGCCTGGGTGGGGATGCGAAGATTGGAAGGGATAGACAAGGAAGAGGGAAGGAAGCGGCCGTGACCTTAAGTTAGGTACCATCCCGGCATTTGCCTGGAAGAGAAGTGGGAAACCACAGAAAACCACTTCCAGGATGGCTGAGGTGGGAATCGAACCCAACTCTATTCAGTTGACCTCCCGAGGCTGAGTGGACTCCGTTCCAGCCCTCGTACCACTTTTCAAATTTCGTGGCAGAGCCGGGAATTGAACCTGGGCTTCCGGAGGTGGCAGCTAATCACACTAACCACTACACCACAGAGGCGTACGGACCCTTTCATCAATTTATTTCTTATAATTGCACTTCAAAAGGGAACAAAAATGAAATTTATAGCTTATAATTACCACTGCTCTAGACAATGACTCAGGGTTAGTGGCTCAGATGATAGAAGAGCTAGCCTTCTGAGTTCGTTCGCAGCTTAGGCCGGTCTCGTGTCGGCAAATAAAAATAAAAATAAAAATAAAAATAAAAATAAAAATAAAAATAAAAATAAAAATAAAAATAAAAATAAAAATAAAAATAAAAATAAAAATAAAAATAAAAATAAAAATAAAAATAAAAATAAAAATAAAAATGAAAATGAAAATAAAAATCGAAATCGAAATCGAAATCAAAATCGAAATCAAAATCAAAATCAAATCCAAATCAAATCAATCACCAGGCTGATCAGCTCAGACGTAGAGCGCTGGCCTTCTGAACCCAACTTGGCAGGTTCGTTCCTGCCACAGCCTGGTCGTATTTGAAGGTTCTCAAGTACGTCAGCCGCGTGCATGTTTAATTACCGGCACGTTAAATAAATCCGACGGGACAAAATATCGGCATGCCGGCATCTCCGAAAACCGAAAAAAGTATTTAGTGCGACGTAAAATGAACATTATTATTATTATTATTATTATTATTATTATTATTATTATTATTATTATTATTATTATTATTATTATTAATAATATTATTATTATTATTATTTTTAATCAATATTGATCTGCATTAGGTGGCAGATTCCCTACCAATTGTTTGTCCAGTCTCTTTTTAAATGATTTCAAAGAAGTTAGAAGTTTATTGGACATCTCCCTTGGTAAATTATTCGAATCCCTGATTCCTCATCCCATAAAAGAGTATTTTTTACAATTTGTCCTCTTGAATTCCAGCTTTATTTTCATTATATAACCTTTCCTACTTTCATGAACTCCAGTGAAGCTTATTAGTCTATTAATGTCATTTCAAGCTATCTCTCCACTGATAACTCGAAACATTCCACTTATTCGGGCTGTTCGTCTCCTTACTTCGAAGTCTTCCCAGCCCAAATTTTACAGCATTTTCGTAACACTAACTTTTGTCGAAAATCACCCAGAACAAATCATTGTGCTTTGAATCCTTTGAATTTTATCCAGTTCTTGTTTTAAGTATACCTAGTGAGGGACCCATATACTAGAAATATACTCTAATTGAGATCTTGCCAGTGACTTTTACACCCTCTTATACCCTCATAACCATATGAAGAAATCTGTAACCATTATTTACAATCCTTTTTATGTGGTTTTCTCAATGAAGATCTTTAATTATATGAACATCTGCTTACTTACTGAAATCCCCAAGAATTACTGTCATCCCATCAACACAGTAATTAAAACTGACAAGAATTATATATCCATGAAACTTACAACCTGACTTTTCACCCATTCCACAATGATACCATTGTCTGCTGTCTGTTTTCCGGGTTGAGGGGCTCAGACGGGTGAGGCGCTGGCCTTCTGACTCCAATTTGGCAGGTTGGATCCTGGCTCAGTCTGGTGGTATTTGAAGGTTCTCAAATACGTCAGCTTCGTGTCGGTAGATTTACTGGCACGTACAATAACTACTGTGGAACTAAATTTCGATACTTAGGCGTGTCCGAAAACGGTAAAAGTGGTTAGTGGGTGGTAAAGCACATTTATTTGTTGTCTGCTGTCCATCTCAAAACTTTATCGAAGTCTGTTTGCAGGCGCTCACAATATTGTAACGTGTTTATTACTCCACATAGTAAAACATTATCCGCAAAAAGCCTTATTTATGATTTCAGTTCCTTACTCATATACTTTTTATACACATAAGGAAACACAGAAATCCAACGATAGTGCTTTGCGTTACCCCCCTCCCAATCGGTATAAGATCAGATAATGCTTCATCTATTATAATTCTCATATTTACCAGTAAGTAGAATAACTCACGTGGGACAAAAATTCTGGCACGTTGGTGTATCCGAAAACCATAAAAGTTTTGAATCTATCTCTATAATTAGACGTGTGTGTCCGTATATTTCTCCTTGCAGTCGAGACTACCCATCGCAGACCACTGGTATTTGTGTGTGTTAGTAGCATGAAGTCTCCCATCGTGCACTTTAGTGGTCCTATATCAGTAGCTATGGTGGTGTGGGAAATGTAGGGGTAAAAATGGCCGACTATATGACTCCCCTCCCCCAGTCTCGGATCACCCGAAACTGGGGAGGGAGTAATCATTTATTGTACTTCATTATGCATATACAACATTAAAAATTTACAATTAAATTTATTTACTATTTCTGTCTATTTCTAGAGGGTATTTTTTCTTTTCAGATTATTTATTTATTTATTTTTGTCCTAGACGTATACCTAGTTATATAGTCTAGGACATGCATGTATCTTACCCTCCATAATTGGTATTAGTACTTAAATTGCCTACCTTTTGAATGAACTTAATTACTGAAAGAATGCTGAGTGCTTATATTTAATTCAAATGCAGTTCAGTAGTTAAATTGAGAAAAAATGAATAGCGACCCTACAACACAACAATTTATCTATTGCTACATTTTATAATATCTTTACATCTGCACGTAGTAATGTATCTTCTCCTTCCTTATTTTCTCTTTTTTCATCGTCTTTTAATTTTTTATCCCACATTCATCTTATAATATTACAAAGTTTTGCTGTTTTTACTGGTACCTTACATTCTCTGCCTATTAATTTAGAATGGTGTAAAATTCATGTTCATTATCGAATTTACTTGTACTCTCTTACCTTTCTTGTTTCTTCACAGTCTCTTAGTAAGCGAGCAAATACCATGTCCTTATTGCATAAAATGTAGAGATATTCCTCATTTTTGTTTTAGATCTTTATTCCTACGTACTCCCATCGGCCACCATATTATCCCTCCTATTTCCCTTTTTTATTAACATTTCAGTATTTATTGTCATATTTTCACTTATTTTACAAAATTCAACAACTGTTCTCTTGCTGTTTTAGTCTGTCTTATTGTTTGTCTTTCAAAGTCTTTCACTCATTGAACCACCGTTTTGCACAATCCCTTGTAATTTCTTGATAAATTTGTTTCCACATATTACCCCATTTCTATGTCATTCGGTAGCTTCTTCATTTCAACCACAACCGAGCTCGATAGCTGCAGTCGCTTAAGTGCGGCCAATATCCAGTATTCGGGAGATAGTAGGTTCTAACCCCACTGTCGGCAGCCCTGAAAATAGTTTTCCGTGGTTTCCCATTTTCACACCAGGCAAATGCTGGGGCTGTACCTTAATTAAGGCCACGGCCGCTTCCTTTCCACTCCTAGCCCTTCCCTGTCCCATCGTCGCCATAAGACCTATCTGTGTCGGTGCGACGTAAAACAACTAGCAAAAAAAAAAAAAAACAACAACATTTCAACCACCCAGTAACCCTCATTTTAGTGTTTCATTTGGTACTGGTATGCTATCCTTAGAATTTCACCTTTGCCCCCTTCTTTAGCCTCGAACAATATTTAATTATTCGTTTAACAATATCCACCCGTATACTCATCCCTTCAAACATCTTTCTCACTCCCTTAATTGCAATGCAGCTTGGCAGACCCAATATTATTTTGACAAATTTACTTACAACTATATCTAATGTTACAATAATAATACTATTTTAATGTTATTTGCTTTACGTCCCAGTAACTACTTCTACGGTTCTCGGAGACGCCGAGGTGTCGGAATTTAGTCCGACAGGAGTTCCTTTACGTGATAGTAAATCTACCGACACGGGGATGACGTATTTGAGCACCTTCTAATACCACCCGACTGAGCCGGAATCAAACCTGCCAAGTTGGGGTCAAAAGGCCAGCCCCTCAACCGTCTGAGCCATTCATCCCGGCCCTAGTGTTACAATTCTATCATGTACTTCCCATATTTCTACTCAATACAAAACCGGGCGAGTTGGCCGTGCGCGTAGAGGCGCGCGGCTGTGAGCTTGCATCCGGGAGATAGTAGGTTCGAATCCCACTATCGGCAGCCCTGAAGATGGTTTTCCGTGGTTTCCCATTTTCACACCAGGCAAATGCTGGGGCTGTACCTTAATTAAGGCCACGGCCGCTTCCTTCCAACTCCTAGGCCATTCCTATCACATCGTCGCCATAAGACCTATCTGTGTCGGTGCGACGTAAAAACCCTAGCAAAAAAAAAAAAAAAAAAAACTCAATACAAAAGCTTTGTTTTAACTACTGACTTAAATTCATTTTTATGAACTCCATATTCGATGTTCGGCATCTTTTTTATCGAATATTTTTTATACTAGCCAGAGCACTCAATCCCTTCATTTTAGCTCTTTCTATATGTTCTGACCATCTTCACTAGGTATTCGATTTTTCATCAGCTTATAATTTTGTCTTATCCGCCCACCACGGTTCACTTTTTGAGAGTTTTTCTCCCTTTTTACACACCATAACTCTAGATTTCTTTGGATTGATTTTTATATTCCATTTACAATAATCTACTATCCCATTAATACTGTTTTGTATTTTGACAGGGGTTAATGTGAGCAGCAAGACATCGTCTGCGAAGTTAAGACCCGGAATATCTTGCTTCTCGAGACGTGGAAATGCTCCTTTTTCAAAGCCTTCTGAACGGAAAATGTCATTAATAAACAATAAAAACAATATTGAAATAATTTGCAACCTTGTTTGTGACCCAGGTTTGAAAAACTCTCTTCCACTACTACCCCATTTTTCAATTTGATAAAATATTTAAATTCCTCATACGTACTTTCAATTGCCCTTATCATCTTACTTGATATTCCGAGATAGGCCTATATAAAAATAGACGTGTGTTTTCGTAAATTTCACCATACAGCCACAACTACTCATCACAGACCACTGGTGTTTGTGTGTAGTATTAGCCTTATTTCTCCCATCGTAGGTCTACACTATAGTGGATGTGTGTCTGTAGCTATTGTGGTGTGGGGATGTGGACTTGAAAGTGGCTGCCTTCATCACCGAATGTATTAAAATGGGTGAGAATATACTGGAAGGATCGGAGTGAGAATGTACTCTAGAAGGCTGTGATGCATACTCCTTTGTTTTATATACCGTTTTTGATTCATATGGCTGGAGTATGTTGATCTCTGAACCATAACAATTTGCTGTCTGAGTACATCTGTAAGTATTTTCTGTAATTCTTGTACATAAAGCAGATAATTACAGAAAAAACAGCTCCTTAACAATATCACTGAGGCAGTAATCCTAACCAGTAAAGAAAAAATCGGTCTTCATTCCATGAATTCCACTGATCTGAAATGATTTGTCATTTTGTTTCAAACGATTACAATTTCCAGTGAGATTGGTTTATAGTATGACTATAAATAAGGTTCAGGGTCAAACATTCCATTTTCACGGAGTAAATTTGAAGGATGCGTGTACCGAGCTCGATAGCTGCAGTCGCTTAAGCGCGGCCAGTATCCAGTAATCGGGACATAGTGGGTTCGAGCCCCACTGTCGGCAGCCCTGAAGATGGTTTTCCGTGGTTTCCCATTTTCACACCAGGCAAATGCCGGGGCTGTACCTTAATTGAGGCCACGGCCGCTTCCTTCCTATTCCTAGGCCTTTCCTATCCCATCGACGCCATAAGACATATCTGTGTCGGAGCGACGTAAAGCAAAACAGCAAAGGATGCGTGTTTCACACATAGTCAGCTCTACGTTTCTTTCTCCCTGTCGGACGAGCAGATCTCTTTATTCATGCGCCAGACAAAAATTCATCAAATTTAGTTTATAAGAATGTATTTTTATGAAATGACTTAGAATGTAAAATATTTATATTGTGCCGTTTCACAGTTCTTCATAAGAGCTGTAGGAACAAAGATGGAGTCTCTGCGATCAAAATGTCAAATAAAATGCATTTAACGTCAGTACGGGCCGAAATGTAAGTCCTTTCGTCGGTCGATTACGGAAATAACCGCGTATAGAAGGCGCTGAAAAAAATGACAAATGGACATTATTTAAAACCATTATTCAAGAAAAATGTGCTCATCACTTATTATATAATCTGAACTCGAAGCTGTAAGAAGACTCAAGACTAGATTGAAAGGGATTATCCAGCGGAGCTAAAGATTATAAGTTGGAAACGAAAGATAATTCGCGACTACACGCCAATCAGCTGATATCAAGATTAAATCGTTGCGCGGAAGATTAAATACGTAAAAAATAAAAATAAAAAAGGAGATAAATAGACTAAAGTAGAACTACGTCACGAAGTGGCGCAGGGCTTCAATAAAATTTTCCCGATACTGTTTAATGTTGAAGGACACCTACTGATCAGTTGTTGAGTGCATTTACGCCAACAAAAAGATAGCGGAATGAAATTTATTTTCAAATTGGAATATATACAGAACATCTGTCTTAGTCGATTTTGAACTAGTTTATTGGATCAACTGTACCCTAACGAAATCTATGCAATCTGAGCAACGCAAGAGATATATTAATTGGAAGATGTCAGCAATGAATCAAATATTCTATTATTGTTCTGTTTCATACGCACGAGTCTCCACCATGGGTCTGTAAGGAAGCAAGGCAATGCTGCTTGGATCCTGGCAAGGCGATACGATGTTAGCTGTCCCAGATGACCAGTGATCAGTGTTGAGAAGCTACGATGTACCCGACCACTTGTGGAGGAACCAGATGACGAGATCCTAATCTCAGATGACCGGAGATGAGGAAACATCGAGACCATCTTGAGCAAAGCTAAGTCCATTACCTAAGTCGTTTTCGTAAGTAAGAGTATATTATTTCTTTTATTGCATGTTGATGTTTGTTTTGTGCGAAGACAGTGCGTAGATAAACGTCTTGCTGATGTGATTGGAAGTAGGTATTCATCCATATGGTATGTCAATTCCACTTGTAGGCGTGGTCACCAAGTGATTTTCCGATCGTAATGTTTTCCAGTGATATGTGAGGAGAGATAGCGAGAGTTATTATTATTACCAGTGTTGAGTAAAGAGTGAAGTTGGCATTAATACCTGTGTGTCCTAATTTAATCAATGTCAATCAGTTCGAGATCGTATATAGGATGTGTTTTATGAAGGAATATGGCAGTAGACTACTCCAAGTTCATGTTAAATTTGGCACTATGACAGTAGTAAGTAAGGTAGTCATTTTATGAATGTCATGGCACGTTGATGTGCAAGTTAAGGTAATGATTTACATATGATGAAGTGAAAGAGTTGTTATATATGAAATACGAGTATTAATTAACGCGTCATAGATATGATATAAGGATGTTAATGATTTATGATGGCGGTATTTATTGTTTTCTTCGAGAGAGAAGTAGTCATAGTTGTGCGAAGTGAGATCTAGTCATTTCAAATGATGTTTCGGAGAGTGTCACTGAATTCTCGCCAATTCCATGTAATAATTCTGGATCATACGCATTGTACATAGCTTAGGATATGATCTCGAGACGAGTAGTGCAATGTTTTTTTTATCCATGTTAGGATTACCTAGAGAATCATATATGTACTCAAGATAAGATTTGAACCTTCACTGATTTACTTAGGATGATCTTGAAAACTCTCGCGATGTATAACTTTATTTCTGGACAAATTTCAACCTAATAGGCTGATCACTGGTGACATAGATTTTCAAGGGAGAATTATTGTTTTGTTTTTTTTAGTCGGAGATAGTGTCATCTGACCAAGTAGATTTTCCGTTGATAGTATGTGTTATGATAGCTACATATGATATGTGTGGTGACGTTTTTTGTTTTTTTTGCAACCATGTACGCACGTAGTCTGATAATCAATAAGCTAAGGTCATTTTACCTTAAGTTCATAAATTAAATCTTGCGATAACGTTACTTGTAGGGTGATTACGACTTACAATGGACGTAGCTTAGCTTATGATGTGTGACACAAGGAAATATGAGCGTCTAAGAGGCAACTAAGTAGGCAGAAGTGAATGTTTAAAATGTAAAACATACAAGAGAGTACTTGTCAAATCAAAGGAAGAAGAGCTTTGTGATAGCCTTATTGAGAATTCTAAACCTGCATCTAGACAAACAGTCAGTGAAAATTAAGTAATGTGACAGTTTATAGAGTAAGGAATAGGCGGTAACTAACAGAATCTAATGCTTATCCCAAGAATAATTGATTCAGACAACTTGAACTCCATTTCTTGACTGAACATTAACTCGGCAATTCTACTAGCGTTTCTTTATTTTCTCAAGAGAGTATCACTAGAAATACTGTAAATAGTAGTTAATACAATTTTTATTTTTCTTCTTTGTGGATGCATCCTATATTCTTAGTATACTTGATTTTAATGTTTATTTTCTTGCCAGTATGGCACATGTAAATACCATTATCTGTATTCACATTAATTTATTTTATTATCGCCCAACTTTGTAAGTGAGTTGTATACGAAGGAAAACATAGATTTTTCAAAAGTTTCCCAGATGTTACATAGAATTTATTCTAATATTTTATGATTTTGGAGATCAATGGGCTTATGAAAGGAAATAATATGATCCGAGAAGACATTTATTTAGGATAAATTCGGAAGATGTAATTTTTCTGAAATGTTGTTGACGGATATAGACTATAGGGTTGACAGTGAGTCACTCATTTCAAGAACTATTTCATTGGTAAAAATTTGAGATAATTTTCTTGAATATTTGACTTAATATTTAAAATAAATATGGAATAGTGAATCCTAAACACTCTTTCTCTGTGTTCTTAGAATAAGAATTAGTCGTAAGACTGTAGTAGTTTCAAGCGACGACAATTTCTCTAAGAGCTAATAAGAGTATGGTATCTAACTAGATACGGGTAAGAGACGTCTTTCTGCGTTAGTTAGAAACTTCCATTAATCGACCTGGACGTTCTTCTATTACGGAACTCACACCCGCAGAACTCAGTCACCGGATTAATTGAATTTAGAGCTAGTCAGGATCTCTTGTGTCCATGCCTGGACGCGGGAACGGCGCAATATACCCCGCGAAAATAATAAAAATATGAGAAGAAACAGAAAATGTGTGATCTTTTAATGCACGACTTCTGTATTATATAAAGAGGACAGTACGGATGTACAAAAACCCAGCGAAGCAATAACTCATCTTTCTTACATTAACAATATAATATTGTTAGTCTCATAATATTTAAATTCTATTACATTCAGCACTAAACCATCAAATTACCGCATACATTCACCATAAAACTAAACACGTTTGTGTGGAGAATTAGTTTGATGTAGTTGGTGAACTATAACATGTCTGTCATTTGAGCTGTTTCCGGCACATGTAATAGTCTACCTGTCACATACAACATGTTACCGCACATAAAGTAACAAATTATCACCACATATTGACTATTCTCAACATTTGTCACTATTTCCAGACGCTTTATATGATGTGATGCAGCTCTGAAAAAAGTGTTCTATTTATTTCAAAATTCACTAAATGACCAATTATTATTTTTCTTCCTTTGTTTAGAATTTGCAATACATCGCACCGACAGAGACAGGTCACATGGCGACGATTGGATACGAAAGTGATAGGAGTCTACCGTGGTCTTAATTAACGTATAGCCAAGAATTTGCCTGATGTGAAATTGGGAAACTCAGGAAAACCATCTTGAGGGCTGCCGACAGTGGGATTCGAAACCACTATCTTCTGAATGCAAGCTGATAGCTACATGCCTCAAACTATGTGGCCACTCACTTGGTGACCAAAAATTTAATCACCCAGAAGAAGTAGCCCAATTTGGTCGTAACCTGGTATACGTGCACTGTATCGACGGGTGTGTGAACGAACTCTAATATATATATGTATAATCTACTTGATAGCCACCCGAATCAGGGAATCAAAAGGTCGGCCTCCTAATCAATTCATACGAATAACATTTATTTTATGGTTTATGCAGGTTTGAGTCATAACTCAGGATTACTATTGCAACCATCAGACAGATTGTCTCTCAGGTTTCATTTGAGAAAAAAATTCAATGCATGGTTCTCCAAGTTAGGGAGTACAAGTGGTGTCTTACAATCTCCAATGAATTCTTCAGCGCTGAGGCCGCTATGGTCTGGATAATAATATCCGGGATGTTGTTTAGTCTTAAGTAGTCCGGCGTCTCCTTAGGAATTGTGCCTCTAGCGCCACTCGTAAGGCCAATGACTTCCCATTTCGTAATTTCGTACTTCATACCGAGTTCCTCAAGCATGGCTCATTTCTCCTCACACACTACACGAGGCTGCTGTTCCTTTTCCTCGAATCTTACAGACAGATCAATCAGCATACCCGTACCTTTCCCCCGGTCGGTGACAACAATATCAGCTCGTCTTGTTGAACCATTTGTGGAAAGACATCCTACTTCCTCACGGATCTCTAATTGTTGTTGTTTAGAGAGGCTTCCACCAATCAATGTGCTAACTGTATTATGCCGATATATATATATTTTAACATTTTTGAACGTACCTTTTCATGTCTACTGTGCATATGCTTCGACTTGTATACCTTCACTCACTCACTCCCTCTGAAATTTGACTGGTCGCCATATTGGATATTCATCTGTTTCCTTCGTTTAGGCATAGCTTCATCTGCTTAGCTGTTTGCCATGCTCGTACCTTCTGGAATAATCTTACTGTCTATTATTCTCGCCCCCTTGCCTGTTTCTGCAGGTGGAAGCGAGAGTGTAAGGAACACAGAGGAATTCGTCGCGGCATGAGAGCCTTCTCTGCCATATCACTCTGCAGCTGTAGCGAGAGACGTGGAGATTATTTTATCTCGACTGCCCACGAGAAAGGCGTCTTAAACAACGACTATCTTATATGTATACTAGCTGATGTACCCGTGCTTCGCTACGGGATTCTCAGAAAGACTGACTTTGTGGTTTTCCTTACTGAAATCAACATAGGTCATTACAAAAACGTAAGTATGAATGTTGCGATTAAAAGCAATGCTATCATATAAAATACTCGATCAAATGGAAAGCCGCACGTTTTATCACTTTTAACGGACAGTGCTGCGGTTAGATTGCGGTGCCAATCTAATAGTCCAAAGTTCCAGCGCTGGGATGACCAGGCCGCAGATTGCCATGAACACTCATCTGCCATTATTCCGCTAAATATGCACACTGTTCATTTCAATCAGTGCCTCAGAGTAGGGATTGAATAGCCCGAATGCTATGATGATCCAGTGTGTTACGTACCAGTAGTATCAGAAAATTGATAAACCAGGGGAATGGCATGCTAAAGAAGAAAGTTATCAAACTCCCCAGCTACTTCCCATCAATATTCAGGCAGGCTGTTACACTCTGTCCGACTGGGCGAGTTGACCGTGTGGTTAGCGGAGCGCAGCTGTGAGCTTGCATCCGAGAGATAGTGGATTCGAACCCCCATTGTCGGCAGCGCTGAAGATGGTATTCCGTCGTTTCCCACTTTCACACCAGTCAAATGCTGGGCCTGTACCTTAATTAAGGCCTAAGGCACTCCTAGCCCTTTCCTATCCCATCGTCGCCATAAAACCTATCTATGTCAGTGCGACGCAAATCAAATAAAAAATACTCTGTACGCAGCAGTAATCCTATCTACCGGAGATGAGGGGCAATAGAAGACACAAAGCACATCACGACAAACAATGGTCAATGTAATGTTATTGTTGATCAATGTTATGATCTTTCTATATTGTAGGCCTACACATTTAGTTTTCTTTCGACTCTGTGATTTGTAAAATATTTTATACCGTAAAATGTAGTTTCTTATTCTCCGACTTTACATACCGATTTTCATTAAATACTGTTTACCCATTTTCTCGTTACTCGGCGATGATATGGACTTAGTAACAAAAATCCAAATTCATGAATATCTTTGTGATCATCGAAATATTTGAGAATTACATTTTACGCCTTCCCCTAAACTACCATTTCACTCAGTGTGAAAAAAATAATTTACAGCCTAGACTATAGCGACTTATTTCCTGACTTTGCATACCGATTTTCATCAAGATAGGACTACTAATAACAACAATATTTGAGATTAAATTTTAGGCCTTCCCCTAAACTACCATTTTTCTCAGTGTGAATACAATTATTCACAGCCTAGATTGTAGAAAATTATTCCCCAACTTTGTATACCCATTTTCTTTAAAATAGACCAATAATAACATAAATATTTTGTGAATTCCATTTTAGGCCTTCCCCTAAACTACCATTTCACTCAGTGTGAGTAAAATGATTTATAGCCTAGATTATAGAGGCTCATCCCCGGACTTCACATACCGATTTTCATTAGACCACTAATAACATGAATAGTTGAGAATTCAATTTTAGGCCTTCCCCTAAACTACCATTTCACTCAGCGTGAGTAAAATGATTTATAGCCTAGATTGTAGAGGCTCATCCCCCGACTTCACATACCGATTTTCATTAAATACTCTTCAACCGTTTTCTCGTGATGCGTGTACAGACAGACAGACAGACAGACAGACAGACAGACAGACAGACAGACAGACAGACAGACAGACAGACAGACAGACAGACAGACAGACAGACAGACAGACAGACATTACGGAAAAGTAAAAAGTGCATTTTCTTGTTACTATGGACATGACCGATACAGAAATACCATTATTTTCAAATTCTGAGCAATGTACAGACAAAACTCTTATTTTATATATATAGATTTGTACAATATTGTTCTTGTTGTATTCGTATTATTGAAGTGGCTTTCGTATGTCTCGCTCGGCTGCTCTGTTGGACGCCTTTGACAATGGGCTGGGCAGACTGTTGGACTTGTCCTGGCAACAATGACAGATTGTAGATTTGAACTTCAACTACTATGTTTCGCTTATCGCGCCGTAGCAAAATCGCCGCGCGGTATTGTGTTTCTGAACTTCTGAAGTATATGATGTAAATATGGATAATAAATTAGTATTACCGAGCAAGTGGCCGTGCGGTTAGGGTAGCACAGCTGTGAGCTTGCATTCGAGAGATAGTGGGTTCGAACCCCACTGTCGGCAACCGTTAATATGGTTCTCCGTGGTTTCCCATTTTCACACTAGGCAAATGCTATGATTGTACCCTAATGTAGGCCGCGGCTGCTACCTACCCAATCTCCCACCCTTCCGTCGCCGGAAACCTTCGATGTATTAGAGCGCCGTTAAACAAATAGCACCGAGATCGATAGCTGCAGTCGCGTAAGTGCGGCCAGTATCCAGTATTCGGGAGATAGTAGGTTCTAACCCCACTGTCGGCAGCCCTGAAAATGGTTTTCCGTGGTTTCCCATTTTCACACCAGGCAAATGCTTGGGCTGTACTTTAATTAAGGCCACGGCCTCTTCCTTTCCAGTCCTAGTCTTTTCCTATCCCATCGTCGCCATAAGACCTATCTGTGTCGATGCGACGTAAAGCAAAAGAAAATAAAAAATTAACTGTCTTCCGTATATGTTTTACATCATAAGAGATGTTGTTTTACGAGCAAACAAGCACAGGGATTTTACTGAATTGCCCATTGGGCTAACAACCTTACTTTGATTACACTCATGTTCTCCTAAGGTATCGAGCTTGAGAGCTGCAGTCGCTTAAGTGCGGCCAGTATCCAGTATTCGGGAGATAGTGGGTTCGAACCCCACTGTCGGTAGTCCTGAAGATGGGTTTCCGTGGTTTCCCATTTTCGAACCAGGCAAATTCTGGGATGTACCTTAATTAAGCCTCTTCCTTTCCACTCCTAGTCTCTTCATATCCCATCGTCGCCATAAGACTATCTGTGTCGATGCGACGTAAAGCAGATTGTAATTGTTACACCTGAAGTAACGTTATAATGGAGTCTGAAAAGGACCGCAATGTTTGTCTCCACGATAGGCATGTGGGGCATTCAGACGTCAGATTGGCCCGATATTAGGGTTAATGGGTATGCGAGGGCACAACACACGTCGTGAAAATGCAGAGAATTAAGTGGGGCTATTCACATGCATCCAGATTCCGTACAGGAGCGAAAAGCAGGCATATATTATTGGCAGCGTGAAAGACGCATGCAGAGAATTTCTGCGTCATTTCAATACCAGGTGTTTACACTGAGTGGGCATAAGTCACTGGTAGGGGTTAGAAAATATGCCGTGTATGACCCCTGAAAGTTGCGGCGAGCTGCGGCGTAGCTGAGCAGTCTGCCACAGACAACAGTGTCGTGAAGATGGTAACACGTCGCGAGTTAGTCGACTTTTAACATGGAATGATCATCGGCGCACGGCACATGGGACATAGCATTCCAGAGGTTACATGGAATCAACACTGTCGAAGGTGGATCTTCAATATCGCAGAGAGAATGTTACCACCCGCATAAACCGCCGCACGGGAAGACCACAGGTATTTAACGAATGGACAGCACGTCGCCTCCACAGAATCCATTTCTACCAGAACTGCAAGGAGGCAACTGCACCGCACAGGCTTCACCAGCAGACGACCAACTCGTATCCGTTTGCTCAAGGACATGTACTGGCCCGCAAATATGGGCAATGGACCATGGAACAGTGGTGGCGTGTGATATGATCCGATGAATCCTGGTTCCAGTTGTATCGAGCTGACGGGCGCGTGAGAGTGTGGCGTATGCTCCATGAAGCTATGGATCCTGCGTGTCGACAAGATTGTGTCCAGGCGGGAGGTGGCTCTGTTCTTGTCTGGGTGACGTTCTCATGGCCGCAATTAGTCCCCATTTTCCGGTTGCAGGGAGAGCTGACATGTGCACGTTATGTGGACATTATTTCAGACTATATGCACCCCTTTTTAGCCCTAGAGTAGCCCGATTGAGATGCCATGTTTCAACAGGACAATGCGCCTTGTCTGTGGTAGCACGCAGGTGGTTGGATGAGCAATCCAGTGACGTTACGACCATGGACTGGCCCTACAGATCCCCGCTCTTAAATCATTCAAGCATTTATGGAATGCTATCGATGTTGGTGTACGCTCCATGAACTGTACACCAACTACACAAGACCAGTTGTGGGTAGCAGTGCAAGATGCGTGGATTTAAATCCCTCCAGAACGGTTCCAGTACCTTGCAGAGTCGATGCCTCGCCATATTGCCGCCGTCCTGAGGGCTCGTGGAGGAGCAATTCGTTATTAATATCACATCCAGGGTCTTTCCATGACTTAAGGTATGGCTACATAACGTAAAGTACTTATATGGAGCAAATTCCGGCACCTCAGCGTTTACGAAAAGTCTAAAAGGATATAAAAACAATAATATTGTTGTAGACTTTGTGGATGGACATTACAAGTGATAAGCTTTAACAGCTTCATTTCAAGTAATACTAATCCCGTATTGACTAATCAATTAGTGAATATTCAAGATAAACTTAAATATTATAACTAAGTGGTCCGCCTATTCAATACAATATATAATTTATTATATTTAGTACAAGTTTCGTCCCCTAAGGGACATCATCAGCTAATAATAAATTAACACAAATATATCAGAAATAAAAAATAGATATTATTAAAATTGGAAAGACACATTAAAATATTGATGTATGGTTACGACATTTAAAATAAGATCTTCGAAAATCGAAAATAAGTTATAATATTTAAGTTTATCTTGAATATTCACTACTTGATGAATATTATTCAACGTGCATTCTATATCCCTTTAATATATGTAGAGAAGAAACATTGTAAAATTACAAATATAATTAAGGGATTTTGTTTTTAAAATTAAATATTTTTATAGGAATGAAATACAGTAAAAATGTGCTTCCAATTTTGGTTTTTATCTTCTTAGAACTCCTCTGTGGTGACATCAGATTCTAATGAAACTAGACATTGTGACGTGCTTTCTGAGATGCAAAGATATTAATGATTTCAGTGAGATGATATTCGATGTTGACAGGGCTGAGTTCACCGATTATGTATTGGATCATAAAATTCTTAGATAGTTCTTTGCATGTTCTATTTTCTAAAACTACCGTTCCGTGGAAGAAACAGTAACAGAAAGAGTCATAAAGAGATAAAACTTGAGACAGTGATTGAGTTTTCTGTTACTAATGGATTTGTAATCAGCTACGGGCGACTTTCTTTAACGTTTGTGTTGTGAGAGATGTCTGTGTTAAATGGATTTCCAATAATAATAATAATAATAATAATAATAATAATAATAATAATAATAATAATAATAATAATAATAATGGTCCATAGATAATACTAACAAGAGGGGTATTTGATTGATTTATTTGTTTACATTCTTGCCCTAAGTGTCCGACATCTTGTTTCGATTTGCCATTACTCTCATAGAAATCACAAAGAAGACTGGAACTCTACGCTCTCTCCACGATGTTGCCAAGGTCACAGAGTATGAATTATTTGTTTACTACTTCTGACGTAACTAAGACAGCCATCTTTAAAACGGGCAAACTGCAGTCTTCGCATGGTATTGCATAGGATACAAGATCTACATTTTACTCAAACCTGGCGGTAGGTATAAAACGTGACCCAGTTTTATGGAGATTATGATAAAGGAAGATAAGCTCGGAAAACAGCCGCTGCCTGGGGATCGCCAGGGCACTCTTGGAACCACTGCAAGGAGTGACAGCATGCAAGCCAGTGGTGGTAGGATGGTGAGCAGACGGCCCCCTACCGGGAGGAATCCCAAAGAAATTACAGTCGCCGAAGCCAAGGAACACAGTGTTGCGCAACACCTCTTGACAACAACCACTGAAGGTGCTTTTGCAGAAGATGCAACCACCAAAGTGCGAAAAGTCCGTACTCGAATGAAATGGGAAAATTCTGTCAATGAGTTTATAATGAGGGTTTATATAGAGTTACCAGGCTGGAAAAGGACATGACAGATTATCGACAGAAGCTATACACGGTTTCAAAGCACAGTATCCTAACACACAGGTCTCAAAACAACGAATAGCAGATCAAAGACGCGCAATTGTCATGAAGAACTTTATACCAGAAACAGTTCTCAGTAAGATTAAACAGGAAATTGAAACTGAGCTAATGGGTCCCTTGGAACCTTCAGGTGAGCATGAAAGAATTGCATATGAAACGAACAGAGCCACATCCTACACCAACACCATGGCCCCACAAAACCTCCAAGAAACTGAAGTTTACACATACCAACATAATACAGAAAATGAATGGCAAACTAAAATAGAAGATGAATTCCAAAGAGTACTTACTGAATTTGAAGGTACAGATCCCACGCTCAGACCTTTACTACCCAGGCAGAAGCAAACCAAGAAATTCACACAAATAATTGAAAAGTTGAATACCAACATTCTACCAATATATTTAGAAACACACCAGACATTTCTCCAGGTACATACTGCAATCTACTGTGCTGCTATGGCAGCAATCAGGGCAAATGGGGGAAAAGTAAGATATACAAGTAGGTCAATGAGCCGAATACGTAGAGAACCACCATGGCAGCGCCGACTCAAATCACGAATTGAAGACATACGACAGAACATCAATCGACTTACTCAATACACCAATGGTCATAGAAGTCCTCGGCTTTGCAATCACGTAAGGAAAATATCGAGGAATACCAAAAACCACTTTACTAAAGATGCAGAAAACTCTCTCATTACCGAACATTTAGATACAATGAAGCAAAAACTAACTGCCCTGGCTAAACGTCTCAAGCGCTATACTAAGGCTACGGAAAGAAAGGCACAAAACTATCTTTTTAATGGGAATGAGAAACTATTTGACAACAAACTTAGCACACCCGGGACAGCTAACATGCAGAATAGCAATGGGATACCAACTGCGGAGAGTATAAGAGAATACTGGTCAACTACTGTCCGCACACTTTATCTTGATGCATTTGTGTACGGGGTGAGGAGTAAGGAGGGAGCTGTCCCGGTATCGATAGTGCTACCTGGTGCTGCCAACTGAATGAAAATGAAATCTGAAGTGAATCGAGAAGATGATCGATCGATATGAAATTTCTAAACCGTTATCATCTTAAGCCAACAACTATGTCACATACACATTATATAACATTATAAAACATATCTCTCGATGCGCATCTTGTTCCTAGCATGAATTCTATACATTGACTTTGATGTGTAAACAACAACAGTACCAGTACGTAAAGTTTACGCCAGATGTCGCACAACGATGCTTAAGCGATTCATAGTTTGTGTTTCAGAGGTTGCCAGTATGAATCTCGAAGATCGCCGAGGTCGACCGATTCAGCACTAGGATGTAAATGCACCAAGATAAAGTGTGCGGATAGTATATGGGATGCGTCCATACAACATAATGAAGAGGAACATTGGCTTGAAACTATCAAGAAGAAAGCTGAGAATTTTGAAAGCATGACCCAAGCTGATTTCACATTAGAGGAGGTTGTAACAGCGATTAATCATTTACACAATTTGAAGACCCCAGGAATAGACCGCATACATAATTACTATTATAAGAAATTCACCAGTGTTTACAGATTACTCACCTACCACATACAAATTTTCATCAGTAAACCAGATGCCCTCCCACACTTTCTCACTACAGGAATCACGTACCTAAAGTCTAAAAATAACAACACGGCAAATCCTGCTAACTACCGACCAATCACATGCCTACCAAATTTATACAAAATTATAACATCACTTGTAGCAAATAGAATCCAGAATCATTGCAAGGTCAATTACATCATCGCTGAGGAACAAAAGGTCTGCAAACGGTTCACAAAAGGCTGTAAAGAACAATTAATAATTGATAGTATAATCATGGAACAAGCATACCATAACAACCGAAATTTGCACACTTGTTTCATAGATTACAGAAAGGTATTCGAGTCAGTACCACATTCTTGGCTTGTTGAGGTCCTTAGAGTATATAAAGTTGATCCTAAAATAGTGACATTTTTAGCAACTACCATGCAGACTTGGAAAACTACTATTAACCTCCGCAACGGAGAAGAATGTGTAGTAACTGACCTCATTCCAATTAAAAGAGGCATTTTCCAAGGGGATTCCCTCAGTCCGCTATGGTTTTGTCTTGCTCTGAACCCACTATCAGACTTACTGAGTTCAACAACATATGGATTCACTATCAAAAATAAGCAAAGAACAATCTACAAAATTTCACATCTGTTGTATATGGATGATCTGAAACTGTATGCTGCATCACAAAGACAACTTGAACACCTTGTTTCAATTACCCACAATTTCTCCACAGACATCTGCATGAAATTTGGACTCGATAAATGTGCTACTCAGACAATTAGGAGGGGCTCTTTCTCGACACAGGGCATCCACTCTGAAGCAACAGATATCTCATCACTGACAACAAATGAAACATATCGATATCTTGGATATAACCAATCAGCCAGGATTCAACACAAGGACACAAAACAGGCATTGAGACTGGCATATATTGAACGAGTAAGACGAATCGTACGTTCTAAGCTCACAGGAAAAAGCATTGTTAAGGCCATCAACACGTTTGCTATACCTGTTCTCACATACTCATTTGGAGTCATAAAGTGGACTACAACGGAGTTAAAGGATCTTCAAACGAAAGTGAATGTGTTACTGACAAAACACAACATGCATAATCCAAAATCAGCCTCAGAAAGACTCACTCTGCATCGTTCTGATGGTGGCCGTGGACTAATAGACCTTGAGAAATTACACAATGAACAAATGATATCACTAAAGTGCTACTTCAAACATAAATCAGAAACCTCAGCCCTACATAGTGCAATGGTTGGGGCAGATAACGGTTTTACACCCCTCAATATGAACACCCCGGCTTCACTTACAATGCCATTCTCCACAAATGAGGAAAAGATCGTTCTATTGAAAAAGAAACCTCTTCATGGGCGGTATCCAAATGAGTTAAATCAGCCATATATCGACAAACAAGCGTCGCATGAGTGGCTGACACATTCGGATATATACCCAGAAATAGAGGGCTTCAAGTTTGCCATACAAGATCAAGTCATTGCCACAAGGAACTACAGAAAGCATATACTACATGATCCGTCTGTCAATTCAGATCTGTGTCGACGATGTAACACATCTCCAGAAACCATCCAGCACATAACCTCGGGTTGTCAATTAATGGCAAACACAGACTGCAAGTACAGACACGACCAAATTGCAAAAATCATTCACTAGAAATTAGCCCGACAAAGTAACCTAATCCATTGTACCACGGCATATTGGATGTACAAACCCCAATTAGTATTGGAAAGTGAACATTATAAAATTTACTGGGATAGAAGTATTATCACTGATAAAACTATTACCTGCAATAGACCAGACATAACTTTTGTAGATAAAAACAAGAAAATCTGCTTCATAATTGACATAGCATGCCCTAATACTCATAACCTTCAATCAACACATACAGAGAAGATTTCCAAATACACCGATCTGGCCACAGAGATAAAAACCATGTGGAAGCTCAACAGTGCTATCATAATTCCAGTAGTGATTGGATGTAATGGTATTATACCAAAGACACTACACAGGAGCATTGAAGCCCTTAATCTCCACCCTCTCACTTACAGAGAATTACAAAAAGCAGCAATACTGGTCACTTGCCATATAGTAAGAACGTTTATTGGCATGAGCCATCCACCATACACAGAGGACTAATGAAAATCGTCCAGTAATAATTATGGCCGTTTATATACCGGGTGGTACAGCTGCCTCTATTCAAGCAGTTTTATGCAATCCGCAGATTATAGTCGAACCTAAAAATATTGACCTTGACTACTCACTACAATGTCTGCTCTTACAACGCTTTCCATAATCCGTTTATTCGTATCAAGCAAATCAGCATTAATGATAAAATACCGATTGATGGTAAAGAATCGTGAAAATTACGTGTCGCAGAAACGTCCTGTACAGAGAATATTATTGGTGAATGACTAGAAGTAGCAGCAACACAACATCGCTAAACAGCAACCCGTGATAGCCGAGCTTGCTAAAAGTTAGAGGAGAGTACCGGTGTTCGTTAGTAGGCGGTTCGAGTCCTGTGTACGACGGATATTTTTATTGCGTTGTTGATGTTCGTGAGAGTCGTGTTGTTGACGACAAATCTAAATCATGATCAGTTCTCATATTGCAGGTACTCAGATATGTTTGTTTTTTAAGGAGCTCTTAAAAGAGCTATTTGCAATAAAGTGAGATTGTACCGACAGCGGTGCGATGGGCTTATGCATGGCAATTCGATTAATGAAGCAAATGTTCAAAATGACCACCTGCTTCGTTAATGCACATCTGAGCACGGTGGAGGAGAGACATTCTTGCTTGCTGCAACATATGTGGTGGAATCTGCCTGCAGGCTTCCGTGATGAGCCGCCGTAAATGATTCGGGCTCTCAGGCTCCTGCTCATAGACTCTTTCCTTTAAATAACCCCAGAGGAAAAAGTCGAGTGGAGTAAGGTCAGGTGATCTAGCCGGCCATGTGACCGGACCCCCTCGTCCAATCCATCGTCCGGGATATGTCCTATGCAAGTGGTTCCGTACTGCCAACGACCAGTGTGGGGGAGCTCCATCCTGCTGGAACCACATCCGTAACCGTGTCATAAGGGGCACATCCTCCAATAAGAGTGGGAGGTACTCACGAAGAAACTCTAGATAGCGTCGTCCCGTGAGGTTTCCTTCGAAGAAATATGGTCCAATTATCTTGTCACCTAGTATCCCGCACCACACGTTGACGCCCTATTGTACCTGAAATCGAGCTCCCCTGATCCAGTGAGGATTTTCAACGCTCCAGTAATGGAAGTTGTGACGATTAACAGTTCCGTTGTTGTGAAATCTGGATTCATCACCAAAGAGAATGTCCATTAAGAAATTCGCATCAGCTTCAACTCTTTGTAATATCCATTGCGAAAATTCTATCCGTTTTGGAAAGTCATCTCCGTGAAGTTCCTGGTGCAGCTGTTGATGGAAAGGGTGGAATTTATGGCGGTGCAATATTCGCAGTACAGATACATGACTGATGTTCAGTTCATTTCCTATGGCCTGTGAGCTTGTGTGCGGGTTGTATGCAATTGCATTTTGAACAGCTTCGTCGTTATTTCCAGACGTCACTGGAGCATCCCGAACGGGGGGTAATGTATGAAATGACCCCGTTGCACGCAACCGTCTTTCAACACGTTGAAATGTATCTGCAGTTGGCAGCCTTCGTCCAGGAAATCGTTCTTGATACAAGCGTCTGGCTTCCCGTGCATTTTGCCTTGCTTCTCCATAAAGTAGTACCATATTCACATAATCATCCCGTGAATACATAATGTTTGCTTTCGTGCTAACCGTACAGTACGTGCTCATACGTTGCTGCTAGGATTACGATATGCTGTTTCATGTGCCCTACGTATGAAGTGTAGACCGCTGTTAGTTGGTTTTCGAGTCGAACGTGCGCAGTTGCTTGGTTGAATGGGTGGGTCAGAATGTTGACAACACGTGCACTGCGCTTCATTCCCTGTAGTCGTTTGCCATATGGAAGTCGCATGTTATTATTCCTTTCGTATATATGCTTTCTTTGTAAAGGTGGCAAATTACTTTTGAGACTTAAGAACGTTAAATATTTATTACGAATGGCCTTACAAGTATAATATAAAAATAAAATTGCAAAACTCGTAACTAGATTCGAACTCTAAATGCCTGCTAACATATTGTATGCTCGCTGCGATTGGTGACATGTAGCCACTGCAGGCGACAAAGAGTTGGTCTCGTAGCTCTGTACTAATGGAATTACCTAGGCTATCGCTTCGATACTGATCGTTGATGTTAAAAGTTCTGAACTCGAATGTGCAAACACCACAGTGAACTAAAGAATAGCGTCTCTCTTACGCCCAGATAGTTGCAACCATTTTCTACGCGTTACTTGGTTGAATGAGTCCAGCGTTATGTTTCAGGCGGTATTCACAATCGGTGCGTATGTGGCGATATTTATGATACCTGTTTATTATAATTTCCGTAGAGGAATATCGGAGACTTCAGAAAGGTCTTCGTAAACGATGCCTAGGCGAATACGAAATGACATTAAAAAATGCATGACTCAAGAATGGTTGGAACCCTTCCTGCTTCAAGTAACCTATCGAGGTACGTCTTCCATACGTAATTCCGCGCAACTATTTGCAACGTACAAGCGCCATCCTTGTAACTCTGTATTCACGAGGAGAGCGGAAGTTCCCGCTTCGACAAGTTACTGATGAGTTACAGCCTTATGGTCCCGTTTTATGCCTTTTTTGATCGCTCTAACGGTAGTAATTACATGGCGTAAGCTATCACATCTGCTGTACAGCATTTGCGTGCCACAGATTATAAACTACAGTGCAAAACACGTTTCCATCAAATTCGATGTGATGAGACTGTACAAAATGGTGGTGCATTGACATGTCTGTAATTGGTCTTACCCTACCACGTTTTCTATGATACCACGACCGCCCTTTCTATCAAAAGAAAATGGCCTCTTGGACCAATCAGGTGCGCAATTTTCCACCGACAGCTATAGGCGTGTTTATGGTTTGTACAATATAGTAACATTTCGTAAAAATTAGTAGAGTATTGGACACCGCTCTACATACAATGGTACAGTGTTTTTGAGATGGATCTCACTTACTGCCTCTTGTACCATTTTTCCATTGTGCGGAGAAGTCTACATCGGGTTAACTGCACATAACATTGCTGTAAGGTGTTGCGCAAGATGGGACTAAGAGGCATTTACGTCCTAGCTGGTTGCATATATTCGGGAAAAATAGGGGCAGCTGTACCACCCGGTATAGTAAATATCTCAAATATCTGTCAAGTCTATTTGTCAACAATGTTAAGTATATACCGATATGTATGAAGCATATGTGCGTATGTACCAAATAGTACTTCTTCCATGTACATTGTACCGAAGAAGCTCATAAACCCAATTGTAAAGTTGTGAATTATATATAATAAAATATAACAACAATAATAATAATAATAATAATAATAATAATAATAATAATAATAATAATATTTTTTGCTATTTGCTTTACGTCGCACCGACACAGATGAGTCTTATGGCTACGATGGGATAGGAAAGGCCTAGAAATTCGAAGGAAGCAGCCGTGACTTTAATTATGGTACAGCCCAGGCATTTGCCTGGTGTGAAAATGGGAAACCACGGAAAACCATCTTCAGGGCTGCCGACAGTGGTGCTCGAACCCACTATCACCCGACTACTGGATACTGGTCGCACTTAAGCGACTACAGCTATCGATCTCGGTAATAATAATAATAATAATAATAATAATAATAATAATAATAATAATAATAATAATAATAATAATAATAATAATAATAATAAATAGATTTTGGAAGGAGAAGAAGGCTAAGCTGGTTCAATCGAGCTCCCAAGTAGGGCATAGCGATGTAAAATAATAATAACTGCAGTTAAAAGCAAATAACTCGACAATTCCTGTAAAAAAACATTGCGATATCACTTTTCTATTGCAGAATGTCAATCAGGTAAAATGTAATTTATATATCTTTCCGGGGGAATTATGTGCGGGGCCTCTTAAGCCCTGGGCCCGCCTTCAATGCAAGCCGTAACGTTTCGCCACTTATAACCGTGCAATTTCAAGGAACCGTCGCAGCGCATGGCCCCTAAGATCATCTGAACTTACAGCATGTGATTTCTTCTTCTGTGTGAAGTTAACCACATCTGACCTGCAAAGATGGAAGAACTGAGAGTAAGAATACAACAGGAAATCGCCTGGATTTTTGCTGGAATGTTACGGCGAGTCACTCAAATTGTACCTAAGAGACTGTAGAGAAGTCTGAGCAGAAAACGTGGTCGTCTCCCTGAAGATGCATGTCTAACTCGTGTCCTGTTTCTGTATGCGGTCGAGAACGAAGTGAGATGAATCTTCCTTGCGAGTTGTTACGACTGGATATCCTTCCAGTCTTATTGTTACGAAACGAATAACGTGATAGTAGGAAGGTAGAGGATGAAACTCTGTGTTGGCTCATAGCTAACTCCTGTCGAATAGCATCAAGGGGTATATACTCAAGGCGTAAAAGTCTCCGTCCGATGGAGGAATAACCATCGACAGCCTCATATGCCCTCACTCCATACGAATTTGTGGAGCGGTTTGGAACTACTTCTATCTAAAGCTAACTTCAAGAAATTAGTTATCAGTATGAAATTCAATAATGGTATGCTCTGTACTATTATCTGGCATAAACAAATCTCTTCCATTAAGCTCCGTTCGAAAATTTCCCCTTCTTTTGAGTCACCCTGTATATTATTTACAGGGCAGTGAAGATCTGCCCACTACTACAAATATTGTTGAGGATGATCGGTAAGTTTACTCGAAATATATCCAGTAGAATGTTAATAGTCCGCCTCTGTGGTGTAGTGGTTAGTGTGATTAGCTGCCACCACCAGAGGCTCGGGTTCGATTCCCAGCTCTGCCACGAAATTTGAAAGTGGTACGAGGGGTGTAATGGGCTCCACTCAGTCTCGTGCAGTCAGTTGAGTAGAGGGGAGTTCGATTCCCTCCTCAGCCATCCTCGAAGTGGTTTTCTGTGGTTTCCCACTTCTCCTCCAGGCAAATACCGGGATGGTACCTAACTTAAGGCCACGGCCACTTCGTTACGTATTCCTTGCCTATCCCTTCCAATCTTTCTATCCCCTCACAAGGCCCCTGTTCAGCATAGCAGGTGAGGCCGCCCGGGTGAGGTACTGGTCATTCTCCCCAGTTGTATCCCCAACCCAAAGTCTGACGCTCCAGGACACTGCCCTTGAGGCGGTAGAGGTGGGATACCTCGCTGAGTTCGAGAGAAAAACCAACCCTAGAGGATAAACAGATTAAGAAGAAGAAGAAGAACATTCTTTATCCCAGCAACATCATGCACGGAAAATAGGATGGATGAATGTCTACAAGTACTATGGACATAACAGTGGTCAATGACAACTCGTGATAGCCGAGCGTGCTGAAAGTTAGGGGAGAAAACGGATGCTCGTTAGTTGGAGGTTCGAGTCCGATGAAGGACGAATATTTTTATTTCATTGTTAATGTTCGTGTGAGTCACGTTGTTGAAGACGAATCTAAATCGTGGTCAGTTCTCACATTGCAGGTACTCAGCTATATTTAAGTAACTCTTAAAAGAGCTATTTGCAATAAACTAAGCTATTACCGATAGAGGTGCAATAGGCTTGTGTATGACCATTCGATTAATGAAGCAAATGTTCAAAATGACTTCCTCTTTCGTTAACGCTAATCCGAGCACGGTGGAGGAGAGACATTCTTGCTTGCTGCAACATATGTGGTAGAACCTGCCTGCAGCTTCAGTGATGAGCCGCCGTAAAGCATTCGGGCTCTCTGCCGCCTGTTCATGGACTATTTCCTTTAAACAACCCCAGAGAAAAATTCTGTTGGAGTAGGGTCAGGTGATCTAGCCGGCAATTTGAAAGGAACCTCTTCGTCCAATCCGTCGTCCAGGATATGTCCTATCCAAGTGGTTCCGTACTGTCAACGACCGGTGTGAGTAGCTCCATCCTGCTGGAACCACGTCCTTAATCGTGTCATAAGTGGCACACCCTCCAATAAGAGCAGGAGGTATTCACGAGGAAACTATAGATACCCTCGTCCCATGAGGTTTCCTTCGAATAAATATGGTCCATTTATCTTGTCACCTGTTATATCGCACCACACGCTGACGCCTCATTGTACCTGAAATCGAGCTCCCCTTTGAGGATTTTCAACGCTCCAGTAATGAAAGTTATGACGAATAACTAATGTTATTTGCTTTACGTCCCATTAACTACTCTTTTACGGTTTTCGGAGACGCCGAGGTGCCGGAATTTAGTCCCGCAGGAGTTCTTTTACGTACCAGTAAATCTACCGACACGAGGCTGACGTATTTGAGCACCTTCAAATATCACCGGACTGAGCCAGGATCAAACCGTCTGAGCCACACAGCCCGGCAGTATTATGCTGTGAGTGGACATGCCCCTTCTTAGTTACGCCACTGGCTAGTGTGTTTCATTTCACCGATTATAATAATCAGAATCTGATACATCAAAGTTTACCAACACGGCTAACATATTAGCTTGGACATGTTAATTTACAATTTAATCCTACATACCGTCGTGCACAGAATATTCTCTAATTAAAACAATATTCTTCTGTCTGATATGTTATACGTCGTATGTGAATACCACTATGTTATATCACTAATCACACATATTGTTTGCCCTTTATTGATATTAAACTGGCATCGATGAAACACGTTTGAATTTCATATATATATTAATACGCTCATCCATTTCATCTGCCTGAACAAGCAGGACATGACAATTGTATCAAACGTATAAAACCACCAGTTAATGAAGAGTAAATAGAGTAACTTTACCACTGATACGAAAATATAACTGAATCCAAAATTAATTATTGATACGAAACGTATGTATATGTACAGATTCCATCGGTTGTTGGGAAACTCTGATGTTAATTAAAAATAAGGGAGAAATTTACTTCGCCCTTTATATATTCCAATATATTCGAGCCTGAAGATACTTCCTTCCCAATACTCTTTACCATATTTAGAATACAAGCAATCGGAACCATTCAGGTACGCGGCGAGAACCTGCTGCGAGTGCCAAGATTTACACGAACACTGGTGACGGCCGACGTGTCGAAGAGGTCAATGCAAGGAAATTCACAGCCTGGATAAACTGGACGGCAACAACCGGCGTCACTTGCAACCGGAGGGTGAAAGATCCGACCTGTTGCACTGTACGGTTGCGAATGTTGGCCGACTAGGACTGAGATAGAGCTTCGACTGGGCGTCATGGAGACTAAGATGATGTGGTGGACAGCTGGCGTCAGTAGGCCAAACTGGATCGTATCTCCAATGAATCCATCAGGGAGAGATTTGGCGTTCCACTGACTAAAGAAAAAATACGTGAGACTCGCCTACGATAGTTTGGACACGAACTAAGGGCAGTATCGCGAAGATGGGTTACATCTTAGAAGTCGCCGGTAGCAGACCAAAAGGACGATTAAAACAGTGATGGAACGATACTCTTCACAAAGATCTGAAGAGCAACAAGCTCCACCCTGACATGGCCCAGGTCAGAACTAAATGGAAACAACTAATCCACGTAGCGGACCCCGTAAGCAGGAGGGACAAGCGCTGAAGGAAATGAAGAAGATTATTATTATTATTAGTAGTAGTAGTAGTAATAGCGAATTCTCCCAATATTTGAAGACGTTAAGCAAATAACTCAATCAATTCTTCTGTGGATTATTCTTGATTCCCCAATGGGTTTTTCATTATTTCCGAGGAGACTTGTTTACATTCTGCCAATCACTTTGGCCTGTACTGTTTGTGTTGTGGTTGCTCTGATGTAACTTTCCAGTTGTTTACTTTGTCCCTAAAGATGTCTCTTTCTAGGATGTCTCTAGAACTTACGTTTGCGTTTTTGGGGTCCTTACGAAGTTCCTTTTTTACCAATTGATTTTCTGGTAATCTAGTCAGGTGGCCGAATAATTTCATTCGTCTTTTCCTTATGTCAATTTCGATGTTTGAGAACTTTTCTTTGTTTTGGGTTTTCTAACGGCCTTCCGCTCTTCTTTTTTGATTTCAAGTTCTTGTTTTCTGTTGAGTACCAGTGTTTCACTTGCGTAAAAGATTGTTGGTTTTATAGAATTTGTGTATGTTTTGACATGGATTTTTTGTAGATGTTTTCGAATAACCATAATGCTCTTTTAATTTTTTGGAGACGAGTACGTTGTGATGTCTTTTTAAGGCCTATTGGTTCGATAAATTCGCAGAGGCATTTAAAGAAAGGGACTCTGACAAATCTACCACATTTTGTACTCAGGCTCCTACTATATGTCTTTTAACATACGAATTTAGTTTTCTCGTAGTCCTACCTTTTCTGCACTTTCTTCAAGTATCTCGAGATATTTAACGGCAGTCTACTGATCCTATGTTAGTATCACCAGATCATCTGCAAAAGCGAGGTATAATATGTAGAGGTTATCTTTGGAAAAGTCCAGTCGGACTGGCTTCCAACACTCGTATTTCTTAAGTTATTTCTCCAATTCATCCATAACCTTGTCTAGCACGACGTTGAGCAGAATAGGAGAGAGTCGATCACCTTGTCTCACGCCTGTTTGAATGTCGAAGGGTTCTGAGATATCCGCATCAATTCAATTTTAGATTTCGTGCCAGTCAGTGTTCGTTTTAGGATATAGTCCCCTTTCTACTAGAATTTGGAACAGTGAGGCTTGTCGATCGAATCGTAATCCTTTTTAAAATCTACAAATGTGCATACAGGTGGTTTTTATCTGGGAGCTCGCATTTTGAGTATGGTGTTGAGGTTAAAAAATTGTTCGGGGCATTACCTATTTGAGATGAATCCTGCTTGATATTCAGCTAATATTGGCTCTAATTGCTTTTGTGTTCTTTGCAAGAGATATTCTGATAACATTTCGTAGGTTACAGATACAAGAGAAATCCCTCTATAAATATTTACAACTGATTTGACAACATTTTTACGTAGTGGATATATTAGAACAATTTTCTAGTCACCCGGCAACTTATCAGTTTGCTAAATGTTTTGAATTATTTGTGTAATTAATTTCAGTGAATTTGAGCCCAAATTTTTCAAACGTTCAGCCACAATTCCGTCCTCTCCTGATGATTTGTTGTTTTTAAGTTTCTTGATGTGCGAATACATTTCTTCTTGTGTTGTTGGTGACTCATTTTCTAGTGTGATTTCTGGCTGTATTTTCGGGAATCTCTCTGTAGGTTCTGGACAGTTTAAAAGCTACGAAAAATACGTGGCTAGTTCCTGGCAATTTTCTTTATTTGTTAAGGCCAGTTTAGCATCTTGTTTCCAAAAGCGAAGGTTCTGTGGAGAAAACCCTTTAATTTGGTTCTCGGAAATCTTGTAAAAATCGTGTGTGTTGTAATTTTTGAAATAGTCTTCAAGTGACTTCAGTTGATCCTTAACGTATTTCCGTTTATTTTGTCTTAGAATCTTGGATGCTTGTTTTTCAACTTCAAAAATTTATTCTCTGTTTCTTCTTATTTGTGGCAATTGTAGTTTTGAAATGCCTTTCTCCTTCCTTCTAGTGAGATTTCACATTCTTAATTCTACCAAGGGTGTTTTGGTTTCTTGTGAAGAAATATGAGATCCTCCGCCGTTTTGATGATCTTAGTTTGAAATTTCATTCAATTCTCTACAGGTTGTTTTTCCCATTCTTCTGTTATTTTGGAGTCTTTGAATTTGTGTAGATCAACCTTTGTGATCACCGGTGTTTTCCTTATGAATTTTATTTTTTTTGTGTGAATTTAATTTTTTATCTGGTTTTAAACAATTATCCGAATCGATGTTAGTACCTCTGCGTACTTGCACATCGTGAATTTCCTTTTGATAATCGTACGATAATGCCACATGATAAATTCTACTAAACGGTGGATAGATGATCCCCATGTTTTGGGGATTTTTCTCGAGTGAAGTTGACATAATTTTCAAATTAGTTTGTTGGCATAACCCAATTAGACGTGTGCCATTCTTATTGGTGAACCTATGTGCCGGATAGTCTCCCACTGTCTTCTTGTATTTGCTTTCCCTGCCAATTTGTGCACTGAAATCACCGAGTAGAATTTTCACATCATCTTTGGGGATTTTGGCAATATCTGTTTCAAGTTCTTCCCAGAATATTACTGTTTTTTGGGCTCTTCTTTATTGTTATCATTTGTTGGACATTAATAAAGGTGTAGTTTTTGTTGGTGTGTGATTCAGTCATAAGTCTATTGCTGATGGGTTTCGCCTCTTTTACGGATTCTAAAACATTTTTGCCTATTATTGTTATTATCTTTTTACTTTGGAACTTTATAGCAGGTAATGTATCTCGTATTTCCATACATTAAGTATAAGAAATAGAACTTAATCATAATTTACAGGTTTACATAAATTTACAATATACGCTTTCATTTTCTTCGCTATGTAGGATGCAGTCCCGTATCTTTATGGTCCGTATTGAGCATTCAGGAAGGTTCTGGCAATGTTGATGGTTCATGTTTGTGGGTTACTGTAGTCACGTCCTAGTTCGTGAACCATGGGCAACGACTGAGTGGCCTAGTAAGTGGTCCTGAGAGTCGGGATACCAGTTGCTATGGAATGGGAGTGGGCATCTCGGACATATTCTGAGTCGTGGCCCTCCTTGTGCTCAGGCGGCTAGGACTACACAATTCACCGGTGGTCCATAACCCGTTAGAGGAGAGATCCTCACTTGGACTATGTGCAAGTAGGGCAGCATCCTGCTTCATGAATTTACCGAGCTCAGAACACTTTAAGCAAGCCTCGGACCTATGGGAGTAATGGAGTCCCACTCCCATTTGACAGGCGAGGGACTCCTTGGAAACAACTTGGCGAACGAAATGGAATTCGATGGGGAGCTATCAATATTAATGGGGCTTATGGAAGAAAGAAGGTAGAACTTGCTAGTCAGCAAAGAGGATGCATCTGGATGTGCTAGGAGTAAATGATATTCGGGTAAGGGGAGAAAAGGAGGAAGAGATAGGAGATTATAAAGTGTACTTGACGGGTGTTAGAAAGGGAAGGGCAGAGTCTGGGGTAGGGCTCTTTATCAGGAATACCATTGCACGCAACATAGTTTCTGTTAGGCACGTAAGTGAGCGAATGATGTGGGTAGATTTGTCAGTGGGAGGAATTAGGACAAGAATTGTGTCCGTGTATTCACCATGTGAGGGTGCAGATGAGGATGAAGTTGACAAGTTTTATGAAGCATTGAGTGACATCGTGGTCAGGGTCAACAGCAAGGATAGAATAGTGCTAATGGGCGATTTCAATGCGAGAGTTGGGAATAGAACTGAAGGATACGAAAGGGTGATTGGTAAATGTGGGGAAGATATGGAAGCTAATGGGAATGGGAAGCGTTTGCTGGATTTCTGTGCTAGTATGGGTTTAGCTGTTACGAATACATTCTTCAAGCATAAGGCTATTCACCGCTACACATGGGAGGCTAGGGGTACCAGATCGATAATAGACTATATCTTAACGGACATTGAATTCAGGAAATCTTTTAGGAATGTACGAGTTTTTCGGGGATTTTTCGATGATACAGACCATTATCTGATCTGTAGTGAACTAAGTATCTCTAGGCCTAGGGTAGAGAAAGTGAAATCTGTCTGCAAACGAATAAGGGTAGAAAATCTCCAGGACGAGGAAATTAGACAGAAGTACATGGATATGATTAGTGAGAAGTTTCGAACAGTAGACAGTAAGCAGGTTCAGGATATAGAAAGTGAATGGGTGGCATACAGGGATGCTGTAGTAGAAACAGCAAGGGAATGCCTAGGAACAACTGTGTGTAAAGATGGGAAAAGGCGAACATCTTGGTGGAATGATGAAGTGAGAGCAGCCTGTAAACGTAAAAAGAAGGCTTATCAGAAATGGCTCCAAACAGGGCCGAGGCAGACAGGGCTTTGTACGTAGATGAAAGAAACAGAGCGAAACAAATAGTTGTTGAATCCAAAAAGAAGTCATGGGAAGATTTTGGTAATAACCTGGAAAGGCTAGGTCAAGCAGCAGGGAAACCTTTCTGGACAGTAATAAAGAATCTTAGGAAGGGAGGGAAAAAGGAAATGAACAGTGTTTTGAGTAATTCAGGTGAACTCATAACAGAACCCAGGGAATCACTGGAGAGGTGGAGGGAATATTTTGAACATCTTCTCAATGTAAAAGGAAATCATCATGGTGGTGTTGCAAACAGTCAAGCTCATGGGGAGGAGGAAAATGATGTTGGTGAAATTATGCTTGAGGAAGTGGAAAGGATAGTAAATAAACTCCATTGTCATAAGGCAGCAGGAATAGATGAAATTAGACCTGAAATGGTGAAGTATAGTGGGAAGGCAGGGATGAAATGGCTTCATAGAGTAGTAAAATTAGCGTGGAGTGTTGGTAAGGTACCTTCAGATTGGACAAAAGCAGTAATTGCACCTATCTATAAGCAAGGGAACAGGAAGGATTGCAACAACTATCGAGGTATCTCATTGATTAGTATACCAGGCAAAGTATTCACAGGCATCTTGGAAGGGAGGGTGCGATTAGTCGTTGAGAGGAAGTTGGATGAAAACCAGTGTGGTTTCAGACCACAGAGAGGCTGTCAGGATCAGATTTTCAGTATGCGCCAGGTAATTGAAAAATGCTACGAGAGGAATAGGCAGTTGTGTTTATGTTTCGTAGATCTAGAGAAAGCATATGACAGGGTACCGAGGGAAAAGATGTTCGCTATACTGGGGGACTATGGAATTAAAGGTAGATTATTAAAATCAATCAAAGGCATTTATGTTGACAATTGGGCTTCAGTGAGAATTAATGGTAGAATGAGTTCTTGGTTCAGGGTACTTACAGGAGTTAGACAAGGCTGTAATCTTTCACCTTTGCTGTTTGTAGTTTACATGGATCATATGCTGAAAGGTATAAAATGGCAGGGAGGGATTCAGTTAGGTGGAAATGTAGTAAGCAGCCTGGCCTATGCTGACGACTTGGTCTTAATGGCAGACTGTGCCGAAAGCCTGCAGTCTAACATCTTGGAACTTGAAAATAGGTGCAATGAGTATGGTATGAAAATTAGCCTCTCGAAGACTAAATTGATGTCAGTAGGTAAGAAATCCAACAGAATTGAATGTCAGATTGGTGATACAAAGCTAGAACAGGTCGATAATTTCAAGTATTTAGGTTGTGTGTTTTCCCAGGATGGTAATATAGTAAGTGAGATTGAATCAAGGTGTAGTAAAGCTAATGAAGTGAGCTCGCAATTGAGATCAGCAGTATTCTGTAAGAAGGAAGTCAGCTCCCAGACAAAACTATCTTTACATCGGTGTGTTTTCAGACCAACTTTGCTTTATGGGAGCGAAAGCTGGGTGGACTCAGGATATCTTATTCATAAGTTAGAAGTAACAGACATGAAAGTAGCAAGAATGATTGCTGGTACAAACAGGTGGGAACAATGGCAGGAGGGAACTCGGAATGAGGAGATAAAGGCTAATTTAGGAATGAACTCGATGGATGAAGCTGTACGCATAAACCGGCTTCGGTGGTGGGGTCATGTGAGGCGAATGGAGGAGGATAGGTTACCTAGGAGAATAATGGACTCTGTTATGGAGGGTAAGAGAAGTAGAGGGAGACCAAGACGACGATGGTTAGACTCTGTTTCTAACGATTTAAAGATAAGAGGTATAGAACTAAATGAGGCCACAACACTAGTTGCAAATCGAGGATTGTGGCGACGTTTAGTAAATTCTCAGAGGGCCGGGCTGAGTGGCTTAGACGGTTAAGGCGCTGGCCTTTTGGCCCCAACTTGGCAGGTTCGATCCTGGCTCAGTCCGGTGGTATTTGAAGGTGCTCAAATATGTCAGCCTCGTGTCGGTAGATTTACTGGCACGTAAAAGAACTCCTGCGGGACTAAATTCCGGCACCTCGGCGTCTCCGAAAACCTTAAAAGAGTAGTTAGTGGGACGTAAAACGAATAACATTAATTAATTAATTAATTAAATTCTCAGAGGCTTGCAGACTGAACGCTGAAAGGCATAACAGTCTATAATGATAATGTATGTATGTATGTATATTTAAATCTCTTCTGTAGTCATAAAAATGATCGTAATTCAGTGGCTGGCCCGAATCACTGTTGTCTCTTTTCGAATGTGTACTTCTCAATGGTTCTTGTTGTTATGTAAAAATTTGCTCCACTGGCATTGTATTTCGATCGTTCTAAATACATGCTGTTAATTATCTTGTTAAAGATAGTGATTTACATTTACGATGTATGCCATCTATGTAACCACCACGGAACCACCAACTTTCTAGTCACTTTCCTGGCGTTACCATTCTTTTTCAAACTTCAGGAAGGTTACTATTTGAATAACGAAACTATTCATTCCCCAGAGTGTTACTGTTCGGTAGCCAAGTTCTATCTGTCACTACGATTATTTGATTATCGTCTACTACCATTATTTATCAACGTTAAACGAACTGTTGCACAGTACCTGGAATTGAAACCTGGCATCCGAGGACGGCAGCTAATAGCGCTAATCGTTACGCTTTGGAGGCGGAATGCACAAACCTACATGACTACATGACACTAAATATTGTGTTCTTACAATTCTCGAATTATCTTCAGGAGAACAATATTGAATAATAATCGTGATAGCCCATCGCTCCGCCAATTTTTCCCCTCTTTGCTGGGGTTTAAACGTCGTACTAACACACTCAGGTTTTCACCGACGATGGAAAAGGAAAGAGCTATGAGTGAGTAGGATATGACTGTCTTTTTAATGAAGGAACAGTCCTTAGATGTTCCTGGTTTGTAAATGGAAAGCCATGAAAAACCACCTTCATGGATGCTGACGGTATTGTTCAAAAGTAGTTTCTCCCGAAAGAGCCTTCAGCTAATTTGTCTGTACCGTGCTACCTAGTCGCTCGGTACTCCCTGACACAATCCTGCTCTTATACTAAAACCCATTGCTTTTTAATTACCTACCTTCTTCATCCCTTCCAGTCATAGCACCGATGCGATCTTGTATGTGACCCGTCAGTTTCTTAACGGATACCAATTCCTTTAAAGATTTCAAGAGGGTCCAACAATGAATGGTGTTCAAATGTGAATAACCTCACCGGATCCAAAAAATAACTAGTCACCCCTGGATAACTCATTACAAGCATCATTCAATACCGTGTTACTCCGCCTCTCGACTTGATAACCGCCTGGATTCCGTTAGGAAGTGAGTCCACAAGGTTATACAGGTACATCGCATCCAGGTTAAGCCACTTGCTGAGGATTTTATCGAGTAATTCCACCAAATTACCAGCATGCTGTTGTCGGTGTTTTACCCGCTGTCCGACAGATTTTCAATGGGGTTCAAGTAAGGTGATCTTGCAGGTCAATCGAGTGCGGGAGTGTTCATAAAACCAGTCACCTATGAGTCCAGCCCGATAAACTTTGCTATTGTCATCTTGAAAATTGGCGGCATCAATAGCATTCTCATCATGCAGATATTGGTTCAATTTAGTGGTTACCTCACTGAGTGGGCCCAATCCTTGATACGAAAAACACACCCAAAACAGCACAGACCCACCTCTGGATTGAACCTGATTTTGCACACATCCAAAATGAAGTGCTTAATTTGGCCTTCGGTGCACTCGACGACATACGTCATTGAAATACAGGCAAGAACGTGATTCGCCAGTCAGCTACAGTCCACGTTCATGATCTCTATCCCATTGAAGACGCGCACTTGATGTGCCTGTGTGAACAATGGCCTCTTGCGAGGTGACCCACTCCAAATGTTCATTGCATGGCTTTCCCGTCGCAATGTCCTCTCGCTAACAGGTTGGGATGGTCCTTCATTCACTGACTACATCAATTCCTGTCGAGTTTGGAAGCGATTTTAATTCACAAGCCGCGAAATGCGTCTCCGGTCCCTCTCAGTCAGGATCTTTTTACAACCACAATTCTGACGTCGTATTTCGTGGCCACGTGTAGTACACCATTTTTTGTAGGCACGTTGAACAGTCCGCTGCGAAACACCAACAAATCCAGCAACTTCACGCACCGTGTATCCATGGGCACAGCCAAACACGATTGCCCATTTTAGCTACTCTGTCACATCCCTACATGACGTAAACTGTCCGCTTGAAACATCAATGTCTCACTGGTCGCTACTACCTTAGGCTCATGTAGGGGCAGTGCGCGTGCGGTTGAGCACCACTGCGCCATCTTTACAGGCTTAACGATCCATCTGTGCGTGCGCACTAGGGTGATCAATTGTTTGTCCGGTGAGCTTAGTTGAAAGAAGAAAAGCAAGTTATAATAGAGGCTTGTTGGGGCAGTAGCTCAAATTTATTAAGCATGTTTAAACATATATGAATGACGTTAGAAACCAATTTCTTAAGCCTTGTTCTTCGAGAAAGTCAGTAAAGCAGCCAAAGTGATCGTGTCGTTACATTATTTCTGTGTCTACGATGTCCTTTGTATATGTTGTATAACTATTTGGCAGGGTGCGAAATCAGAAATGAGACTGCCTGGCCGAGGCGGCCAAGGCGTGCTCGGTTCGCCCAGAAGGACGTGGGTTCGAAGCACCGTCAGGAAGTCGTAAAATTTAAGAAACGAAATTTCCACTTCCGGAGCTGCATATTGGTCCTGAGGTTCACTCAGCCTACACCAAAAATCAGTACCAGGTTAATTCCTCGAGACAAAGGTGGCCGAGCGTAGAGCTAACCACTCTACCCCATCACCTGCCGCAGTTAACAATGGTGGAAGCCTTTACCTTCCACTCCTCCAAGGGCCTTCATGGCCTGTACGGAGGTGTCTTTGTCTTTGCGAAATCATAAAGAAGTGGTGGGGGGAGAAGAAACATAGGGCTTAACAACTAGTGTTTTAGGTAGTATGCGGCGGGGCGACGGGGTATAAAATTCCCCTGTAATTAAATTACCCCCACCCAAAAAAAGTTGAATTTTAGATCTTTTTTCTTGAATTTTGTTGTTATAACAAGAATGATAAATATTAGAAAGTTATTACAATCAGCTGAGGAGTTTATGAGAGTGTGTCGCTTTCTTAAGAAAGGCCAGACGAGGCACGATTGATCCTGAATTATTGCTTTATCCGTGAAACTTTCCTCTACCACGGCTATGTGGTCATTGAACAAATTTGTTGGTTTGTACACTGCTTAAGTGAATATTATCCTATTGGATACCTATCAGAAACACACGCTCTCCGAGAAGTACAGGAGTAGTGTAAGCTCGAGCTACTTAGAGCGATGACAAGGGGAAGGAGCATCAAGTAAGTTACATTTTTGCCCGGGTTTCAGATGGAATTGCCGGAGTGAAACATAAACAATAGGCTGCAGGTGCGGAGTTGCTTTATTACTCAAGGTCTGGCAGTCATTTGAATTATTGCTGGTGTTTTAAAATATGCATAGAAAAAATCATTAATTTCAGTAATAAATTATGTATTCTACATTTTCCTCATTATTTTATAATGAAAGAAGTCCCCCGGGCAATTTTAGTGGGGGGGGGGGACCTTTGAGATATAATGTCGGTGGGGGTGAATCTCTCCCTTCCCACCCTCCCCCCGTGATTTCGCACCCTGTATGTTGGACTTGCTCAGTCGCTTTGTTCATGTCTTGTTTTGCTATTTGCTTTACGTCGCACCGACACAGATAGGCCTTATGGCGACGTTGGGACAGGGAAGGAATAGGAATGGGAAGGAAGCGGTCCTGGCCTTAATTAGGGTACAGCCCCAGCTTTTGCCTTGTGTGAAAGTGAGAAACCACGAAAAACCATCTTCAGGGCTGCCAACAGTGAGTTTCGAACCCACTGTCTCCCGGATACGAGCTCACAGAATTGTTCATGTCTACCTGTACATCTGCTGCAGCCTGAACCCGACTGAACGCTACATACAGGAGAACTTTGCGGCCAACGGCCAAGTTGATTCGCACCTGGCGAGCATAAACAACAATCGTGACGCGATTCTCCCTTCCACTCGATAGTTTCAAGGCTTCCATTTAGCCGTTGGCGTAAAGAAAAAGCTTTAACTCATTATATACAACACCAAAAGGACTTCGGGGAAAGTTGGGAAAATGAGAGAAAAAAGAGGAAGCTTACTGTCCCTAAACTGGGATAACGTGTAAAGAAGACAAAGGTAAGAAAGGAGAAGATACAAATTAGTACTCGAGTTGAAAAAATCTTCTGAATTTTACTGAAAAGCAGGACTTTCATTTGTATCAACCATGAAAATCCGTTCAGTAGTTATGGCATTATTTTATTTCTTATTTACCTACACTTATTTATTTCATGAACATGATACTTAGAGGAATAAATTAATTTTTACCGAGGTCTTGGAATTATGCCCTGAAGAATGAGCCATTTCCCAAGATCCTATGACGTACTGAACTCCCGCAATTGTTGTGTTCCTTAAGGAAAGATATACATGATATCTCAGGAGTAATATTTCGGGAAGCAGTAGTATGTACTACAAGTACGATAGGTAACATAAACCCTCGTGCATTGTGCAATGTATGTGAAATTATAGTTGTTTGTATGGTTTGCGTAATAATTCTATAAGAATAACAACCACCTTAGAAATGTATTAAAGATACTCAAGGTATTTTTATATGCAACAGCTCAAGCCAAATATTTGTTATTGATTAAAAACAGTTCTCTTTATCTGTGTATCTTACAATAGTTTTATGTTTAATACACCGTAATATTTAGTATACTTATTTTGATTTTGATTTTCCAAAGTACCCGTTTTATAAAACCCGCAGCGAAGGTAAAAATTGGGACCAAAAATTGCGATTAAAAGGGGGATAATATTTTCGAGTAAATATACAGATACAACAGTTCTAATGGCGGCGATGAGGTAGGCAAAGACTAGGAATTGTAAGGAAGCGACATTGGTTTTAATTAACTGGTGTGAAAATGGGAAACCATGTATAACTCTCTTCAAGGCTGCTGACAGTGGATTCGAACCCACTATCTCCCAAATGGAAGCTCACGTGACTCGAACCCGATCTCTCTTTAATTTCTCCTAAAACATCTGTATAAGAATTACGTTTAGACATATTTCCACAGTCTAGATTAACGAACATATTTACGTGAAAAAGACAAACTACAGGAAGACTTAGTTTCACGAAACATTTCTTCATTTTCTCGGAAGTTGAGGTGGATTGACTCACGAACCCAAACTAAAAACTACAAACTTATGTACTTAATTGATATTTTAACAAACCTTTCCTTTCTGCAGAACTGTTCCCTTTACTGCTACAACTGCTGCCAGAGTCGGGTTGACACTGAGATGGACGTCCGTTGCATCTAATGGAACCGTTCTGACCACGCAATAAGCCTAGAGGTGGAGCCACATCAGGCAGTTCGGACAGGCATGTGGTCTGAAACAGAGTTAATAAGAGTGAGTTTTAAGTGTCATAGAAGTTATGTGAGGTTTGTGGAATAAACAAATCTCCACTTGGAGGAGGACGGAACGTGATTATATAACCATAAGTAATCTACTATAATTTTCTTTATACAGGGTCATCCAATTAACGTAGAAACGCACATGAGGCGAGGCTGAGACAATACGAAAGCAAGCTAGCGTGACTGCTTCATAAATTCTAACAAACTTTAAAAGCACACGCCTATAATTTGTCGTTATGAAGAGGTTCGTCATGGATCAGAGTTTTTTCGGCACTCCAATATCGGCTGTTTTGAGAATTCACCACAGCATATTTATAGGGTTTTAACTGAAGTACTGATAATTTTCGGAAGTATTAGTAATGTGATACAATGCGTTCCGATGAAAGTGAAGCACGTATTGAAGAATTTTACAGCATTTTATTAATAATAATAATAATAAAAATTTGTACACACTCAATGACCATGTGGTAGAGTCAATTTTAACCCACGTATTGTACATATTTACTATTTCTACCCAGTCTTCTGAATGGTATAAATGATTTTGGAATATATCGTCGTTGTAATGTCAGGGGAAGATACAGTTAAGTGATAATTCATGATCAATCACAAGTCATACGTCAGTTGTTGGAAGTATAGAATTGAATAGGTCATCAGTAGATGCAATCCATCCTCTTTTCCCCACAAAATTCATGACTTAAAGTAAAGCCTAGGATTCGAATATAACCTTGTAGATAAATTTCGAGTATGTGCTTATAGTTAAAAGTATTTTTCATAGTCATTTATTTGAAATGTGGTTCCTAATCTGACCTCGCGTCCATCACGGTGTGCCAGATTATTCCGGCGTTGTTATTTCTTTTATTCGTTTACTGAGGATTGTTTGTTTATTTCTTAAGGCAAATATTAGTGACAGGATTAATCCATTTATTATGTTAATTATTTGAACTGAATAAGATCGATCAGTTTTCTAAAAATGAGCAAGTACCAGCAAAGGAAATTATAATGCTGTAACTTACAATGCAATTATCGTCTAGTAAGGCTTCTTTAAAGCCATAGTCAAATCAAATTTTCTGACATTAATTTTAATAAGGATGTTTATGACTCTAATATTAATTCGAGTTCGTTAATCAAAAATTTTAGTAAGTTCAGAGATTATATTTATTTAATGAACATTCATTATGATCCTTAGATGATGTCAAATATGCCTAGAAAATCGTCGGCAAACATTGACATGTTTTTCTCTGTAATATAGTGTACGAATTAGGTTTATAGATAGCATGGTCATCAACCACGTGTACAAAGTTGAACATGTAATTCTTTTGAGAAGTAATGCAGCTGGTATTACGTTTAAAGACGTTGAAATGACTGTTTATGGGATAATTTAAGATAGATTAATTATACAAGAATAGGAAGGAGGTTCTTCCATTTATTTATGTTTGCGCAGCCACAATGTATGGCTAATTTTATTATTCACTTTCTCTTGCAGAATATTCCAGATGTGGCATCGTCATCAAAAGTTCAGCTATTTGATTTTGTAGAAACATTCACATATTTTTCAACTTGTAAATTCGTGAGTCGTTCAGGCAACGTCTAGCAAGAGACGATTTTTGATAAATTTTGATTTTTGTGTTGCGCATATCTTAAAATAAATGTCAAGCCTGTTTAGAATTGTTTTCTTTTGTGTCGTCGTCAACCCTCGTCCTTTAAACGCCTCTAAAATTGGGACAGCTAGCAAATAAACAGTCCGCATTGGGACCTCTCGCATGCTCGCTGAGTCAGACCAGGTAAATAGGGGGCATTACATAAACACTATAATTTCCTTAACCCAGCCTACTTTTGGCTGCAGATTCCAGAGTTAATAATAATAATAATTATTTTTCCTTTATTATCACTTCACTTTGCACATCGGTCTTGCACTCACTGAAACACGATACAAACTGCCTTGCGAGACAAAGCCAGAACCGGTAATCCTTGTAGGCTTCCTCCCGTCCCAAGTTGCTGTCGGCTTGGTTACTCCCAGCTGCCATTACGGTTCCAAGATAATTGGATGACCCAGTACATACATACATACATACATACATTACATACATACGCAAGGAAGAATATTATGTTGAGAAAACGCTACACTGTGCAGTGTAAACCCTACACTACATGTCTTTGACATCCGTACTTCTAGAAATGATGCTACAGGAAGCTAGGGGCAATAAGTTTTTCCATCTATTTGCTACGTTATCTTTGACTTAGGCAGCTGGACAGGATGGCGGCTGTACAAGTATAAAGTAGCACTGAGATATAATTCTAGGTGATTCTCTGATTATTGAAGTTTGACAAAAATACTGTACTGTCCACAATATATTTATCTTTTAGCAAACATGTCTAATACTGTTCAATTCACAATATTTGTTACTAAAAATTCACGAAATATGAATTTAGCGTTTTTGGTACATCATGCAGGTAGGGCATTTATTTTCAGATGCATGTACGAAGGTAATAGTAATAGTTTCGTGTGGCTATTTCTAGCCGAGTGCAGCCTTTATAAGGCAGACCCTCCGATGAGTGTGGGCGCCATCTGCCACGTGGAGGTAACTGCGTGTTTTTGTTGTGGAGAATAGTGTTATGTGTGGTGTGTGAATTGCGGAGATGTTGGGGACAGCACAAACACCCAGCCCCCGAGCCATTGAAATTAACCGATGAAGGTTAAAATCGCCGACCCGGCCGGGAATCGAACTCGGGACCCCTCTGAACCGAAGAACAGTACGGTGACCATTCAGCCAACGAGACGGACATGTAGGGCCTACGAAGGTTATGAGCAGCAATGACTTGGAAGTAATTTTTGATAGTGTTCTATTTTATGATTATTTCATTAACGCTGCAAGAATAAGTCCAAATAATAATAATAATAATAATAATAATAATAATAATAATAATAATAATAATAATAATAATAATATGATGTAGGCTAATGTATTGTAATATGCATCGTGTTTTCTCAGGATGGAATTGTATACCTTTAGCACATATATTCGTAATTTTTTTTGACATAAATGTGTTTTGGCTCGGAATCATCTGAAAACAAGCGTTACAGAAGTTAACTTGACAGAAATGTAACCTGTGCAACTATGCAGGCTGTGACGTAAGGTATTGATGAATGGCCAGACAATGTTACCTGGCTACCGTGTAGGCTGTGATGTAAAATACGGATAGACTGTGCAAAAATAGGGGTGAGGACGAGGAGGGATTGTCCAGCTGGTATTTCGTAATAACGTCGCCGGGAGTAAGTTTAATTTAGTATGAAATGAAAGACGCAAAACAGGGTTATTCACCTAACATGTTACACGGAAATAACTTCTAAACCGTTAAAGATATCGGTATTCTGTTTTCATATTCGTAAATGGTACGCAGGGTCTTGCAAAATAACGTGCTACTTAGTCTCATGGGGGTGAGTAACAACCGACATATTGATACTAACTCCATATTTTTAAATGGAACGGCACAAATTCATACAGCTGATTTAAAAGTTCATCTGCGTACGAGTTCAAATATGCGCTGTTTTGCATGCCGCATCAAACGGCGTGAAGTCAGCCAAGCATATCCAACAGTTCTATCAAGGTAAAGGTGTAGATAATTTGGTTCTGGAACATGAAGTGGCTGTTGATGCTGATGAAATCGGAGACCCAATTTTGAGGTCAGAGTTTGACAGAGCTGTGAGTGACCTAAATAGGAACAAGGAACCTGGAATTGATGAAATTCTCTCTGAATTATTGACTGCCTTAGGAGAAACCAGCATGGCAAGGTTATTCCATTTAGTGTGTAAGATGTATGAGACAGGAGAAGTCCCATCCGATTTTCGGCAGAATATTGTTATGCATATTCCCAAGAAAGCCGGTGCTGACAAGTGTGAAAACTACCGCACCATTAGTTTAGTATCTCATGCCTGCAAAATTTTAACACGTATTATTTACAGAAGAATGGAAAAACAAGTGGAAGCTGAGTTGGGAGAAGATCAATTTGGCTTCAGAAGAAATGTAGGAACACGTGAAGCAATCCTGACTTTACGTCCTTTACGTCTGAACTTAGCGGATCGAATCATGAAGGACAAGCCCACGTACATGGCATTCGTAGATCTAGAAAAAGCATTCGATAATGTTGATTGGACCAAGCTATTTAAGATTCTGAAGGTGATTGGGATCAGATACCGAGAACGAAGGATTATCTACAATCTGTATAAAAATCAGTCTGCAGTGATAATAATGGAGGGCTGTTAAAAAGAAGCAGCAATCCAGAAAGAGGTGAGGCAAGGCTGCAGTTTGTCCCCCCTCCTTTTCAATGTTTACATAGAACAGGCAGTAAAGGAAATCAAAGAGGAATTTGGAAATGGAATCAAAATCCAAGGAGAGGAAATCAAAACCTTGATATTTGCTGATGATATTGTTATTTTATCTGAGACAGCAGAAGATCTTGAGAAGTTGCTGAATGGTGTGGATGAAGTCTTGGGTAAGGAACGCAAGATGAAAATAAATAAGTCCAAAACAAAAGTAATGGAGTGCAGTCGAACGAAGGCAGGTGATGTAGGAAATATTAGATTAGGAAACGAAGTCTTAAAGGAAGTAGATGAATAGTGTTACTTGGGTAGTAAAATAACTAACGATGGCAGAAGTAAGGACGACATAAAATGCAGATTAGCACAAGCAAGGAAGAGCTTTCTTAAGAAAAGAAAATTTGCTTACTTCAAACATTGATATAGGAATTAGAAAGTTGTTTTGGAAATTTTCCTGTGGAGCGTGGCATTGTTTGGAGGTGAAACATGGACGATAACTAGCTCAGAAAGAAAGAGAATAGAAGCTTTTGAAATGTGGTGTTACAGAAGAATGTTGAAGGTGAGATGGATAGATCACGAATGAAGGGATACTGAATCGAATTGGTGAGAGGAGATCGACTTAGCTAAATTGGACGAGAAGAAGAAATAGAATGATAAAGGACACATCTTAGGACACCCAGGACTACTTCAGTTGATTTTTGAAGGAAGTGTAGGTGGTAAGAATGGTACGGGTGGGCCAAGGTATGAATATGACAAGCAGATTAGAGCAGATGTAGGATGCAATAGTTATGTAGAAATGAAAAGGTTAGCACAGGATAGGGTGGCATGGAGAGCTGCATCAAACCAGTCTATGGACTGATGACTCAAACAACAACATCAGTAGAGGTTTTCGCTGTCATTGTTGACTGCGAATATCAGTAAATGTGTTTATTGTCATTGATGGCTGCAAATATCAGTAGAGGTGTGCACTGTTTTTGATATCTCTGAATATCACTAGAGGTGTTCATTGTCGATGGTTGTGAATATCGGTAGAGATATTAACTGTCTGTGATATCTGCGAATATCGGTAAAGGTGTTCATTGTCACTGATGGCTGCAAATATCAGTAGAGGTGTTCGTTGTCATTGATGACTGCGAATATCAGTAGAGGTGGTTATTGTCGCAGGCTGAGAATGTCAGTAGAGATATTCACTGGGATATCTGCGAATCTCAGTATATATTTTCACTGCCCGTGATATCTGAGAATATCATAGAAGTGTTCATTGTCTCTGAAATCTGCGAATATAAGTTGGGGGTTTCACTGTCATTGATGACTGTGAATATCAGTAGCGATGTTCACTGTCAATGACGGCTGGGAATAACTCTAGAGGTGTTCACTGTAATTGATGGCTGTGAATATCAGTAGAGATATTCACCGTTTGTGATGACTGCGAATATCGGCAGAGGTGGTCATTGTCTCTGATATCAGCGAATATCAGTAGAGGTAGTCATTGTCAATGATGGCTGTAATATCAATAGAGACAGAGATATTCGCTGTTTGTGATATCTGCGAATATCTGTAGAGGTGTTCATTTTCATTGATGGTTGCGAATATCAGTAGAGGTGTGCATTGTCACTGATAACCGCGAATATCAGTAGATTTTTTCTTTGCCGTTGATGACTGCGAATATAAGTAGATATTAAGTGTTCACTGTCTCTGGTATCAGCGAATATCAATAGAGTTTTTCTTTATCATTGATGACTGCGAATATCAGTAGAGGTGCTCATTGTCATTTATGGCAGCGAATATCAGCCGAGGTGTTAATTTCCGTTTAGGGCCGCAAATGTCAGTCAAGTTCTTCATTGCATATGATGGCTGGGAATATCAGCAGAAGTGTTACTTTTTATTCATTGCTGCGAATATAAGTAAAGAATTTCATTGTGTCTGATGGCTGTGAATCTCAGTGGACGTGTTCATTGTCTATGATACTTACGCATATCGGCACAGGTGTTCATCGTCTACGATGGTTGCGAATATCAGTAGAGGTGTTCATTGTCATTCATAGCTGTGCATATCAGTAGGGATGTCCATTGTCCCTGATAACTGCGAATATCAGTAGAGGTTTTATCCTCATTGATGGTTGCGAATATCAGTAGAGGTGTTCACTCTCATTGATAACTGCGAATATCAGTAGAGGCCTTCATTGTCCATGATATCAGCAAATATCAGTTGTGGAGTTCACCGTCTATCATCTTGCGAATATCAGTAGAGGTGTTCAGTGTCTATGATATTACGACATCAGTAGAGGTGTTTATTGGCTATGGTTTGGGGAATATCAGCAGATGTATTTATAGTCTATGACGGCTGCGAATATCAGTTGAGGTGTTCATTGCCATTGATGTTTGCGAACATCAGTAGAGGTGTTCATGCCATTGATGGATTGCAAATGTCAGTAGAAGAGTTTACCGTCACTGATGAGTGCGAATATCAGTAGAGCTGCTCACTGCCTATGATATCTGCGAATATCAGTAGATGTGTTCATTGTCACTGATCAGTGCGAATATCAGCAGAGGTGTTCAGTGTATGTGACGACTGCGAATATCAGTAGATATGTTTACTTTCTGTGATATCTGCGGATATCAGTAAAGGTGTTCATTGTCATTGACTACTGCGAATATCAGTATAGGTGTCATTGTTATTGATGTTCGCGAATATCAGTATATGTGTTCCCTGTCATTGATGGCAGCGAATATCAGTATAGGTTTCACTGTCTTTGATGTTGCAAATACCAGTAGAGGTATTCATTGTGTATGATGGCTCGAATATCAGTAGAGGTGTTCATTGTCACTGATGGTTTGCCAATATCAATATAAGTGTTCAGTGTGTTTGATGAGTGCGAATATCAATAGAAGTGTTCACTGCCTGTGATATCTGCGAATGTTAGTTTCTTTCTTTTGGTAGTAGCTTTGTCGCACCGACACAGATAGGTCTTGTGGCGACGATGGGATAGGAAAGGCCTAGGATTTGGAAGGAAGCGGCCGTGGCCTTAATTAAGGTACAGTCCCAGCATTTGCCTGGTGTGAAAATGGGAAAACCATCTTCAGGACTGCCGACAGTGGGATTCGAACCCACTCTTTCCCGGATGCGGATGCGCTTTGCTGATGTGTACGCCGAAACCCCTGGCACCTTGAAAATAACGTCCACAGTGCTTATATTTCATCTTGATAACTGGATCGTTTTGTGTAGTGTTCTCTAAACCCGCAGGTGTGAGTTTAATATTAGGATTTAAATATTCCAAATAATTATACAAATACAATATTGGTATTCTCTAACATTCATTACAATGCTATTTATAAGCGATTAAGGAAATAAAAATAATTCTAAAGTCTAAATATGGTTATTTAGATTTTGTACGTTTCTTTGGTTTCATGAAAAATGTACTCATTTTGAAATGGCCTGTTTTTCAAGTAGACGACTCAATTTCAAATTTGGAAATGGCTGTGTTTGCAGCAAATGAAAGAAACTTTACGAATGAAAATGTACAAAAATGCGTTATTTAAATAAAAAGAAATCAGTACAGTGTAAAAAGGCAATATATTAGCACAAAATGAAACAGAATTAAATATTGATGAATGCCAACGAACCAATAGGCCTGTTACCAAATAACTTAGGCCTATACCAGAAATACTCAGTAAAACCACTAGAATAAAAGGAGATGCTCGGTGATAATAGCTAGCCTCTACATGGCGAGAGGGAGTTTCATCACGAGTGAGGATATAGATATTTAATATCTGATATTTGCTGGCGGGACCTAGTGTTTACAGTGCAATATGTCTTCTGGTATAGGCTAGAGCAATTTTGTTACTTTCATTGATCTGTCTCAGCTTTATCCTTGGCTTTGACAAAATGAAAGTGACTGAGGTATGAGTGATGCTAGTAATGCCATTCCATCTGCAGCCAGTCTCTGCTATGAATGGTGTGAAAATGTTGCTCATAGGGTCGGTTGGTGCATGCATTTCGGTGGGCTTGGCAGACTGATATGTAAAAGCAACTTCTGGTTCGGTGAGGAAAGCAACGGGAAACTACCTCACTCCTCAGTTCCCTAGTACGCATCTTCAGTGACGCCTAGGCCATCTATGACAGCTGATGGCGGAGCTGTTGAGGATCCAACCAGCCTTCGGGCTGAGGACTAAACATACATACATTAAAGTACAACAATCACAACAAGGTAAATATATCTACCAGATAGATGTACAGTAAGCCTTCAAATACACTGGCAGAAAAAATAATTGAAGATATCAAAATACATAAACTGTAATTCACATATCGTCGTTGCCGGGACAAAACCTCTTATGTGATAATATCATTGGAGATATACTGACCCGCAGCTCATACATTATGAAGAGCGGGAATGCCTTGGCAATATTCACACAATATTGCACCTTAGATGACAGAACCTTACCGGCCAAAGTTCTAATCTAAAATATTTCACATAGGAGGTGGTTTTGTTCCGGCAGCGACGATATGTGAATTATTTCTTACAACGTAAATTGAAAATTACGTGGATTTCTGCCCTTTTCCTTTCATTATTTTCTGCCTCCATTTATAACTCGGTTATCGCTACAGTGATCGAGAACTTCGCCTAACCATCACGGCCTGTGACGTAGCCACAACGTCACTCTGGTTGAACAGCACACGCTGCGCTTATCACCTGCCAGCCCGCCCACTCAGAGTGCTGGGCGCCCGCAGGACGGAAATCCCAGCGTCAGCACCTCTGGTCTATACCAATATTTTTCCTGTTCAGTTCTGCGTTAGGCTAAATAAGACGAATTGTGTTTGAGGTTCAATAAATATATTTTATTTGTGATTGTAATAAAAATTGTCCGGATCTTCTCTAGGAACTGCTCACGTAACAACTGGAAAGCTATTTGATGGTTATGTCATTTTCATACGTTAGAGGGACATGTATTGGTAGTGTAATACTCAATTTATAGAACGTTTCAATCATCCCCAAAAAATCTTCTTATAATTTTCCTAAATTAACTTCTCAGTCCAGGATACACGTACAACAGGAAACTTGGGCTCATTTTGAAGCTCTCATTCGAGATTATCAGAAACTACAACTATAGCAACGGTACAATGTCTCACGGAATTCATGACAAGTAATATTGATGGGAGGTTTTCTGTGCACTGGGCCGCACGATCAGCAGCAGCTGTGCTGGTGAAAGCGTATCCAAGGTTGCCGCTGACACTCACCCCAGGCAGCTGTGTAATGGAAGTTGGAATTCGGACCTAGGACTGGCCAGCACGTAATTCTGACATAGAACTCATTGAACACGTTATGAGATACGCTTGGAAGGATCATCAGACAACGTGTCAAAACTAACATGGCACAGTTGAGAACGTCATTGCTGGATGAGTGAGATCGCGTATCGGTAGTGGACACCCGGCAACTTGTGAACAGTACGCTATATGCTTACAAGGCGTCATAGATGTATGTGGGTGCAAAAACACCCACGTTTATATACCGGTGTCCTCATGAAGGGTAGTAAAACATTATTTATTTATTTATTTATTTATTTATTTATTTATTTATTTATTTATTTATTTATTTATTTATTTATTTATTTATTTATTTATTTATTTAATCCGTTTACCCTCCAGGGTTGTTTTCTCCCCGGACTCAGCAAAGGATCCCACTTCTAGCACCTCAAGGGCAGTGTCTTGGAGCGTGAGACATTTGATCGGGGGATACAATTGGGGACGAGGACTAGCACCTCCCCTGATGTGCTGAATAGGGATCTTGTGAGGGATGGGAAGATTGGAAGTGATGGGCAAAGGACGGGGAAAGAAGTGACCATGCCATTAAATCAGGTACCATCCCGGCATTTGTCTGCAGAAGTAGGAAACCACAGAAGACGACTTCGAGGATGGCTGAGGAGGGAATAGAACCCCCTCTACTCAACTGACCTACCGAGGCTGACAAAAACCAACTGAAAAGAATAGCAAAATGTAAGGGAAATTTGTGAGTTAATACGTGTTATCAAAATTTTTGGCATTTTCTGTAGCTTTTTTAAAAAGTAAATGAATATTGGAAAACCAATACATTTTAATGGAATAAACTAAGCTTCCACATAAGAAGTTAACGTTTGTGTTATTTGAAGCCATTTCCTTTCAGTTTCGATTCATTCATTTTATAACTGTCAGGATCTTCAGTCTGTAGCAACTAGTATACGGTCGTTTCGAGTAGAAATGCGCTATAAGATATATTTCAGCTGAGAACTCTGACCAGAAATATTCCGTCATCTAAGGCTTAGTATTGCATGAAATATGTCAACGAATTTTTGTTCTAAGTGATGCATGTGCTGCGGGTCAGTATTTCTCCCATAATATTATCACATAGCAGCTTCAGCAGGCGCAATGACGATATGAATAAATAAATAATTAAATTTAGACACTACCAATCTAGCACAGATTGCAAAAGTAAAACTTGAAGTTTTTACAAGTTGCTTTACCTCACGCCGATAGAAATAGGTCTTATGGCGACGATGGGATAGAAAAGGGCTTGGAGAGGGAGGGAGGGAGGTGGCCTTGGCTTAATTAAGGTACAGCTCCAGCACTGCTTGGTGTGAAAATGAAAAACCACGGAAAACCATCTTCAGGGCTGCAGACAGACGGGTTCGAACCTACTATCTCCCGAATTGAAACTCACAGCTGGGTGCCTCTAACTGCACGACCAACTCGCACGGTGAGAAATTACAGTGTTTCACTATTTTGGGCGATGAGTGTACTATGAAGTAAAGGTTTTTGACAGCACTTCACATGATAATGCACTGAAGGAGACAAGCTTGTCCTAATAAAATCGAGGGAAATCTATACCCGAAGGAGCAATGCGAGAAGCTCCCAGGTGAGGGACAGGAATAACGAACTAATAGCCTTGTCAACGGCTGGTCAACTGCCTTTGTTTACGACAGCGAAACGGGTTAAGCAATTCACAATCATGCCCGAGTGAGCCGTTTCGCAGAGGAATTCACAGGAGACACATCAAAGACTTCAAGAGCTGGCCAAGGGACAAGCAGATAGAAAGGAAGAAAGACAGGGAACCAAGTAAATTTCTGCCACTGGCGGCGGATCATACGAATTCCTAACCGAGTTCAAACCGTATTCTTCTCTTTGACGTGCCATCTATGAGATCAGGCTATGTCATTCGAACCTCAGTGTAACGAAATCATGTGTTCACATTCAGGTTTAAAAATCTCTGCAACTAAAGATCTGTATGAATATTTTGTAAAACCGTTTGATAGGCAGTGTGGGAGAAGATAGAAATGATGACACCGGGTGGGCCTCAATCAATACGAATGGTGATTGCTGGGTGCGGGGATGTAGGAGAGTCTTAACCGGGCAGGTCATGCATGGGCTCTCTGTCGAGACGCAAGGACGCGCGATGGGTGAAAATCACCCACACGCAATAATCCTCCTTAAATCTAAAATGTAATTATTGAAAACCATATAAATGATGATTCATTGATACATTGATGTAGTTAATCAATTGTAATAGTTTCAGAGTAATTATGGCAATGTGCAACTTGTGACAATAAGAATGGATATTGAGATATTCATGTTCTCATAATGCTTACAAATTCACTGGCATCACTCAATTGTTGTTGGTACGGTCAGTATTTTACTTCTCGATGCCGAATATTCCTTTTTTAGATCAAAGGACAGCGTTTTCAAGCAATTTCGACGGAATGTAGACTCAGATTCGAGTTGAGATTGTATGGTTTATAGATGACTTAAGCATTTGTAATAGGATACAATTGCCAATTACTAATTCCTATAGAGGAAATATAGAGGAACGTGCCTGATCACTTTCTTGGACATTGTCCTTTTACCAGTCACCACTAGCCGCAATGTCGCTGTAGTCCTTGGGAAGAAAATAATAATAATCGTATGGCCTCAGCTACCGTGTGCAGTCATTTCAATTTGACGCCATATGGCTGTCTGCTCGTCAATTTCGACGTTCCGTTTTACTCTAGGCCCACTAGATGGCAGACCGAGTAAACCGGAACTCTCTTGGGCGTCTATGGCTGAGATTTACCGTAATGAATTTTGTCAGGTAAACATCAAATGTGTCACCAGAGATCTTTTACATGCCGACATCGTACGATATGGAGTGTCGAATGGACTTTTTTCCGCCCTTCAAAAATCCGACTACCTCTGCCGGGTTTGAACCCGCTATGTTGGGATCCGGAGGCCGACAATCTACCACTGATCCACAAAGGGAGCAACGGGTTTATAATTTCGTACTGCGTCGTAGAGTATTAGGCTACATCGTCAATTCCTAAAATTCGCTAAACGTTCGCATAAACATGCCGAAATAACGAACACATACTATAAAGGATACTTATTTAATAATTATTACTGCACTGTTCGTAAAGAAAAAAGTAATTAACAATAAACAAGAATGGCATTCTGAAACGTATGAGCGCGCGCTCGGGTTAAATTGACTAACAACCAACAAAGCCGCGCAGCTGATTCAAGGTCATGGTATTTGGAAGGGTTCACTCGAAAGGTGCGGAGAGAGGAGGCCTGAAGAGCACATTAGAAATACCTGAAATATACATTTCAGTTTCGCCTGGGAAATTTTTACCCATACGCGCGTCCTTGCGGGTTAAAGAAAGTGAAATTTTGAGGTATATGATTCAGTTTGCGACTGATCACTTTGGAACCAAAAAGCATAGGAAGGTATTGGAAAAGATAGTGAAAAGTTTCCACACTGTGTAGTGGACGTCTGGGGAACAGATGGTCTGCAATCCGCTAGTAAGATGTAGCAGCACAGGCGGGCGATGTTTCAGTACAGTAGGTCTAAATTATAAGTTAAGAGTTAAAAATGTATGAACTTGAAAACTAGTCAAAGCAGCTGTTGAAAATGATGTACATCGTTCTCAATACAAACGCTGTATCAGTGTAAAATAAATAAATAAATAAATAAATAAATAAATAAATAAATAAATAAATAAATAAATAAGTAAATAAATAAATAAATTCGAAACACCTTTTACATCTCGACTCTGAAAATTCATGTATACCGGGCGATTTGGCCGTGCGCGTAGAGGCGCGCAGCTTTGAGCTTGCGTCCGGGAGATAGTAGGTTCGAATCCCACTATCGGCAGCCCTAAAAATGGTTTCCCATTTTCACACCAGGCAAATGCTGGGGCTGTACCTTAATTAAGGCCACGGCCGCTTCCTTCCAACTCCTAGGCCTTTCCTATCCCATCGTCGCCATAAGACCTATCTGTGTCGGTGCGACGTAAAGCCCATAGAAAAAAAAATCATGTATAAGTCTCTGATTCCATTCTCCACGGCTTCAAGAGTACAAGGAGCGAGCTGGCCGTGCAGTTAATGGCGCACAGCACTGAGTTTATATTCGGGAGTCAGTGTGTTCGAACCCCACTGGCGCAGCCCTGAAAATGTAAATGTTTATTACTTTAACTTAAACTGCATGTAAGATACATTGATAATTCGATGGCTGTTGTGATGCAGACTATATTTAAATGTTTGAACAAAACTATACGCTTCCTTCACAGTTTTTCAAAGGCTACTGAGTTTGTGAAACGTAAGAATAGTTTTAAACAGTTTTTGACTAACCTGCTTTTGCTCATTGGTCATGATTCCGAACCTAAAATACCTTTAATTAAAGTGCATTCTTCTCTCCCAAATAATTTACACTGAAATACTGGATGGTCCACTGTTTGATCACTGGCACTGCCCAGACGTATGGGACTAGCTGAAATCATGATACGATGAAAATAATCTCTGAATTTCCCATGCCCCGTTACCATTGCGCTGAAATTTGGCGTAAAATAAGTTCAAAGAGAGTGTATGTATGTATGTATGTATGTATGTATGTATGTATGTATGTATGTATGTATGTAAGTACGTACTGTATGTGTGTTCAGTATCTATGTACGTGAGTGTGTTTTATACTTGAATTTAGAAAATAATAATCATACTCACCTGGATCTGATTCCGTTCTAATTATTTATATCTTTAGGCGTAAGCGAGTACTGATTTTTCATCAATTGAATGTTAAGACAACTCCAAACATGGTGTCCAATGAAGAAGTATAAAGCTGAAATTACAGTGAATAAGGAACATGATGTTTATAGAATAGAAGGAATTAAAGAGGAAACAAGATATGATTAAAATCTAATTGTGAGACAGAAATAACAATTTTAAAAGGTAACGATGTAGTTCCTCAGAGACCTCTATGCTTAGTTCACCAGTTAGATGGCAGCAGTTCTCGTAAAGTGTGTTTGCTAAAATATTTTTTGAAGCATAGAATTTCCAGGAGAATAACTCGATAAAAAAATTGTATTAGACTCTAAAAGGACGTCTGCAGGTCGTCAGCTCTCCTTGCTTGTTCAGTGTGCCACTGGAGATTTACGGTTACAGACCACGAACGAGAGCAGACATTTATTTAATTTAATTCCATGGATATTCATCACAAGAGTGCTCTTTTCTGGCTCACAAGCTTACTTACGAACTTTCCTATCAGATAGAGTGCAGGTGTTGAATACATTCCACTGCGACCAGTTCACAAATATTCATACGCTGTGAATAGTATAGCATCAGGAAAAGGCATCTTTCACTGTTCTCTGTCCAAAGAAGATCTCAGGGCTTAGTCGTGTCTGACCCAATGAATTCTCCAACGTTTAACATTTTCGGCTTGTTAATAATAATAATAATAATAATAATAATAATAATAATAATAATAATAATAATAATAATAATAATAATAATAATAATAATAATAATAATAATAAAGTTAAAAGTAATAATAATAAAACTAACTAAACCAGTAGACCAATCCTGGCTAGATACTTGAGTGCCACCTGACAAACGCGAAGCCATCCTTAGTTGTATTGCTTGGCTATTGCGCCTATTTCGCTACCTCTCGTATCGATTAGTTCCTATGTTGGTCTCATAAGGCTGAGTTAACCCCCTTCCAACCTTCAGTCGAAAATTAACGCTTGTTTTGCCCGTAATCGTATCCGGAACCTCCGTTTTAAGAAGCAGACACGCTACTCCTATACACGACGCCGAGAATAATAATAATAATAATAATAATAATAATAATAATAATAATAATAATAATAATAATAATAATAATAATAATAATAATAATAATAATATGTCCCCACCTACCGTTTGACTAGACCACTTTGTGATGGTACATATATCACAATCCCCGCACTGTATTTATTATTATTATTATTATTATTATTATTATTATTATTATTATTATTATTTCATTATTGTATTAATGTAAGGATATTTGAAACTGGAAGGTCTCCATGTCAGATAGTAGTAATTTAATTTGTACAGACAGTTGGGAAACACACAGCCATTTCCAGATTTGGAGAAACATTCAGGGCAACTTTGGTGACTCATATGGAGAGTCCAAGTAGAGGGACATGGATATCCTAAAGTGTAACTTCGGGCGTGGTCGGGTAATAGCCACGTGTTACCATAGTGCGGGATATCTCTCGTTTTTGAATGGACAGACAGGCCAGCATGACCTTGGAGATATAGAGGAGGAATGGGGATAAGCAAGTCTACAGTACATATAATTCGGAAGCACGCGGTCCAACGGCTTTTACTCAAGAACATTACTGTCAACAGTTTACTTGCTAAAACTATTGAACATTAACGAGTGTACGATTGATTGTTGTCGAACGGAGCAGTGTTGTTGTTTACTTGTTAATACTTATACAACACTTGTGCTAGTATACTGATCTAGTATATGTACTTGGTCTTCTATATCTCATGGCAACTTTCGGTAATCTATGGCCTAGTTTCAAAGCATAGACCAACAGCGTGTTTTTGTGCAAACGAAAGTGTCTCTGAAACCAAGTGTTAATGTCAGTGCATAAAGAGGTACAGTAAGAAAGTGATATGCCATGTGTTTGATGGTGGTGAGAGCTGGCAAATTGTGATGATACACAAAAACAGTGAATGGAATATAACTTATATATGCATTGTAACTACTGGTCATCGCACTCACTGCAAATGGTAGAGCAGTTCTCGTTGTCATTTCTCACTGTTTTCTGTCCTAGGATTATTTAATGTACAGTATATGGGGAGTTTCCCAACAGTTGTAAGTATTTATTGTGTTGCTATATTTTATTTATTGTGCGTTGATGAAGTGCTAATGTACAGATTATGATTATGTCAGAATATAGATGGTTTATTTTGAATTCGGGGAGAAGTTACTGGAGAATCCGCCCATGTGAGAGGCTGCTTAGTAGATTTAATTTGTATTGTATTAATTCTGTTTAGGGGTGGCGCCTTGCATGTGGACTGGTATTCCGCTCCGTGTGGGGGCCACCGAGTTAATTGTAGGATTATAGGGTTGTAGGGTTGGCCCTTAAATGTGGCCTGGTTTTTCGCCCATGTCAGAGGACGCTTAGTACATTTAGTTTGTGTGATTTTAATTCTGTTTTTAATTGTTAGGTGTCATTGGTTGTAGTAATTCTTTCTGTTTTATTGGTATTGTGAACATGTATTTGGGCGAAAAGCTTGTAATGTTCAATAAATTACTCGTATACTGGAGAATATAGGTGCAGTTCCTACCAGTTTATTCGTTTACAGAGGGTTTGGTAAGACCCGACCTGCTATGCTCAACAGGGTCTTTGTGGGGGGAGGGGAAGATTGGAAGGGATAGACAAGGAAGAGGGAGGGACGCAGCCGTGGCCTTAAGTTAGGTACCATCCGGACATTTGTCCGGAGGAGAAGTGGGAAGCCGCGGAAAACCACTTCCTGGATAGCTGAGGCGGAGATCGAACCCACCTCTTCTCATCTGACCTTCCGAGGCTGAGTAGACCCCATTCCAGCCCTCGTACCACTTTTCAAATTTGTGGCAGAGCCGGGAATCGAACCCGGGCCTCCCGGTGTGGCAGCTAATCAAACTAACCACTACACCACAGAGGCGGACGACAACATATTTACAGAATAATACAAACAGAGGGACTTCGTCTTCCGGTGAGGCAGAATAGCTGCAACACAAAAAGTAATGCAACTCGCTTATAGTCAAACGGCAGGTTCGTGACGAAGTGGGACTGTCAGTAACAAATGCAGCCGTCCGCATACCAGAATAACAGAAAAGAATTCAGTAAAATGCATGAGAAACTTCCGTAATGGTTAAATAAATAATTGAAGTGAGGGACACGACTGATAAGTGAAGCACTTCACGGTGTATCTATGTTACTCTAGGGGAAAGGTCCTTGTTTATCAGTCTGGAGATCAAGTGTTCGAATACTGGTATCGGCAACTTTTTTTTACTGGACTTCATTCCTCTGTTGTATAATTGCACCATGCTGAGTCTTTTCATTTCCACTCCGATTGCTTACAATGAGCGCGTAGTTTATGATCACTACACCTCGAAGGACGTGCCATACACAGAGGGGAATAGTCTTACAATATTGTGTTCATGTGAGTGTCAGTTTGCTTCCGAGGAAGCGTACCCACCTGTCAAGGTGTGAACCAGATTTCGAGTCCTACTCTAAGCATTTACTTTTCCTTAATGTTTAGAGTGCTTCGTTGACCAAGTACGTGTGTATTTCTATTCATTGCGAAATCTAACAATAAGCTTTTAATTTAGTCCTGAGAAGGATTGATTTGGGCATGTATTAATATATCCTCCGATATCTATCGGCTTGAAGCCGAGGTGGCGTTGACTCAACAAGCTTCCTAAAATTTTCCTCGCCGAGGGTGAGCTCCTCCCCTGCGTCCAACAAAACGCCCCACAAACCATCATGCGAACGTGGGTGACTGGGGCGGGGTGAGGCTAGTGCTTCTTCATATGGCGTTTCCACCTTATCCACACATGTTCACTTGGGTTCAAACCTGGAACTCGAGAGACCCAGTGAGCAGTTCAATGGAATCCTGCTCAGAAAACCAGCCCTGAATACGACCGCTCGTGTCGACAGGGAAGTTGTACGAACCGTATTATCTCATCTGGATAGCGTTCTCTCGCACTTGGAATCATAATATTCTGCAGATTATTCAAATATTCGTCCGATATGATAAGGTCATCTATCCGATGAGCTCCAGCCACATCAGACGAGATCAACCCCCAGCACGGCACAGATATGTGGCCACCACGTAAACACTCGGGTATATACAGGGTTATTCACCTAAGATGTTGCACGGAAATAACTTATAAACCATTAAAGATATCGGCAGCTTGTTTTCATATTCGTAAATGGTACCCAGGGGCTTGTAAAATAACACGCTACTTATTCTAATGGGATGATTAGTAACCGAGATAGTGATACTAACTCCATATTCTTAAATGGAACGGCAGGAATGCATACAGTTGGCCTAAAAGTTCAACTGCGTACAAGATCAAATATCGAAGAATTTTAAAAATTGGACAGTTACTTTTTGAGATGTCAATAAAACCTCATTTGGGCTTTTGCGTGCCACATCAGATAGCGTACGGTCGGCCAAGGACGTACTGGCACGCAGCTGTTTTCTGGCATTGATTCCAGCCACATAACGGATACCGGGCATGTACTTTAAACTATTATGCACATAATAATAACATACCCTGTGTGTGTAACGTTATTGTATGACTGGCGAACACACAACGGGGAAGGGAGATTATTCGGACATTATTTAATTATAATTTATTGCCAATGACCATACACACAATAACACACAATAATTGGATTACAATAGGTAATTAAATTACATAGAGTAACAATGTACACATTCAGATAGTCCTTGTCAGGTACTCACTAGCAGTCATAGTGGGGATCGACTTCCGTACCGTTTGTGGGACCTCTTTTTAAACTCCTTTGGAGCTTCTTTGGGTTAAAACCTCTCTTGGGTCTCGTAGCGTTACACATATCGGGGGTGCTCATTGGTTGTTCTATTTGTGGGAGTGCATTTAATCGGTCGTTTCTCTTAGGAGACACATTGATAATCATAATGATAGCAGGCTATTCCATCGTCTCAAGTGTGGGGTGGCTTTAAAGGGGCGAGAGAGAGAGAAAGAGAGATGGTCTAAGTGCGTTTGCTGATCATAATGGGAGACGACCTTTTTCTTTCTTCTTCTTTTTTTTTTTTTGCTATTTGCTTAACGTCGCACCGACACAGATATGTCTTATGACGACGATGGGATAGGAAAGGCCTAGGAAGTGGAAGGAAGCGGCCGTGGCCTTAATTAAGGTACAGCCCCGTCATTTGCCTGGTGTGAAAATGAGAAACCACGGAAAACCATCTTCAGGACTGCCGACAGTGGGGCTCGAACCCACTATCTCCCGATTACTGGATACTGGCCGCACTTAAGCGATTGCAGCTATCGAGCTCGGTAATGGGAAACGACTATTGTAGCGTTCAGCTTGTAAGCAGGTACAGTGGTGTTCGTCTGTTCTTGTGTTCCATCTGTGAGAGGACATTTAGGACTGAGCTGTGCCTCAGTCGCATATTGTAACGGACAGTGATGACAGGCTGTTTGTATGTCTAATTTGCGACACTGTATTGGGATCGCATATTGCAGGGCACAGTGATGAAAAGTCTTGTGTTTGTCTAATTTGCAACAATCTGTTGAACATGCCTCGTCCGCTTGTAGGTGGATGCGGTTCCTCTTTACCAGTCTTTAGCGATGCGGTAATGGATATTGTTCTTGCAGTGCAATTGATGAGGTGGTACCTAAGACATTTTCCACCACAGAACCGGCAGGTACATTCTTCGTCTGGTTCGTGGTATCCAGCGGTTTGGCATACCTTTCCGTGGATGGCAAATCAGGTGAAGGTGTGGCGGAGGTTGTAGCCCGGCCCCTTCCATTCATTATTCATTATTCATGTTCTTTTCTAGAAGGAGCTCTTCCGGTGTCCTGTATTATGTTTATTTCCCGTTTTTTGCTATTGGCTTTACATCGCACCGACACAGATAGGTTTTATGGCGACGGTGGGAAAGGAAAGGGCTAGGACAGGGAAAGAAGGTACAGCCCCAGCATATGCCTGGTGTGAAAATGGGAAACCACGGAAAACCATCTTCAGGGCTGCCGACAGTGGGGTTCGAACCCACAATCTCCCGAATACTGGATACTGGCCGCACTTAAGCGACTGCAGCTATCGAGCTCGGTAATGTTTATTTTTTCAATTCATACAGTAGCATGCATTGTGCCCTCAAACCAGTGATAATTATAGCTTTCGTCATGTTCCCTTGAAGTCAAAGTAATTATTATATTCCTTTTAAAAACATTACACCTCCCTGCCCTGTCATAAGTTCGCCTGTCATACACACTTTGCAAAACCGTCACATGTGTGCGATATGCTTACATGCCTGGTATTCATTCTGTGGCTGGAATCACATGCAGGAAACTGCTTGCGCGGCAATATGTCCTTGCCCGCATTCACACTGTCTGATGCTACAACCGCGCATGCTGTTCTTATTGATATATGAAAAAGTAACTGTCCGATTTTGAAATTACTTACATATTTGAACTTGTACGCAGTTGAACTTTTAGGCCAGTTGTATGCATTTGTGCAATTCCATTTAAAATATGGAGTTAGTATCAATATCTCTGTTATTAATCATCCCATGAGAATACTTAGGACATTACTTTACAAGCCCCTGGGTACCATTTACGCATATGAATACAGAATGCGGATATCGTTAATGGTTTAGAAGTTATATCCGTGTAACGTCTTACGTTAATAACCCTGTATATCTTTCGTATCGGAATCCCTGTGGGCTGTAAATATGAACCGGCTCGACCTTCATCGAACTCAGAGAAGTCTCGTCAGAGAAGCTCACATGATCACAATTACGATTTAACTCCATCTCGGCAAAAGCGCACCGATCGACCATAAGTTCTTTGGCGGCAGCTTTCCTGCAATGGAGTCCACCTTCTCGTAATCGTTTACGAACCGTGTATGCACTTCCAGGAACATTGGTCGCCTGCATGAACTTCAACGAGTTTAAGAATGGTTCTCCTTTGAAGATTCAACTAACCTGTTGTCTTCTTCCCAAGTAGAAACTCGCTTGAAACCAATGCCGGGTCCTGTGTACTCTGATACTGCGGTATTCATCTCTGATCGTCCCTAGCTGAAACGCCACACCGAATCGCTGCCTCACGAATGCTAAAATTCCCGTGTTTGACGAGAGCAGTAGTTGCTCGCTTGACGCGTGTCAATAATATCGCCTACCATGTCAGAACGGAGTGAAGCAATTAGCATCGTAGTTGCCTGAGCCAAACTTGGTGTGTTCGTTGCCTGACCCCATCACGGTGTATTCATTCGGGAACAATAAGTATCGTTCATGCAGGGATTCGAAACTTAGCTGTTACGGTAGGCAAAATTTAAGTAGCGTACAGCTGACCCACTCCGCTACGTGAGAACCTGCTACGTGCTTATAATTTCATAGTGTTGTATGCAAGTACATACTATGAGGAGGAGAGAGAATGGGGAAGGAAGAGTGGAGAGGGTAGAATGAGAGCGAATGACACAATGAGTGAGATTTACGGGCCATGTTACAAAAAGCATCCAGCTGACTGTACAAAGCCGAGCATAGCCGAAGTGAACTTTGATATATTTCACGTTTCCAGAGATGTGACAATTGTTAGATTTCAGAGCCTCCGAGTGGATGATTGCATGGTAGTATATTAGTTCGGCATTGCAAGAGAGGCACTCTTGTTGTGTGGGTTATTAGTCGGTTTTGGCATCTGCGCCTGTGTATCAGTGGTAGAGTGTCGGCCTCCGGATCGCAAGATGGCGGGTTCAAACCCGGCACAGGTAGTCGGATATTTGAAGGGCGGAAACGAAGTCCATTCGACACTGCATTCCGTACGATGTCGGCATGTAAAAGATCTCTGGTGACATATTTGGCGACTACTCGACAAAATTCAAAACTCAGTCATAGACGCCCCAAACAGATTCGTTTTTTCCTGACATCTAGTAGGCCTAGAGTAAAACGGAACGTCGAAATTGACGAGCAGACAGCCATATGGCATCCAGTTAAAATATCTGCGCACGGTAGTTGAGGCCATACAATAATAATAATAATAATAATAATAATAATAATAATAATAATAATAATAATAATAATAATTGTCACCGTGTTTTGGTGGTAGGTAGAGGTGTAAGAAGGTGCGGGCGTGAATGGGTCTCAAACTACGGAATCAAAGTTAATGTAAAATTTAACAAGGTTATATTTTCTTTTCAATATTAAGTAATAACAAAGAACAGGTACTTAGTAGCCGAAACACAATTTGAAATGTACAATTACAGGGGTTACAGAGTTTGGGCTTCGAGCCCTGAGTTCACAATTCTTGAGCAACTAGCCCAACTTTCCGATATACAAATTTTAACAAAGGGGCAGAAGACCCCAATCAAACCCTGGAGCACTTGCTCCAAAATACACAGTAAAGCCTCCTCGAGGCACACAACACTCCGTTTCCAAAAGAGCCACTCGCTCTTTAATTTAAGCCTCTCCCAGGCCACACCAAACTCCACCTTCAAGTTGTCCTCAACGGACATAAACACAGGGGTAAAATACCCAATCTACTGAGGTCTATTAAATGAAAAGCAGGTTAATTAAATGACCTCTAAAACAATTTGAGAGGAGGCGAACTTGCACTCCTAATACACTTTGATTTTAAGACCTACTTTGGCTCTTAGGCCACTGATGCAAGGGCTAATCCCATACTACAGAGGTGACTTAGAAAAGAACAATTTGTTTTACGTTATCGAAGAATAGGTTGAGAAAAATAAGTTCACCTCAAAACAATATGAGTGGGAGCTCGAGAGGGTTAGCACTCTCTATCCCAGTATGTAGCTTTACAAGAGAATAGAGGAAAAGAGTAGTTACATTTTAGGAAAAGGTTACATGGTAGAACGCTTCGCACCCGCCCCGAGAGTTAAACTGCTGAGCAAGAAAAGAAAGAATTTATTAATCGGCCATTACCTTATTGTTGACCGCTGCCGAAGAAAGAGGCGCTTCCCGCCTCCTGCTATGTACTTAATACACTGAAAGATGGAACAGAAGTGGCCCGGAGACCCTAAAATCAGCAGTTTATATCCTCTCGCGGAAGGTTCTAGGCGTTAGGGGAATGAAAACACCCTCCCTCAACGTTTTTATTGGATAGGACCCCGCAACAGATTCAAGTTGGGGGAAGATACCCCTGATTGGTCAGAAATTAATTAAAGAAATTCGGGATTGGTTAAATACAAAACAAGGGGAAAAGAGAGGGGTATACAGCCAACTTAAACAACGACAGAAAGAAATTTAACAAAGAACAAACTCTTGAAATTAAATTTTCTCCAAAAAAATAGTTCTTTGACTCCTCACTAGGTTGCACTATTGTTGATCTTCAGTAGTGTCCTCTAGAAGAGAAAGTTCACACTTCTTACTTCAAGTGAAACAAAACCACATCAAAAATGACACAGTTCAAAAAACTCAAAATTTTCCACGTGGTGACATCTTCTGAGAAAGTAGAGAATTAATAGCGTAGATAAAGTTCAGAGTTCCTCCAGCAGAGGAGTTTCAACTGGCGCACATTTTAAATTAGCGGAGTGGAGGTGTACCGCCCGGTACAGACCTCCCCCCCCCCCCAAAAGTTCCTCCAGGGATGACACATGAAGTCAGTTTGAAACAAGTTCCAAGTTATGATGTGAATATGAAGATAGATTGCAGAAGCATTTATGATATTTTCTTAATTTGGTTTGTTTTAGTTTCAAAATTTTGTTGTTGCAGATGAAGAATAGTTTTTAAGTTTGTAGAAGTAGAATTCAGAGGATAAACTTTTAATACTTAAAAGTGATGAAAAATTTTGCAATGTCCACCAAATATTGCTGTTGAATTCCCATGAAACGGTATTAAGGTTGAACAGGAATGTCTATGTAGTTGACGTAGGCTAAGTTGGATGGCCAGACCGGCCGTTACAGCTTGCGTCCAAAGGAAGCCGCTCGGACCCCTCAAGTACCCTGAGATACCGCTCGCCCGCACTATGAGGGGAGCAGAGGTGTTGAAACACGCCGCGCCCGCGGTGAACATATACAGGCTGCGGGCAAGTAGCAGGTCGTGCGCCGCACATCAGCCTTGGCCGGGAGGAGAGCTCCGGCTCGCCGTGCACATGTCGTCCTCGCTGGGGCCGAGGGGGGCCCGTCCTCGGGCCCAGTTGCCGCACGGCGCCGCGCGGCTGCGGGGGCACTGAAACATTAAAACTAGGCGGCAGAATTGTGTTGGACCATCATGTATCTTTTGAGGGCACAGGCATGTAGAGAGATTGAGGGGCCAGCGGCGTGGAGATATCCATGGCGTTTCATCTAAGCCAGCCACTGTGTGTAGTGGAGCAGGAGACGGGAGCGTGGTAATGGCCGTGACAAGGACAGGATGGCAGTTTAACAATCGGGGGAGGTTTACAAGAAATGCTTACATATAAAATAAAATAGAAGGAGCAGAATGCCTTAAGAGTGGAACTCAAAAAAATATAACCCTCATATTCCTTTCAAATTATATGAAGCAAGTTGACACAAAATTTACACTGGTTTCACCTGTGACAGGTGAACCCTAAATATCCTCTCGGTGGCTGGATTGCTTACTAACAACGTAACTGGCGTAAGAAAATCGAGAATGATACAAGGCCCATGAAATCTGGGGGCAAGCTTGCACGCGGGAACAAAATTCTTGACCATCACCTGGTCACCTACCTTCAAAGGGGTGGGTCTCCGTCCACGATCATACTTTTCCCTAACCTTTTCATGAGATACCATAAGATTGGCTTTAGCCTTCTTCCAAAGATCTTTGATATTATCCGGATCTATTGTCTCGGGTAGAATGTCACTCAGAGACCAGAGGTTAGAGAGCGGCGTGTTGGGAACAAACTTGAACATCAAGGAAGCTGGAGTGAACTTATGAGATTCATGAACCGCCGAATTCAAAGCAAAAGCTAACCAATGCAGGGACGTGTCCCACCTGGAAGGATCTTCATGATGATAGGCGATAAGTGCGGACCTGAGATTACGATTAACCCGTTCAGCCAGAGATGGTTGAGGGTAATAAGCAGAAGTGGTTACATGAGAGATGGACAAGTCAAAACAGAATTTACGAAAAAGATTTGATGTGAACGCCTTAGCATTATCAGATACAATATATTGGCACGGACCAAAAGAAGCAAAAATAGAATTTAGACAGGTAATGGTGGACTGAGCGGTAGCCAGCTTAGTCGGAAATAACCAAGAAAATCTGGTAAAACCATCTACACATACAAAGATGAATTTGTTGGCATTTCCCTTCGACTGGGGGAAGGGTCCTACATAATCAATGTACAGGCGTTCCATGGGGCGCGACGCTTGATGAGAAGACAAAAGGCCTACTTTAGTGGACATGGTGGGTTTACTGAGCAAACAAGATTTACAAGCTTTTACAAGTTCCCGAATTTCACCGTCCATACCTTTCCAGATGAACCTTTCACGAATCTTTTCACGGGTTTTAAAGATTCCAAAATGCCCCCCCAATGGGGTCTCATGATAGTATTTGAAGATCATAGGCACCAGAACAGCTGGAACGACAACTTTCATCATCTTGTCATGCCTCGAAGGGCAACATAAAACACCATTCCTCAGAACACAAGGGACAACATGTTCCCCAGAAGAAAGGGTTTCCATTATCGGAGCCAGCGTCGGATCTTCACGTTGGTATTTCTCGATATCCCTAAAAAGCATGGGAGCATCTGTTAGGATGGCATTAACCTCAGATAGCATGGACTCGGGAGGTGATGAACTGTCGACCTGTTCATGGTTATCAACGTCGTCTGAAAACATACGGCTGAGTCCATCAGCAACAACATTTTCAGTACCTCTGATATGCCTGACATCGAATTGGAAGGCAGAAATACGGATGGCCCAACGGGCTATACGACCAGTACGACGCGGCCTACCTAAGACCCAGCTTAAGGCTTGATTATCTGTCTCCAGGTCGAATTTAACATGTTCCAGATAGAGACGGAACTTCTCTAAGGCGAATAAGACTGCCAAACCTTCGAGCTCATAGATGGAATACTTGGCTTCTTGAGCCGACAAAGTCCTAGATGCATAGGCGATGGGTCGCCTCCCTAGTTCAGTCTCTTGAAGAAGGACTGCAGCTACTGCTGACGACGATGCGTCGGTTTGGACGATGAATTTCTTCGAGAAATCAGGCATAGCAAGTACAGGGGCATTACAAAGTGCTAATTTAAGGTCTTCAAAAGCGGCTTGTTGAGAGGGTCCCCACTCGAATTTGATGCCTTTCCTACGAAGAAGGTTTAAGGGCGCCGCTCTATTAGCGAAGTTAGGAATAAACTTCCTGAAGAAATTCACCATACCAATGAACCTGGCGATACCTTTAATGTCCTTGGGAGGTTTAAAATCACGAATGGCCTGAGTTCTAGAATGATCGGCTGCTATACCATCAGGTGACACAATATGCCCTAGGAAAGACATAGAGGGCTTAGCAAAGGCAACCTTGGACAACTTAACCGTTAACCCAGCCTTACGAAGGCGATCGAGAACTTCTCGCAGATGATCTAGATGTTCTTCAAAAGTCTCTGAAAATACGACGACATCATCCAAGTAGTGATATAAGTACTCAAATTTGATGTCGGAGAAGACCCTATCTAGTAGCCTAGTGAGTACAGCTGCTCCGGTGGGGAGCCCGAAAGGCACGCGGTTGTATTCGTATAAATTCCAGTCCGTAGCAAACGCTGTAAGATGTTTAGACTCTTCGGCAAGGGGAATTTGATTATAGGCCTGATTCAAGTCCAAGATGGTGAAGAACTTGGCCTTACGAAACCATGAAAAACAAGAATGAAGGTCAGGAAGGGGCACAGATTGTAACACCACCTTCCGATTGAGAGCCCTGTAATCAATGACAGGCCTGAAGCCTCCTTGGGGTTTCGGGACTAGAAAAATAGGCGATGAATACGCCGACTTAGAGGGCCTAATAATACCATCCTTCAACATCTGATCGATAATTTCTTTCAGAGCCTTCATTTTAGGAGGAGATAGCCTATAAGGTGGAAAACGGACAGGAATCGAATCCGTGACCTCAATTTTGTATTCAATAAGGTCAGTAACACCAAGAGTATCAGAGAACACCTCGGGAAACGACTGACACAGTTTGCGAATACTATCGGCCTGCTCCTCAGGTAGATGTCTAAGGTCTAACAACATCTCATCCTGGGTAGGCGAAATAGAAGAACATGACACAGAATTACACTTTAATAGTGGGATTTTACAACTAGAAGCAAATTTGAATGTGCACGACCTAGACTTGAGATCGAGCACAAGACCAGTGTGAGAAATAAAGTCAGCTCCCAATATAATGGGGCAAGACAATTGCTTGGCCACAAACAATTTAACTTTCCATGTAAACTTAAAAACACGAATGTTGACCAGTAAGGAACCTAGAATTTCTAATGGAGATGAATTAGCCGATACATATGGAACAGGAGAAGAGACATAGTCAGGAAGTTTACAAACCGTTTTCAATTTATAATATCATTCAGCCGAAATAATCGAACAAACACTTCCTGAATCTAAGAGAGCTGTTATAGGCTCGTTATTTAACTCAATCTTAAGAAAAGGAACCGGTGCGGGGGTATCCGCCGCAATCCTAAGACATTCTTTAGGGCATTCAAAAGATGAATTTGAAGGCTGATCGTTCTCTGCATTTACAACCTGTTTACTAGGGGCTGAGTCTCGGGAAGATGAATTAGTCGACTCAGCCGAAGCCACTAGTCACTTTTTATTATTGGCATAGTTGGAATTTGCACCGGAAGTTGAGAAGGAGGGGGTGCTATTTGAGTTTGGGCAATTCTTGGCGATATGTGAGAAGGCCCCACACTTAAAACAGCCTAGTGCTGAACCAGCTCCATTATTTGCCCTACTACTTTTGACCAATGGACATTTATTGCGAAGATGGTCAGGCGACCCGCAAGTATAACATTTACGGGGTGTGACTGGTCGGCGAGGTGGAAGCCGAGTATTACTAAACGAAGGAGGGGGTTCTTTTGCCACACGCAAGGAATCGGCGTACCTAACTCCTTCCGCTGAGACGGCCAACGCTTCAAGTTCAGAGAAAGTTTGCGGGCACGCCGCGAAACACAAGTATGACCTATAAGATGGTGAAATTCCCTCTACAATAGCCTGTACAATTTGATCTTCAGGAAAATGAAGGGCAAACACCCTAGTATAAAACTTAATGTCCTGTATGAAATCAGCCAAGTTTTCATCCAACCTCTGTACTCGATAATAGTATTTCTGAATCAGAGATGACCTAGCGCGGGCAGGAATAAAATTTGCAAGTAGATGTGCATGAAAATCTTCGATGGATGACTGTTCAGCTATGGCTCTTACTATTTTGTCGGAGAGAATGCCAATTGCATAGGGATAGATGATTTGCAAAATTTGACATGGAGAAAGAGAAAACACGAGGGCATGATCCTGAAATTCCACTAGAAATCTTAAAAATGAAATTACGTCACTGGTGGTATTAACAGAAAACTTGGATATACCTCTGAGCAACATTGCCAATGGATGAGGCAAGCTGCTGAATCCGGGTGACATAGTGGGTAAAGGTTTAAGTGGCAAGGAAGTTAATTCAGAACGGATGTTACTCAATGATGCACGACGTTCAGATTCGTTGTCCAATGGGGTAGGGATAGTTTGAGCAGCAACGGTTATCCTATTAACTTCTCCCTTGGGAGGCGCTTCCTCACTACCTGCATTCACTATGGTGGGTTGATCAGATTTGGGAGGAACTTCCCCAGTTAACAATAGAGTGACCTTACTAGATAATTCGGAAATATTTTCCAGGAGCGTACTAGCTTCCTTCCTCTGAACGTCATTCAGTTTTAGAGACAACAGATCGTTAACCCTATTCGAAAAATGATATAGCCTGCCTTGCACGCGCTTAATTTGATTAGGAGACGGATCATTTTCATCAAAAAAACTAACTACAGAAGCTAGCCCAGTAATATTCTCGACGATCGTGGAAAGAGAGTCATCAATTTCTTTCTCTCCCAAATTGGGGATGGAAATGGGCAAATCAAGGGACTCTCTAAGCTTGTTAGTGTCTACTGCAACCGTGCCTCCAGATTGCACATTTCTGATAGTTAATTCATAGATCAACTCCTCTTTGCGCAAATAATTAAGATGGAGAACATCGCGAGGGCCTGGCATGATAACAGAACAATTTTGAACAAGTCAAAAAAAAAATTCCAGCAACTGAGAAAATGGTTAGAGTTCGGATCAAAACAAAGTGTAGCCGTCAAAAGGGGCTAAATTGAGACCCATTCAACCACGCTCTGCTACCACTTGTTACCGTGTTTTGGTGGTAGGTAGAGGTGTAAGAAGGTGCGGGGGTGAATGGGTCTCAAACTACGGAATCAAAGTTAATGTAAAATTTAACAAGGTTATATTTTCTTTTCAATATTAAGTAATAACAAAGAACAGGTACTTAGTAGCCGAAACACAATTTGAAATGTACAATTACAGGGGTTACAGAGTTTGGGCTTCGAGCCCTGAGTTCACAATTCTTGAGCAACTAGCCCAACTTTCCGATATACAAATTTTAACAAAGGGGCAGAAGACCCCAATCAAACCCTGGAGCACTTGCTCCAAAATACACAGTAAAGCCTCCTCGAGGCACACAACACTCCGTTTCCAAAAGAGCCACTCGCTCTTTAATTTAAGCCTCTCCCAGGCCACACCAAACTCCACCTTCAAGTTGTCCTCAACGGACATAAACACAGGGGTAAAATACCCAATCTACTGAGGTCTATTAAATGAAAAGCAGGTTAATTAAATGACCTCTAAAACAATTTGAGAGGAGGCGAACTTGCACTCCTAATACACTTTGATTTTAAGACCTACTTTGGCTCTTAGGCCACTGATGCAAGGGCTAATCCCATACTACAGAGGTGACTTAGAAAAGAACAATTTGTTTTACGTTATCGAAGAATAGGTTGAGAAAAATAAGTTCACCTCAAAACAATATGAGTGGGAGCTCGAGAGGGTTAGCACTCTCTATCCCAGTATGTAGCTTTACAAGAGAATAGAGGAAAAGAGTAGTTACATTTTAGGAAAAGGTTACATGGTAGAACGCTTCGCACCCGCCCCGAGAGTTAAACTGCTGAGCAAGAAAAGAAAGAATTTATTAATCGGCCATTACCTTATTGTTGACCGCTGCCGAAGAAAGAGGCGCTTCCCGCCTCCTGCTATGTACTTAATACACTGAAAGATGGAACAGAAGTGGCCCGGAGACCCTAAAATCAGCAGTTTATATCCTCTCGCGGAAGGTTCTAGGCGTTAGGGGAATGAAAACACCCTCCCTCAACGTTTTTATTGGATAGGACCCCGCAACAGATTCAAGTTGGGGGAAGATACCCCTGATTGGTCAGAAATTAATTAAAGAAATTCGGGATTGGTTAAATACAAAACAAGGGGAAAAGAGAGGGGTATACAGCCAACTTAAACAATGACAGAAAGAAATTTAACAAAGAACAAACTCTTGAAATTAAATTTTCTCCAAAAAAATAGTTCTTTGACTCCTCACTAGGTTGCACTATTGTTGATCTTCAGTAGTGTCCTCTAGAAGAGAAAGTTCACACTTCTTACTTCAAGTGAAACAAAACCACATCAAAAATGACACAGTTCAAAAAACTCAAAATTTTCCATGTGGTGACATCTTCTGAGAAAGTAGAGAATTAATAGCGTAGATAAAGTTCAGAGTTCCTCCAGCAGAGGAGTTTCAACTGGCGCACATTTTAAATTAGCGGAGTGGAGGTGTACCGCCCGGTACAATAATAATAATAATAATAATAATAATAATAATAATAATAATAATAATAATAATAATAATAATAATAATAATAATAATAATAATAATAATAATAATAATAATAAATAATAATTATTATTATTACAATTTGCTTTACGTTGTACCGACACAGATAGGTCTTATAGCCAAGACGGGATATGAAAAGACTAGGAGTGGAAAGGAAGTGGCCATACATTCCCGGTATTTGCCTGGTGTGAAAATGGGAAACCACGGAAAACTATCTTCAGTGCTGCCGACAGTGGGGTTTGTACTCACTGTCTCCCGAATGTAAGCTTACAGCTGTGCGACCCCAGCTGCACGGCCACTTGTTCGGTGAGCTAATAAGTAAGCTTTGCTATGGAGATCACGCCGGCAACGTTAGGCTTTGCATATCTGTCTGACCTTTTTAATATTACCCTGGTGTTTCGCTTGTATACCGAAAGAAGGGATAAGATCAAGAGCAGCAGATATTGGATAGCGATTCGTATTTTAGGATCAAGTTATGGCATCCGAACTTTCTTAAATCCGATATTGCCAATCTCAATGGCTCAGTCGGTTATTCATTGACCTTTTTTTTACCAAGAAAATGAGTTCTATTATGGTTGATGTCGACGGTATTAAATGGTATTTACATTCCACAACTCCGACACATAAAATACCTTCCGCGTGACCAACATTTGAGTCTCTGACGCCTGTCAACATTAGTAGCAGATAAATCGAACGTTCAAACTATTGTTTTCATGACTGTTATAATGCAGGGTTTTCAGAAAATGCTGTGAAATAACTACAGGCTGTTGTAAAGCGGATAAAGTTATATAGAGTTAGGAATGGAATTCATCAAACAACGAGCAATGTGTATCTGTTTTCAAAAGGGGATTTCAAACCTAACATTCTTTCAGGCAATCACATCGGTTTCAGTACCACTGTCACCACACAGAAAGGACCCTCCTAACAGTTTCAATCAGTTCGAAACTACTAGCTCTGAATGTTTCTAAAGCTTTGAATCAATGCACTGAAGAGACAGATTTGTATGGGACATCTGTGTTGGAATTTATACTGATTGGGTTGCATATCGTACTGGTGGGTATTCAAGAGTAACCACAACGTCTAACGCCTACTATGCGGGAATCTGATGTATTGTATTACTTCATACATAAACAAAACAGAACCGGAAAATAAATTACGCAACAATTAAATAGTATCCTTACTTTATGCATAAAATATAGCCAATTGTACAAAACCTAGCGATTTGAACACCTATTTTAAGAACATTGTGTGATGAAATGGTTTGATATCGGTAGGAATTTCTCCATTCAGGTGTTCACTGGATGTCTTGAGGGAATATTTTTTCAAGTTACATTACATCGCACCGACTCAGGTAGGTCTTATGGCGACGATGAGACAGGAAAGGGCTAGGAGTGGGAAGGAATCGGCCTTGGCCTTAATTAAGGTACAGTCCCAGCATTTGCCTGGTGTGAAAATGGGAAACCAAGGAAAACCATCTTCAGGGCTGCCGACAGTAGGGTTCGAACTCACTATCTCCAGAATATTGGATACTGGCCGCACTTGAGCGACTGCAGCTATCAAGATCGGCGAGGGAATATTATTAATAATCAAAGTAAAACACGTCATCTCCGTAGAGGCTAAGAAGCCCGTGGAAGTTAAACGCTCTCATTAATCGTAACTGTAACACTGCGTGGAATTGCGTGGTTAGTTCTATCTGCGGTCGTCTTTTCCCCCAGGAATTAATAGTAGTACTCAATTTAGGTGTGAACCTCAGGGTCATAAGCCTCTTCACAGAAGAACGATATAAGATGTAGTTCGTGCGTTTGAAGAGAAACTATTGCTCTGAATAAACACGGTTTCAGGAGACAGAAATCAGATCTTAGAAATGAAACTTCTACGGTCACTTAAACTACTATATAGTTCTTTTTTGTTAGTCCGAACACGTAAAAGTTGCCGAGATTTTGAATACATTGTAGTATTTTCTATCAACAAATACGGAAGGTCGCTCGGTATATCTGTTGACGAGTTTAAGAGCCGCTGGCGGCGCTGTTATCAACGTGAGCACGTCAAAACGGGGAGTAATGATTCAAGCCAGTACTGGGACCGTGTGTTTTGAGTTTCATGACATTAGCTTCAACGATGCCGAAGCGGGATTTATTGATATGAAAGAAATAGATCATTGTGTTGAATAAAAAAGGCAAAGGCCGACTTCGCTTACTTCCAGAGAGGAATAAACTGGCAAATCCACTATCAGCCACCAGCCATACACTAGAAGTGGTGAGGAAAGTGAAAGCCCTTGTCTCAGGCGGTAACCGTGCACCCCAAAGGACTACAGCACGTAAGTTGGGGATGTTTGTTTCAACATTTAAAACCATAATCAACAAAGATCTGAAATTGTCACATTTCGGAACATCGCACTAATGCAAGAAAGCTGCATGAGAGCTATCTCAGAGGGGACAGATGGCAAAATGTGATGACATGTATTAGACGAAGCGTATGTGTACCTTGGTGACAATAACAAACCCCACTGAATTTACTACCGCCCTAAAGACAATTTTTTAAAATCAAACATTGTATACAGAATGTCCAGGAAAGTTTTCCAGGGAGTTTCATGATTATCGCTGGATACTTCTACAACGGTAAGTTAACCAATCATCGTGTCGCTAATAATGTGAAGGTGAACTCTACGTACTATCTGAAATAGGTTTTAACACCCATTTACAACTCATATATCCCAGCAATGTATGCGAGGGCGAAAAATCAGGTATTGGTACAGCAAGATAAAGCATTCAGCCACATCTCTCGTTCGACTCGTTTGTTGTTAGAGAGAATGCAAGTAGAAACTGTTATCCATGAAATGTTTTTACTGACATGCTCGTGAAGCCATTTGATGGATCACCAATGGATTTCGGTACATTTGGACTCCTGAAAGGGTCCTTAGGAAATAGGTGGCCTCTGGAAAGGCTGTCAGGAGGAGACATGCTAGCTGATCCAATGGAAATTACGTTGTCGGGCTATAGCTAGAAATGGTGGCTTTCCAATTGAGCACGATCATTGGTGAAGGCATGGCTTTTTATAAGCTAATTACACTTCAAAAATCGTACCCAGAGATCCTGTACGACCTTCTGTATTGCCCTTGAATGCTTGCAAGCGCATGATGAACTCCACTGTTACTGATTCCATGTTGCCCACCTCATACGAGCTACCCTATGATGTGGTTTAAAAGGAGCTTTAGCACAGGCCGCCTTGGTGTCAGTCTTCCATCGTGTAGCAGATTTTGCACAGTCTGATATAACACATTCGCTCCAGTGACCCTAAGTAAATCCCTGTGGAACGAGGTGGCTGTAGAAGTAGACCTACGACGTGCTGAAAGCAAGAACGACCGATCTTCCCTGTAAGTTGTTTTGCGTGGACGTCCCATCCGTTGTGATCAGCAACAGTTTGTTTCTCCCTGAACGTTTTCCAAACTCTGGTGACATCACTTCGACTTAGGCCTACTCCTACACGAGCGACGGCATTTACTTGTTCTTACTGTAGCAATGGCACAAATCGAAAACAGTCAGTAACATAAATAATGGGTACTATTGTCATGTTTACGTCAGGCTTACATGTAATGTTTATTCATCTCCGAATTCACAAGTGGTGATGTTGAACTGACCGAAAACACAAATGCCTCCTGTAGGACAAGTATCGAATCTGATCTGCGTTCCTTGTCGCTGTCTTAGACATTGGTCTGCAAAGCATATTGTGAACATGGTTGAGGTACCATGAAAAAACGTATTATATGTATACTGCCTGACAAGAAAAAGTTAAGCACCCAGAAGGAGTGCTTGAAGGTAAATAAAACTACAAATGTTGAAAGAGTATGTGCCTTTATTGAACTGAGTGCAATATGGGATGAAAGAGACAAGGCCGTTGGCAGTTACAGGTGGAATGCTGGCACCAGCTCAGTAGGGTGTTGCACCCTTCCTGGTCACAATGCATGCCCTTATGCGATTCGGAATGTTGTCAAACAGCCTTTGGATCCTCTCCTGAGGCATATTCGTCTACACTTGTTGCAACTGTCCCACCAGATCTAGCAGGTTGGTACTGGGAAGAAGTCCAATTCCAATGTCATCCCACGTGTGTTCCATGAATGAGAGGTCCGGAGATCTTGCTGGCCAAGGGAGGATCTCAACATTCTCTAGGCAAATCCGTAGACACACGCTTTTTGTGTGAACATGCATTATATTGTTGGAACACTATCTCAGGGGGCTGTGCTATAAGGGGTAGGACGTGCAGACGCAGAATATGACTTATCGTTGATGGACAGATTGTCGCTAGAAGACAGCAGCTTAACGCTATATAATTATAGTCCGGTAAGACATGCTGAATATAGGAGGATGAGAACACTACGCCATATTTTATAAAGTACCGTTGTTGATAGAAGGTTCATTCTTATGCCAGTTATTTGGAAACAGCACTCCAACACGCCGTGATCGAAATGTACATTCAAGTCATAGAACCAAATTTGATAGATCTGCCCAGTTTGAAGAATGTAGCTGTGTGTTAGATGTGTAAAATATTTAAGAAACTGTGAAAAACATACAATATCAACAGTGGAATGACACAAGTTATCACCCACAATTAAGGAAGAGTTGGGGAGAGAAAGGGAGTCAGATATAAAAATAATCGAAAATACTGTCGAATCCATAGTTTTCGGGTTCTCTGTGATGAATAGCGACACTCCGGATTTTTTAAAGACCAAGCTCATCACCTTTTGGGGCGGGGGGGGGGCGAGTGGGGAGTGAGATATAAAAATAATCAGAAATTGTGTCGAATCCATATTTTTCGGGGTCGCTGAGATGAATAGAGACACTTCAGACATTTTAAAGTCCATGTACAATAGCCTTTGGGGTGGGGGACAAACGGGGATTCAGATATAAAAATAATCGAAAGTAGTGTGTAATACATAGTTCTCGGCATCTCTGAGACGAACAATGACACTCTGGACATTTTTACAAGTCCAAGCACCGAATATGAAATATAATGTTCCAATGTTCTTATGATTATTTGAGAAAAGTCATTGTTGCGGTAGGGTGGTGGGTTGACATAAGGGTGAGGGAAGGTGAAAAATAAAAAGACCGAAATGAAAGAGTGTGGATGCATGTGTGTATTTTCCAAAAACAACTAAATTTGGTAGAAATATTACTTACTATTTGTGAAAACCACTGTTGGGGCAAGACAACTCTAGAAACCCCGGAAGAGGGGGTGAAATATAAATATAACTAAAAATGACTGATATTCACTCTAAACCATCGTTTTCTGGACTACTGGAGCGATTTATACCAAACTTGGTATAAAAATGACATATTATCAAGAGACTCACCACGTGGTGATAAGACATCCCTAGCACCATTAGGGTGGGGGGGGGGTGAAATATAAAATTCGTAAATAGTGCCGAATCCATAGCTTTCGTGGTCGCCGAGATGAATAGTGATACTCCGGATATTTTTAAAGTTAAAGTTCATCCCCCCTTGGCATAGGGGCTGATAAAGAGTAAAAAAATAAAGTGACCAAAATGACCGAGGTTATGGATGTGCATGAGTATTTTCCAGCATAGCTGTCAACCAAATTTGGTGCAAATATTACTTACTATGTGTGAAAATTTATGTGGGGACAAGACACTCCTAAAGTGAAATATAAATAAAAACGACTGATGATAGTATCGAATCAATAGTTTTCGGGACTACTGGAGCGATTTCAACCATATCTGGTACACTTTGGACTTAATATCAGGAGATAAACCGCGTGGAAGAATAACAACCCTACGACCCGTAGAGGTAGGGTTTGGAGTGGGTGAGATATAAAAATAATCGAAAATAATGTCGAATCCACACTTTTCGGGGTCGCTGAAATGCATAGTGACACTCTGGATATCGTTTAAATCCAAGTTGAGCCCCAGTCGACAGGAGCGTTAGAAGGGGTGAAGAAAAGAAAATGTCCAAATGACCGAGATTATGGATGTTTGTATGTAGGTTCAACTAAACCTGGTACAAATATGGACTACTATATGGAGAAAATACTGTGGGGGCAAGATACAACTAGAAGCACCAGGGAAGGGGGCGAAGAAAAATATAATTATAACTAAAAAGGACCTATATTAGTGTTGAATCCATACTTTCCTGGACTATGGGAGTGATTTAAACCATACTTAGTACAATTATGAAGTACCTATCAGAAGACAAACTGCATGGAGGTATGATAACCCTAGCACTCCTAGGAGTGGGGTGGGAGGGAGTGAGATGTAAAAGTAATGAAACATATTGCGGCATCCATAGGTTTTGGGGTCGCCGAGAAGAATGGTGACACTCCGGAAGTCCTTAAGTCCATGTCCTGTCCCCATTGGCATGGAGATGAGAAGGGGTGGAAAAGAAAATGTTCATACTGACCGAAATTAGGGATGTATGTGTGTTTCTTCCAGCATAGCCCTCATACAAAATTGGTACACCTACGAATTACTATCTGAACAAAATACTGCTGGGGTAAAACACCTCTAGCACTCCTAGCGGAGGTGGAGATATATAAAAATTAACGAAAATAACTGATATTAATGTCTAATACATTGTTTACGAGGTCGCTGAGTTGAACTGAGACATACTGTACGGTTGACTCATACTTCACCGCAATCGGTATGCAGGTTGAAAAGGGGTGAAAATGAATCTAAAAATAACCGAGATTATGGATTTCTGTGGGTATGTTCTAGAATAGCTCTCAACGGAAACTTAGTACACATATGTTTTACCATCTCGAAAAAAACATACTATGAGATGAAACTTCCCGGGGGTGTGAAATGGGAAGTTATGACATGTAAAAATAATGAAAAATAACTGATAGTAACGCCGAATCCATTGTTTATGTGTCCCTGTGACAAATTGTGACGCTCTGGATACCGTTTAAGTCCACATTCAGCCTCCATTGGGACAGGTTGAGAGGGGCTTAATAGTAAATAGTCTAAAATGACAGAGATTTTTGTTGAATCCACTGCTTTTGGGGTCGAAAGACTGATTGGTAACAGTCTCAATGACAGTTGAAATCGTGTACATCATATCTATAGCTCGACTAGTAAATACTATCCGCACACTTTATGTTGGTGCATTTGTGTACGGGGTGAGGAGTAAGGAGGGAGCTGTCCCGGTATCGATAGTGCTGCCTGGTGCTGCCAACTGAATGAAAATGAAATCTGAATTGAATCGATAGTATGAGCGATGGATACTACACCTTTATTTACATTAATGTACAGACAAATCCCTGTCACATTGAATGTGTATATTTATGTGCTACACCTTTATTTACATTAATGTACAGACAAATCCCTGTCACATTGAATGTGTATATTTATGTGCTACACCTTTATTTACATTAATGTACAGACAAATCCCTGTCACATTGAATGTGTATATTTATGTGCTACACCTTTATTTACATTAATTTACAGACCAATCCCTGTCACAATGAATGTGTATATGTATGTGCTACACCTTTATTTACATTAATTTACAGACCAATCCCTGTCACAATGAATGTGTATATGTATGTGCTACATCTTTATTTACATTAATGTACAGACAAATCCCTGTCACAATTTATTTGTATATCTATATGTTACATCTTTATTTACATTACATCTCAGACAGATCACTGTCACAATCGTCACTGCATTCTCCTGTACTATGCATTATAATATCGTCCATGGCTATTTCCATTACACCGTCGTGTCTCCAGTAGTCCTCCTCCAGTTCTTTCACTTTCCGGCAGTACCCTTTCCAATCTTCGGCCGATACGGAACGGAATGCCTCGATGGTTAATCGTCGAAGGTTAACGGCTGACATGTCTCCCGTAATGTTCCGTCCTTTGAATTCTCGTTTGATTTTTGCCCATGCCAATTAAGTGGCGTTCAGATCACAGTTGTATGGAGGGAGACGAAGGACGACGTGTCCTTTTTCAGCCGCCATGACGTCAACAGCATAAATTGTATCAGGAGGCCTGTGTTCCTGAACTAATCTATATAGAGCCTCTTTCCTTTGATTTGCGTCGCAGACAATGCCTTTCCCCTGTAGCCACTGGACCATTGTCACGCGTGTGTCATACCTCGATGGTATTTTATCCACCTGTCGAGAATGATATGGTGCATTATCCATCACTATCACAGATGCAGGAGGCAAATTAGGGAGCACAGATGTTTTGAACCATTTCTCAAAATTATGGGCATTCATTTGGCCATGGTAATCGCCTTGGGTACTTCTGGCGTCAAATATTAATTGTGCTTCTCTAATGAACCCTTTCTCAGATCCAACACTTGCAATTATTAGCCTTTTCGTAGAGCTTCCCCAGGCTGTAACACCCACAACATCGTTTCCTCTCTGCCAACATTTTCCAGTTGTTGTATTATTGTCAATCCAGGACTCGTCCAAGTAAAATACTTCCTTGCCTTCCTCCCTAGCATGTTTAATTTGGACGAGGAAGCGTGCCCGCCAATCAACGACGTCTGCCCTCTCCAGCAATAAAACACGTTTGTTTTGGACTTTCTTCCACACAAAACCCATACCTTTCAAAACTTTTCGGAGGGACGTTGGACTCCAAGACCACTTAATTTCTTTCTGCAGCACAGGGATCAGTTTCTTCACGGTAGGCACCACTTTTTGGACGGAATAGAAGTTTTCGATGGTGTCCCTTATCACTCGCTTGTCGCTATCACTCAGTTCTATCTTCCCTTGCGTTCTCAGCCTACGAGCAAGAGGAGAACAGCATATAACACTTGCACATGACAACCTAATAGTATCCATCATGATATTGGTTAGAACTGCTTAGATAGACTGGTCAGAGGGACCTACCTCTTTTTACCAGGGGAGCGTGGAGATTCGCCGGGGTGAGAGGCAGAATATGCCTTAATCCTATTAATAGTCGAAGCAGATTTTCCTGTATACGCGGCAGCGCGTTGAATAGCCTTGTTGAGGGGGACGAGGAGCTGTTTCTGTTTTTTCTCCAAGGCACAGCATTTTGCAACGTTTGCTATTATTTTTCGTGCCTCGCTGTGTATAACCGGCTTTAGTCTTTTCCTTGGAGGAGTTCCAGGTGCTTTCTTGGATGTCGACGGATGTTCCGAACTCATGTTCCCTACTAACCTATAATGTATGGGGGGGGGCTTTGTTATATACACAACAACAGTACTTAACGTGTACGCCAGACGTCGCATGGCTTTGTTATGTCAACAACAACAGTACGGAACATGTACGCCAGATGTCGCACGGCGATGCTTAAGCGATTCATAGTTTGTGTTGCAAAGGTTGCCAGTACGCATCTCGAAGATCACCGAGGTCGACCGATTCAGCACTAGGGTGTAAATGCACCAAGATAAAGTGTGCGGACAGTACATATACTTATCACTGATTATATTTTTACCTGGCGAGTTGGCTGCGCGGTCAGGAGCACGTGGCTGTAAGCTTGCATCCGGGAGATAGTGGGTTGGAATCCCACTGTCGGCAGCCCTGAAAATGGTTTTCCGTTGTTTCCCATTTTCACACCAGGCAAATACTGGGGCTGTACCTTAATTAAGGCCACGGCCTCTTCCTTTCAACTCCGAGGCCTTTCCTATCCCATCGTCGCCATAAGACCTATCTGTGTCGGTGCGACGTAAAGCAACTAGCAAAAAATATATATATATTTGAAGGTATCAAATGCTTCTCAGTCAATTCAAGCTTCCACAAGGACAAATTCTTATTTGAAAATTAAATAATCTAAAACTTGAAGTCAAACACATCTGTATAACTCTAAAACTACATAACAAATGGTAAAATCAACATCCCAAGAAGGAATTCTTAAAAAATTTACTTCACACATAACTGGTAATACAAATCTTAAAGCTAAACATTCCAAAACTATCCGTGCAACGCCGGGTACTACAGCTAGTGTGTGTTTGTATATATTTGGAATTTCAAGGGATTTTATCTTATTGTATGGAGTAAGTAGACAGGCGATGTCTTAAAATGGACATAGGTCCCTTCAAAACAGATGTGTGTATAAAGGAAGAGTATAGCTCGAACCGTTGATAAAAGAGATGAAGCGTTTTGGTACTTCCTCTAGCTATAATCAGCAGCCCTCCCACTTCAATATTCCCTCATTAATATTTTTGACGGTAAAAGGAAATGGTTATCTCCTACTAAAGGCGTCCCGAAAGAGTAATAATAGTAATTTTATTGTTTTTACGCCGCACTGACTACTTTTTGACGGTTTTCGGAGACGCCGGGATGATAGAAGTTTGTCCTGCAGGAATTCGTTTACTTGCCAGTAGATCTACCGACACAATGCTGACGTGTATTGAGCACCTTCAAATACCACCTGACTGAGCCAGGATCGAACGTGCCAAGTTGTGGCCACAAGGCTAGTGCCTCAACCGCCTGAACCACTCAGCCGACTAGCCCGAAAGTAAGTCAACAAGAGTTTTATCATCTATCAGCGTGATGCTAGACTGATAGCAATTGTAATGGAACATTTTTATGTTTCAGTTGGTATCTCCGTATCGGTTGGCAGCACGGTTCACTACCGTCTTGATGAGATAAGAAGTTAAAGATGAAGTGTTGACTACAGCAGTGGTCCAGCGCTGTTATTGGATTTCTCAACGCGAAGAATGCGCCAGATGCGGAAACTCATCATCAGTTGGTAGAGTTCTATGGTGATGAATCGTCAGTGTGTGCTCCAAATTTCAAACCGGGGGAGTGACAACAGTTGACTGTGTGTGGAGTGGCAGACCCACAACAGTTGCTTCAGCAGAGAAGTGTTTTTCAACTCTTTCCGCCTTTGAAAGAATATATTTCGGGTCTCAGATTTTATAATGACGAAGTCAGAACAGCGGCCAAACATTTGTTCAACGGTCAGGGCACCACATTTTTTGAAAGTGACATTGGAAGTCTTGTCCCACAGTTGGACAAATGTCTCAGTCCCCACGAGACTAAGAGGAGGAATAAAGTGCTGATTACAGAGCACAGTGCATGGTGTGTTGTATAGTAACTATTACATAATTTTGAGAAATAATCCTTGTAAACTTCGGGACGTCCCTCGTATTTCTCATGTTGATTTTCTTTGGTTTTATTTGGGTGATTTTTGATTGAATTGAATGGACAGTAGGATCTATAATGCATGGCTTAATAGTATTCTTGAAGGCTACCACACTGGTGTCCGGCTCCATGGCTAAATGGTTATCGTGCTGGCCTTTGATCTAGGGGATCTCGGGTTCAATTCCTGGGCGGGTCGTGAAATTTAATTTTCATTAGTTAATTGCAATGGCTCGAGAGCTTGGTATGTTTGCCGGCTTCAAAGCCAGAATTAAACAAATGTAGGCCTTCATCTTCACAGAAGCGCAGGTTACCTAAACGGCGTCAACTCGAAAAACCTGTACAAGGCTTCTTTGGAGGCCACACACAATTATTACCACATTAGTTCTCTTGATGTTTCATTAACTGCCAAATCATGGTTATCCTCATCAGCGGTGTTGAGAGAATCGCTTAGAATGACCCGATCTACCCATGTCAACTGCAGAATTCTTCGCTGACATCATATTGCGAATGTTCCATTGCGGTACCCTGTTGGTATGTTGGTGACCAACTCAATCGGGGCAAATTTATATCAAAACACCAACATTCTCTTCGAACATAGACGCAATTTAAATTACGCACGATATACTGCCAAATTAGACAATATCTTTCTAATCAGAATGTTGGTAACGGACAAAAGACATCAAGTGGCCGTATTTGCTGAAGATGGCCGAATGAAATCAATTGAAAGCGTTCCAACAAGGTAACGTATTTGAAACAAAATGGGAGTTAAGAATTCGTTGTCATTCATAATTAATTACCCTTTGTACATATATTGGAGGTGAATTTTTATTTTATTTGAATGAAATAAGTAACTCTTCTGTTAATAACTTCAATTTCAGGTGCTCTTTAATTTTTAATTTTGTGTTCGAATGACAGGAAAGTATTCACGCAATCATTTACAGTTATTTTCAAGAATTGATAACAAATGAGAGGTAGTCATACTTACAATCCATTCTCACATTTATAATTTTCTTTCACAGAAAGAATTAAGGACCATAAACAATACACTTCGTTCGATACATTCTTGTAAAATTTGCCGTTCATTAATCTTTTATTCAATGTACAACAAACGTGAATACATTACCTAAAGTGTATATATGGAATTTTATTCTTGAATGAGTATTCGCGTTTCTTTGTGCACGTCCAGTTGTACAAATATGTATTTTCTCGTTTGCGGTAAATGTAAATAAACGAGTCTGGCGAACAGAACAAGTTGGCCAGAAAATTTACGTAAATGCATTCATATGGAGATAGCTCTTGAATAATGTGCGTTACAGGTTGTGATAACGCTTAACTGGTCACATTCCGAAAACTCACTATAATACAGCCACTGGCGGTATAAAAACCGGAAACTCCCGGAAGATGTCATAACAAAGCCAGTTTTGTCCGAATAATATTTAGCACCTCAAAATTCCCTTTTATACAATATCATCGTTGTGCCTACGAATACCGTTATGTGAAATATTTCAGCTTAGAACTTCGCCTGGTAATAATCTGTCATTTAAGGTGCAGTATTGTACGAATATCGTCAGAGAATTCTCGCCCTTCATAATACAGAGTGACTCAAAAGTCCCTTAACATTTGACGAGGCAATACGTTTCGGAATATTAGAGGTAGAAAGGTAATAATTGATACAGATGACTGGCATTGACATGGGGTTTTAGTGACACTAAAATAAAGTACACAAAATTACCAACAGATGGCACCTCACGCGATATACAAGCAATAATATTAGCTTAACAATCGAGATTTAGCAAAGACGATGTTCTTTACAACATATGCTCACATGTCGGCCGTCATTCATCAACAATACATGTAGTCGAGGGACAATGCCATGAGCAACACTGTGCGGCATATCCCTAGGCATGGTGAGAAATTGGCTACTATTACTAAATGTTTTCTTTCCTCCCCTGAAAGGAGAGGTTGGCCTCCACGATGGTGACGCCATCTCTCAGGTCAGGAGATTTGTATAGGAGAAGGAGAAAATTGCCGTTTTATCTTGTCCTTTAGCACTGCTTATGAGGCAGCCGCAAAACCAATAATCACCCGGATCGAGATCGGGGGACCGGTGAGGCAGGACATGCCGCGATTGCAGGCGCATCTGACGTCCTCTCTCACGAGAGCTCCTTTTATACCGTGCACGGGTTTCATGCGGAATCACTGACGTGTTGCTGTCCAGCGCCTTCTGTAGGCCTGTTTGTGCACTCTTTGTTGCTGTCAATAACACTCTATGTAATGTCAAGCATGTGTAGTCATTTGTACCTGACCTGTTGCTGTCCAGCGCCATGTTTGTGCACTCCTTGATGCTGTCAATAACACACGATGCCATGTGAAGCATGTGTGGTCATTTGTACCTGACGTGTTGCGGTACTTCATTTTGGTGTCGATGAAACTTCATGTCATGGCAATCACGTGTGTCAATTATTACCCCACTACCTCCAATATACCGTGAAATATCGCCTCGTCAAATGTTAAAGAACTTCCGGGTCACCCCGTATACGTGCTGCAGGACAGTATTTCCCGCGCAATATTATCACATAGCGGTTTTTGGAGGCGCAATGCCGAAGTGTTCCATCTGTTGCTATTTCTCGATGGATGCAGTATTTTGACATCTTCTCTTGGCATAAGCCAGGAACAAATGCAGTTTCCACCGACGTCTCAGTGGCTGTGACAATATGGGAGCGACTATGGTCTGGAGTGTGTTGAGTAATGACATTGGGAGCACGCATAGTGCGTCTGGATGTTACGGAAGGTAATAGTCATAGGGCTGGTTGTGCTCTAATAGCACTTTCTGTCAGTGGACACTCGTGAGTATTGAGACTAGAAGTTCAATCTATCAGCTATTCCGGTTTTGTTCCAACTGCTATCTTTTACCTTAGCGAAAATCAAACATGGAATGCAGTACAATCTGTTCCTTATGCTACAACACGTAATCCATGCTTTTATCTCACGTATACAGTGCTAATACATAAGCAGAAGTAAAGAGGACATAAAATGCAGACATGTATAAGCAAGGAAAGCCTTTATTAGGAAAAGAAATATGCTCAAATTCAACAATGATATAGGAATTAGAAAGAAGTTTTTGAAGTCTTTCGTCAGGAGTGTGGCAATGTATGGAGGTGACATATGGAGAATAACTATCTCAGGAAGAAATAGAATAGAAGCCTTTGAAATGTGGTGTTACAGAACAATGCTGAAAGTGTGATGCTTAGATCGAATCACGAATGAAGCGATACTGAATCGAATTGGTAACAGGCGAACAACTTGGCGAAATTTGACCAGAAGAAGGGATAGAATGATAGGATACATCTTAAGACGCCCAGGACTTGTTCAGTTTGTTTTCGAGGGATGTGTAGGCAATAAAAATGGCAGAGGTATATGATAAATATTAGGGTAGATTAAGGATGTAGTAGTTATGCAGAAATGAAAAGGTTAGCACAGAATAGGGTGGCATGGAGGCTGCGTTAAACCTATCTATGGACTGATGACCCAAAGAAAAATACGGGGCTACTTGAATGGAAGCGTATTCTCTTTTCCGTCAACAGATTGCTTCTGCGTTAGGGGCAGTGGGGGCTTTGGCTGGGCTAACTGTTTGATTTTACACCGATACTCCAGTGAATGTTTAGCAGAGTTTAGTAAAGAAAAAGCTCTTCATTTTGTTTTATTAAGGCAAGTCATACCAGAAACACAAACTGCACAGCTATGTTATTTATTTATTTATTTATTTATTTATTTATTTATTTATTTATTTATTTATTTATTGCAAGCTTCATGACTCAGTGTCCCGATTACAGTGGCAAGAACGTTATATGAACTACAATTAACATAGTTGTACTTATATTTCAACTATATTTGAATTTCTTCTAACCTAATTTCTTATAATATTAATAAAAATATCAACGTATTTTTCTAAAAAATAAAGAGCCTTATATTTATATGGCGAAAAAACACATGGCAAAGTAAAATGACAAACGAAATTAAGCAACTCACGGGCAAGCATATTATGAAAAATTTCACCTTACAATGCATAGTTCTTAGATTTCCCCTCGTTTTATGACTGCATTGATTTGCGTGCTGAAGTTCAGTTAGAAACTCGCGCATTGGCAGATTAAATTCAAGGCCATTATTTTTCTGAATACCGGGCGAGGTGGCAGTGCGGTTAGGGGAGCACAACTGTGAGCTTGCATGCAGGAGGTAGTTGGTTCGAACCCCACTGTCGGCAGCCCTGAAGATGCTTTTCCATGGTATCTTAATTAAGGCCACAGCCACTTCCATCCCACTCCTAGGCCTTTCCTATCTCATCGTCGCCATAAGACCTACCTGTGTCGGTGCGACGTAAAGCAAGTTGTAAAAAATTAAAATAAGTTTTGAATGGCACTGTTGAAGATACTACAGAGCCTGCTCACCGATGAGTTATCATGGGCCCACGTCCTGGTTTTTAATTCAACAGATTATAATAATAATAATAATAATAATAATAATAATAATAATAATAATAATAATAATAATAATAATAATAATAATTTTATTTGCTTTACGTCCCACTAACCATTTCAACAGTTTTCGGAGACGCCGGGTGCCGGAATTTAGTCCCGCAGGAGTTCTATTACGTGCCAGTGAATCTACCGACACGAGACTGACGTATTTGAGCACCTTCAAATACCACCGGACTGAGCCTGACTGAACCTGCCAAGTTGACCCACTCAGCCCGGCTTATAATTCAACAGATAAAAAGAACATTACACGGTAGGATGCTCTCTCGCATGTGGCTGTGAATCTTCCTTAACGTTCACCCGTTCTGCTGACGGGCCGAGTCCGGGTATGACAGACGATGTGAACGATGGAAAACCTCTGCTCTTTACTGGTTTCACTTTTAGAGGAAAAATCGGCTTCAATCAATCAATCAATCAATCAATCAATCAATCAATCAATCAATCAATCAATCAATCAATCAATCAATCAATCAATCAATCAATCAATCAATCAATCAATCAATCAATCAATCAATCAATCAATCAATCAATCAATCAATCAATCAATCAATCAATCAATCAATCAATCAATCAATCAATCAATCAATCAATCAATCAATCAATCAATCAATCAATCAATCAATCAATCAATCAATCAATCAATCAATGTGCATTTAGGACTGTTGCCTAGGTGGCAGATTCCCTAGCCTTTACTTAAATACGAGTATTTTCAGAGAACTTTGAAATTTATCGGACCTTTTTCCTTGATAAACTATTCCAATCCATTACATATCCTCCTAGAAATGAATTATTGCCCCAGTTTGTCGTCTTGAATTCCATTTCAATTTTCATATTACGATCTTTCCTACTTTCTAAATTTCCACTCAAGCTTATTCGTCTACTTGCACTTGTTAAGCTAGTAGTAAGCTCAATGTATAGTATTGTAAGCCATACCGTTAAGCACTGAAAATACGCAAGTTGTGTGTAAATATGTATATGATGATGCTGGATTTAGAATGATAAACTAGTATTCTTCTTATTTTTCTAAGGCTTTTCCCACACGTGTGGCATCACGGGTTCAAACTGAATCGCACATGTGGATTTGGTTCTGTTTTACGGCCGGATGCCCTTCCTGGCACCAACCCCATATGGAGGGACGTAATCACTATTGTGTGTTTCTGTGGTGGTCGGTAATGTAGTGTGTTGTATGAATATGAAGAGGAACATATTGAGACAAACACAAACACTCAGGCCATTAAAATCCCCGACCCGACCGGGAATCGAGCCCGGGACCCTCTGAGCCGAAGACCTCACCGCTGACCATTCAGCCAATGAGTCGGACAATGTTAAACTAGTAGTATTTCTTGTCATATTTTCTTTCCAAGGAATTGCTTGTTGTACTCTTGTTCTTGTTGATGATGTTCGGTAATTATGTTTTAACTTGACTTTATTATCACACTACTGTAAGGGACCAGTGCCACCAGGTTATTTCCCACCTGCGATGTATTTTATAATAATAATAATAATAGTAATAATAATAATAATAATAATAATAATAATAATAATAATAATAGTAAAAATAGTAAAAAGAAGAAACATCCGTGGTGGAATGAAGTTTGCGAAGAAGCACTACAAAGAAGGGCCCAGACATGGAAGAAATGGAACTCAACTAAGAAACCAGAAGACTGGGAGGCATTCAAAGCACAAAGGGAAACAACAGCTAAAACCATAAGATGTGAACGAAAACATTATGACACACAGCAACTAAAGAAACTAGAAGAAGATTTCGTGAAAAACAATACACGTAATTTCTACCAGACATTCAGGAGGAACTTAACAAGATACAAACCGCCAACCCTATGCTTCAAAGATGACGAAGGAAATCTAATCACTGGAAATGAACAGAATTGCCAACACCTTGCAAATTACTGTATTTCCAGAAACTACTGAACTGTAAAAACCTGAGGAAACTCTAATGTTTGAGAAACCCAAGAACCAGACACCGGACTCAGAACCACCTAATAAAGAAGAAATCAGGGGAATAATAACAGGACTGAAGAACAATAAGACGTCAGGTGAAGATTCAATAGTTGCAGAGTTATTGAAATATGCCGGAGAACACTTAGTGACTCAGCTAGAAGCACTGTTTGAGGAGATTTGGCAGACAGAGAGCATCCCAAAGGAATGGAAGACATCATTAATACACCCGCTGCACAAAAAGCGAGACAGAACAAACGTTAACAATTACAGAGGAATATCATTGCCACTAGTTGCCTCTAAAATTCTATCCAAGGCACTACAAAACAGGACTGAAGGGATAATAGAAAAAGAACTTGGTGAATACCAAGCAGGATTCCGGAAAGGGAGATCATGCAGCGAGCAAATTTTCAACCTAATCTCCATAATACAACTACGTGCACTCACAGCCAAAAATCTAGTGATTGTATTTGTGGATTTTAAGAAAGCCTATGATTCAGTCGACAGAGCAACCTTGATAAGCACGTTAGAAGAGTTTGGGATTGATAAAAAAAACTAGAAACTTAATCAAAGAAACCATCACTGACACTACATCACAGATTAAGTTGTATGTTGTCAAAACCATTCAAGATCGAAACAGGTGTCCGACAAGGGGACGGGATGTCACCACTCCTGTTTAATGTTATACGTGAAAAAGTGGTCAGAGAGTGGAGGAAGAGACTGACGGAATTAGGGGTGGAAAATGGAATATCACTGGGAAGATCTGGAGTCAAAATTGACTGTCTAGCATTCGCAGATGATATGGCAATACTGGCAGAAGACACTGAAACAGCCAAGGTACAAATTGAAACACTTCAAGAGACTGCAGTAAAGACGGGACTTCAGATATCCTTCGAAAAGACGGAACTAATGATCCAGGACAAAAAGGATCCGACACAAAATATTGTCACCAAATATGGAACAATTAAAAGAGTACAGAAGTTTAAATATCTGGGGGAATGGATAACCCCAACAGGACTACCAGGAATAGCATTACAGGAAAGGGCAAGAAAGATGGAAGCAGCATACCAGTTATGTCGAAATGTCTACAATAAAAAATCAGTTTCATTCACTGCAAAAATCAGACATTACAACACTGTCATCAAAACAGAATGTCTATATGCGATCGAATGTATTCCACTGAACAGGAAGGGATTACTAGAAAACATTGAAAAGACAGAAAGGAAGATCTTGAGGAAGATACTAGGGCCCAGGAAAGTGGGTCAAGAATTTAGACTGCGACCAAATGAGGAACTATACAAAAGGACCGAAAAAATTACAACATCCTTCAAGAAGAGAAGACTCTGCTTCTACGGACACATTAAAAGAATGCCACCAGAGAGAACAGCCAAGCGAATTCTGGAATACATGGAGAATAGGAAGACACAAACTAGCTGGCTTAAAGGGGTCAAGGAGGATATGGAGGAAAATAATATATCACAGCAGGTAGTATACAACAGACAGGAATACAGAAAAATCATCAACAAAATTAAGGGATTTCAAGATCAAAGTAGCAAAAAACGGACCGGCAACAACTGGTCACGAGAACGTAAAGAAGCCCACTCCGAAAGGATGAAGAAGTACTGGGCCGATCGAAAGAGGAAGAACCGTAAATGAATGATGCTTAACGTGGTCCATAGTAGACCCATTCGAAAACAAGAAGAATGCATTTCCATGCCATCTTACCATTGACTGCTCGTACCTTCCCTCTGCCTGTCTACCTCAACTCGCTTTAAATTCGGCGTTTGCGTGTACTCAGAGAAGAGGCAGAACCCTCCAAAGAAATGAGTAGGGCCACAATTAGCATTTTCCATCCTTAATGGGGGAGGGGACGGAGAGGGTATACGTTCTCAATCTTGGAGAGTTACATTGAGCTTAAAAATTAAAATTCCAGTGTTAATTGTATAAGCGGTTCGCTGAACCGATGAATACACAGAACGAGCTGCGCTTGCTCTTTGATCAAACCAGAAAAGCAATGACAAAACTGTCCCATTTCCCTTCATGATTTGTATACCTCATTATGGCACAACCATTGATATTTGCTGTTTCACAACCACATAGCCATTTTTGGTGTTGTATGAGGATCCGACCAGCTTCAGGGCTGAAGACTGGACTGTTAGACAAAATGTTATAATAATAATAATAATAATAATAATAATAATAATAATAATAATAATAATAATAATAATAATAATAATAATAATAATAATAATGTTATTCTTCTTTACATCCCACTAACTACTATGACAGTTTTCAGAGACGCCGTTGTGCAGGAATTTTGTCTCGCAGGAATTATTGTATGTGGCAGTAAATCTACCGACACAGGCTGACGTATTTGAGCACCTTCACAAACACTACTGGACTGAGCCGGGATACAACCTGCGAAGTTGGGGTTAGAAGGCCAGCGCCTCAACCGTCTGAGACATTCATCCCGGCAGACAAAATGTTAGAGAAGTAATTGATATACAGGGTGGGCGGAAACAACGTGAACTGAGTATATGAGAGTTAGAGTGTTGGGCATACTGATGAATAGTTTGAAAAAATTACGTCAATATCTCGCGCCGTTGTCATTTAATCAGCTGCTGAACTTAGCCAATCAGATCGCTTCGCGGGCGAATTCAAATGTGCTTAACGAGGGCGGTGTTACTAAATCTGTACGTGACTTGGTCGGGTTTGAGAGCCATGCCGAGAAATGAGCATCAAACACTAACATACCGTGTGTTTCAACCAATGACACCGTAGCGTGCTTGGTATGGGGCGAACCCATCAGCAGGAAGGTCCTTGTTCATGTTCCTCCCCTGGAGAAGTTTATTTCTTCTATTGACGCTCTCAAACCGGTCATAAGCCACGTGGAGACTTAGCGACACCGCCTAGCAAAGCCCTCCTGAAGTCACCTCCGAAGCGGTCTGATTGTCTAACTTCAGCAGGTGATAAAATGACCACGGCGCTAGATATCTAATTATATTTTTCCAGTTCATGTTCATTCCGACCATTTTGTGTAATATGAGACATTATCAGCGTGTGTCTATTCCCTGGTTCTTTTGCAAATCACTCAATGACCCTTTTAACAGCCAATATTTCTGCTCCCAAATTGTTTTTCATAAACTTAATTTCAGCAATTCTCTATACCTGTCCTTGGCAAATAGTGCTCCGGCTACGCTCATACCTTGCATGCCGAGCGCACTTACATCAAGGATAGAGCTTAGTAATCTGGCAGCGCGGCAGTGCAATGATGCGGAATAGCCGGAATGCCGTTCAGACTTAGTTGAGTTCCTTGGGGCAGAAGCATTGCTCTGTACCCTGTATTGAGGGAGGAAAACCGTTTCTGATGCTGTTCCATTTTGCTTTCGACAGAAAAATTCAATTCTCTTCGCTATAGATTGTGTAAAATAACATCATCTTATGAGGCTATCAAGATGAACGACATGTGATTGATACATAGAGTATACGGAAAATACCGACATTCATATAACGGTCTGTGTGATTGCGGTGTACCGTACAGACCATGTAACAATTCCACACGTGTGAAAAGGAGAATCTACAGTTTTACGCACAATCCAAAGCACGGGGATGCGAAAGTTCTGTTCATAAATCTCACATGCACAAACTAGGTTTCAAATCGTGGGTAAGATATTGAGAAATTATTGATGACGTCTCTGACAGTTCCGCTTAATTATTAGTGCATTTCAGCACCAAGAGAAATTAGAGTACAGTAATTTTACTCTGAACGAGTTGGCTAAGTGTTAAGCACCGTGTACTTGTAAGCTTGCATTCGGGAGCAAGTGGATTCGAATTTCACCAACGTCAGTTTGGGAGATGGATTTTAAGTGGTTCATGTTTACACGAGGCAAATGCTGTACTTCGATTCCTTCTCTGTCCTAGCCTTTTCGTATCCCGTCGTCGCCGAGAACCTATCCAAGTTAATGCGACAATAACCTTCAGCAAAGAAGAAGAACAAGTCAAATTTAACGTAGGGAAAATCAAGTGACCATACACATTTTCAACAAACGAATATAAAATGTACAACGATCAATTTACTGGCACCTAAGGAATCGTTTTCGAGAGCTGTACGAAATTTGGAGTCTGATTCAGTGCATCGAAAGGAAGAAATTGACTCAAGGTCTAGGAAACTACCACGAATGAAATAGTTCTATAGAGTGCGATGAGATGTGGCCTCTTTAATACGTGTCTCAGTTATGGCCTTCCGTAAATATTTCACATCACAGCCTGCACGGTTGCTAGGTAACAACGTGTCATACATTTTGTATTGCTAACTTCGTGACGTAAATTTTCAGATGGCACACAGTCATAAGACAAATTAATGTCAAAGATCAGCAGTATTTCACAAACATTCGAGGAGTAGGGACTATTCACCAGAATGTCCTAAACATCTTATATGATACAGCACAAACAAACACCACCACCTTGATAATGCTGTTGATGGGAGGTGAGCTAAGTGTCGGCGGTCTTAGTTAAGGTACAGCTGTAACCTTTGATTGGTATTAAAATTGGAAACCACGGAAGACAGTTTTCAGGGCTGTCGAAGGTGAACGTTCAGTTAAGGTCCTCCCGAATGCTACACGATTCTCACCGCGTAACTAGGTCATTTGGATTTCTTGTCCTACCCTCCATGGATCAATCTCTTATTCACTTATGTAACCTATCCCCTTCCATGCGCCTCACAAACTCCAAGCAACTAAGAAGTTTACGCACAGATTCATCCACAGAGTTCATTTCTGACTTAATTTCCTTCTCATGAATGCCGTTTTGCCATCCTTCCCCACCTATTGGTACGTGAAAAATATTCGTTATTTTCAGGTCTGCTTCTTCAAGCTAATGAATAAGACATCTTAATACTATTCAGCTTTCATTCACGTACAACAAAATCGATCTCAAATTAGAGCGATGCAATGATAGATCATATTTCCTATTTATAATTCAGCCCTCTTAGCTTTCATTCCAAAGAGCGAGTGGTGCTTCATCACTTCACACGTGGGGCTTGCTATCTTCCCCTATCTGCAATAATTGTAGTGAGTTGGAGGCGACAGTCCATCACATTGTCACCATGAGTGAAAGAAGGACATTCTCTATTACAGTTTCATTGCAGGCCCTACAGCGGCTGCACAATCTAGACATTACTTTGTGAAATCTTCGTTTGAATTGTCGATTGTCTCAGTGTTTCATCGTTGTTTTTGTACCTATCTGGACTAGGGTGGCCAGATGCAAATAAGGAATAAAACACGACTAAACTATCTAGAAAGGAGGACAATATCGAAAGAAAGATGACACAAAAATCCTCCATTGAGAGTCCGAAGTTAGACTTATGTATGCTAATTTCTACATACAAAAACAAAATGCATCCATTTCCATATTATACAATAAATTCCTACAAAATTCTAATAATGAAACTAATTTACACGCCTTACTGATACTTTTCTGAAGATTCAGGGACCTATAGGAGTTTTGGCCTGTCTAATAGGCATATTTAAAAAGATACACATGTAAATTCAGTTACATTATATTGAACCATTAAGAGTATTTTCACAGATTTTACTTTGAAAAGGTTCCTATTTTCAGTCCATTGTGCTGAGATCAATAAAAATACTTTTTCTACATTTACATTGTGCGCTGGTATGGAAAAAAGTATTCTGCAAGTTTTAATAACTCTGAACTACAATCAGTTTTGCCCATTTTTAACTACAAGATAACTTGGTATATTTAGAATAAGGAACTGTTTGAAATTTCAGAACTGACCAAAAGATTTCACGTCATCAACTTGAAACCCAAATACAGAATACATTTTTTTAACATTATAATAATCAATGTTACTTTCCGCGCCATCCTTTTATAACAGGCCTCCTTCAAATTCAGACGATCTCCTGTCGCAGTGTTCTATGCTGAGAGACAAGCATTTAATACAAATAGCGCCTATTTTCACAATACAAGGCACACACAGAATGATCGTATGTACTGTATATCCATGATCAAATTTCTTTATATCGATACGATATCGATGATGCCGTCGCGTAATCAGTAATACTTCTGTAAACGAAGTGGTAAAATAGATTGCTCCAAAATTAGCAGATTCACTCAGAAAAGGTGCACATTTCGCGTTTTTTAAATAATCCATCCGGACCCTGGACAATAGTCTGGAAAGGAGGACATGCCCGTATAAAAGAGGACATCTAGTCACCCTAATGATTATGTTTAATGTACTTATTTGATATCTGTGTAGAGCCATAAGCATTGAGAAACAAGAGAGGAAAATTCTCAGAAAAATCCTAGGACCAAAGTTCGAAAATGGAATTTGGATGAAAAAGAAACCACACGAAATTTTTCAATTCACAGAAAAAATCACAGATACCATCAGAAAGAGACGACTAAAATTCTACGGACACCTACACAGAATGGATAACAATAGGCTGACAAAGAAAATTCTAAATCTAGCTCTAACCCTGAAAATCCGCAACAATTGGTTAGCAGAAATTCATGAAGATCTATAAGAAATGGGTATTGAGGACGAAACCATTCAAGATAGAATGAAATTTAGAAGCTTAGTAAACAAACATAAATTTGCAGAGAAACCAACAAGAAAAAATACAGGCTGGACAGAAACACGCAGAAAGGAACACAGTGAAAAAATGAAGAGATATTGGGAAGAAAAGAAGAAGAAACATTGTGCAAAATAAGTTCAAACGCACTCCACAGCTGGGCACAACGAATCAAAAAAAATATCCGGGAGATAGTGGGTTCGAACCCCACTGTCGGCAGCCCTGAAGATGGTTTCCCGTGTTTTCCGCACTTTTACACCAGAAAAATGCTGGGGTTGCACCTTAATTAAGACAACGATCGCTTCCTTCCCACTCCTAAACCCTCTCCTATCCCACCATCCCCATAATGTCTATCTGTGTAGGTCGATGTAAAGCAAAAGAGAGTAAAAAATAAGAATAATAATAACAAGAATAAGAATAATATTAAGAATTATCATAAGCATTAGCATAAGAATAACCTTCTTCTTCTTCTTCTTCTTCTTCTTCTTCTTCTTCTTCTACCGCTTTTCTCACACCTGTGGGGTCGCGGGTGCGAACTGTGTCACACATATGTGGATTAGACCCTGTTTTATGGCCGGGTGCCCTTCCTGACGCCAACTGTTTCTGTGGTGGTTGGTGGCGTGGTGTGTATCTGAATATGAACAGCAAGGTGATGGGACAAATACAAACACCCAGTCCCCGGGTCAGAAGAATTAATCAAATGCGTTTAAAATCCCTGACCCGACCGGAAATTTAATCCGCGACCCTATGAACTGAAGGCCTCAACGCTGACCATCCAGGCAATGACTCGGATAATAACAATAATAATCTGAATAGTCTATCATTAATTTAGCCTTCCTTCCAGCACACAGTCATAAATGTTTTAAAATAGTGAACGACATATTTATTACATCTATAAGTGAATGCGGGTAAAGCAGAAATATAAGCAAATATTAATAAACACTTTTTTAAGATTGATGTTCGTTTTTATTCTCTCAAAACGGCATATTTTACAGAAGTATAATTATTTCTTCACCTCTGTGGAAAATATCATGTCTATTAGTTTTCAGTCTGCAATCCTCTGTAAATAAACTAAGCACCATCTTGTTCTTGTGGTCGGTGGAATTTTAGTTATTTCAAATGGGTTAACTCTGTATCGTTGCCTTCCAGCACGTTGAAACTGCTCTTGCGGGCAAAATTCCTACATTTCAGCGTCTCAATAGCAATAGAAGGAATATTAAAGGAAGCAATGTCATAACTGAAATTTTTCACACAAAGAAGGATGCTTAATGAACGATGCCAAGTTCCGTTCTCTCGAAACTGACGCTCTGTTCCTCCAATATTCTCATTTTATTATCATTACCTGTCTTCAGGAAGGATGACAAACTTCCGTACGAGTCGCTGAATGCACAATGAGAGACTCAGCGGGAGCCTCAGCTTATCTCGAGAGTCATCTCAAAGTTGCCTTCTATCACCTCACTTGGCAGCTCACGGTGGAAACTTGGTTAATTAGTGGCACAAAACGTAATGTGTACTGCAGTTAGTAATCAAGGAAACAGCAGTAACCTAATGCTTATCTTGTTACACTTCTTTTGTGTGTTACTCCCAACACTTCATTACATCCCATGCTGGTAACATACAGCGGCAGCTACACGTTCTGCATGAGAGATTAGTTAACATAGGGGATACATCCCTTGCGGCTTGATGAACAATAATTAAGGTAGGAAGCATCTGCCCATCTCGCACATGATGTACCATCAAATGTAAGGTACACTTCACGCGAAATACGTATATTTGCGCTAGTCACTTGAGCATTTGTGGGGTTATTATTTAAACGTTCTTAATCCTATTTAAATCGACTCAACTATTGTGGTCTAGCTTATATTTGTTCTATTGGCAGGGATCAATCTAGTGATGGGATAATCGAATACAAAATAATCGCTTATTCGAATATTTCATTTTACTCAATTATTCGATTATATTTCCGATTCGATTATTTTTCGATTATTCATTCGAATGGATGGGGTAATCGAACAGTGGATATTTTTTACATCCGATTATTTTTCGATTATTCTTTCGAAACTCCATTCGAATGAATGAGGCACTCGAATATTGAATTTTTCCATTCGATTATTTTTTCGAATATTCATTCGGAACTCTTCGGAACTCTGTCCTGTGTAACAAAACATGGGAGGTTATGTTACGACACGTCTGCTGTATATATATTAATAAGAGTTTATTGAATGTAAGAACACATAATCAATAGTATACAATTTATTATTACCTGTAAATACGATGTATAAATCCAGTGTAATGTTGTGCTAGACACGGTAATAATCCAGAACAACACATCCTGTCACTAGAGTCGTATAGAAAAACTCTATGCATTGTAAATGGGTTATCAGAGACTCTAAAAATTATGTGAAAATATGTTGTGTCATACTTTTCTAGAAGCCTGGCCAGGCAATGTATATAAATAGGCAATCTTGTGAAATGGAGTTGAGTTGTTAGCGAGAATTGCTAGTGAAATTCGTTAGTCAAGTATGTTGTGATTTTGTTGTGTTGGTAGTTGGTTGACATGCTAATGTTCCAATCTTCTTCTTCTTCTTCTTCTTCGTAGCAGTGTTTTGTTCAAGATGGCAGTTTATTAGTGTGCGTGTATAACGTGTATAAAATTTGTAATTAAAACTGTACACAATTGACAGCATTTCATGTGTGCGTCTCTATAGGACAACGGTGGCGACCGTGACACTGGAAAATATGTCTGTAAAACAACTTCAAGGCTAACTCGAAAAAATAAATCTTCCGATGAACGGCAATAAGAAATCATTGAAGGCACGGCTACGAGAATACCTCACTGAAAACGGTGAAGATCCCGGAAAGCTTTCTATTTGGGTTGACGAAATAAACACCGGACTCGTCATTGAAAAAGGAGGTAAATATAACCAAAATATGTTCCAACTTAATGAGCTTGATGCAGCCACTCAATGACAAGATTTCAGATTTTAATTCACAAGTTAATTCCACCTTGACGGAGCAAATTTCGAAAGTAAATGACAAAATCTGAGACGTTAATTCACAAGTTAATTTCGAAGCTAGATGACAAGATTTCTGAATCTAATACAGTTTTAACCAGACAAATATATCAAGTATACATGCAGGTTTAGAAAGTAGAACAGTGCGTAGAATCGAAAATTTCAACCGTAGATGATAAAATTTCATCCCAAATTAGTGACGTTACCAATCAAGTAACACAGCAGATATCGGACATCAGGTCAAAACTGGGACAGGTTGAGCAGATCGAAAGTAGTGTAAACCAGCTGGAAGGGGACATCTCGAATCTCAAGGAAGAGGTGGAAATCCAGGTGTCCGGCATCAAACAACAGGTTGAGAGGAGAATTTCTATCGTCGAGGGAAATTTTGGAAGCCGTATTTCTGCCATTGAAGGAACGTTAGAAGACCGGATTTCGACCATCAATTTAAGTTTAATATTACGGCGTCCTCTCATGGTGAGGCGGTACATACCATACCGGCAGGGCAGATGTTTACAGGGCGGAATTAATATTGCGGATTGCATAAAACTACATTGGAAGGGGCAGAGAAGGAGGCTGTTCAATAAAAGTGTGCCGAGAACAAATGCATGTGGCAACAGTGTTCTAATTTTAATGTCTGAGTTTCCGATCTGCTTGATCAGCCCAAACCATTCGTGCTCATTCTGATCGTACAGCGTGGACATTTCGGTAGACTCATTTGCTCCGTGAAGTTGAACATCATTTCCAGTTTGGTTTTTCAAACACTTATTGATCAGAGAGCTCGATCTGGATGCTTGCAGCGAGTCTAGGAAATCATCGAGTCTTTACGTCGTTTTGCACGTCTGTAGTCCGGGGGGTCTCAAGACTTGTGGCATCGACCTGGCCCTTCTTATGGTCAAATTTCGCCAAATCATCCTCCTATCGACAACTCTGTTCGGTATCCCTTCATGCTTGATTTGATCCACCCAACTCTCCTTCAGCATCCTTCTGTAACGCCACATTTCAAAGCCTTCTATTCGCTTTCTTCATGCGCTACTTGTTATCCGAGTTCCCCTACTATAACATTCCACGCTCCAATCAAATCCTTTAAAAAATACGGTGTATATCTGTGTTTGGAGTGAGCACATTTCATTGTGGTAAATAAAACCTTCCTTGCTTCCAGTAGTCATCATTTTGTATCCTCCTTACTTCTGCCATCATTAGTAATTCTAAAAATAAACAAGCAATTTGGGTGCGTTGTATGGACCATATAGTTGTATGCTTACATACAGGAGATGTTGGGCTCGAACACTACCATCGGTAGATCTAAAGGTGATTTTTCTAACAATGTACTTGACATCGCACCGACACAGAGAGGTCTTGTGGCGACGATCGGATAGGAAAAGGTTAAGAGTGGGAAGGTAGAGCCTCAGCAAAGTGTTTTTTCCATGGAGTCCCATTTCCTCACGAGACCCGGAATTAAGGCCATGGTGTGTTCCTTCTCACTCCTAGCCCTGTGTTATATCAGAGTCGCCGAAAACCTACCTGAGTTAGAGCGAGTTTAAACCTGAAGAAAGTAAAAATCTGCTAACCAATTAACAACATTCATCTACTTCCTTTAATTTTAAAATATGTTTGGTAATATTTCCTGCATTACATTAATTTATTCTTCTCCAATACTATACTTTCATATAATAATAATGAAGGAAGAATGAAAAGGCAAATATAATGAAAGATAAACTCAGACATTGCAAGATGGTGATTAAAGTCGAGTGTCTCTATGGAAGTGAATGCCTCCTAGTTACTGGAAAGGCTGGTCTGAGAGAAGCTGAGGAGTTTGAGAGGAAGATACTTGGAAGGATACCAAAGATCGTGGCTGGACAGTACAGGTTGTGAGGACGAGGGGAGCTTTATCAGAAAACCTAACGACTGATGGAATCCATAAAGAAGCGACGACTCAAATTGTATGGTCACCTATTCAGAATGGATGACAAGCGGTTGACTAAGAAAATGTTTACCATACTCGATGATGACGATGATGATGATGCTTGCTGTTTAAAGGGGCCTAACAGCTAGTTCATCGACCCCTAATGGTACGAGAGGGAACAAATGGACATGCTAATTAACATTTTAAAGTGTATCCACTGACTAGAATTCAAAAAAATAACGATGATGAAGAATGATTATGAGATTAAAATAATCAGTGGATCGAATTCCCAATGCCATATTTTTTAATAAAATTATAGAAAATCTACGTTACAGTGGAATAAGGCATCATTCAAGTTAGAATTTAAAATAACACATTAAAATACGCAAACACGAACTAAAATAATGCCAATGGGATAAAAGCGTAGTTAACAAAAATACACTAATACAGAATGCATTATTACACAGATAATAAAAGGCCACTATCCCTCATAAAACGGATGACGAGGTCTGCTGACTGCTCGTCATCTCGTAGGATGAGGGAAATCGTACTGGGGAGTTGTAGATTACGGCGCAGATCGACCAGATCTACGCACTCCGTAAGGACGTGTACCACGGTTAGATGACCGCCGCAAGTGCACACCGGGGGGCGTTCACCCTTCAGTAGGTAGGAGTGCGTTACTATGCCATGGCCAGCCCGAAGCGAAGTCTTCCATAGCTTCGTAGTTTCTTTTATCGCTCTCAGCTTATTTGGGAGAGAAGTGGCCTGCCATTCTGTCTCCCAATGGGACATAACCAGATGTCTCTGCTGAGAGTGAATGTCACTGGCTGCAACCCCGTACGGCAACGAGGGCAAGGTAACAGTCTCCTTGACAGCCTAATCAGGTAAGTCGTTTTGCTCTACACCCATGTGGCTTGGGAGCCACATAAATGCAATTCCCATGCCGGCATCCGAACACCCGGCCAACAGGTCCTGGATCCGCTGCACCAGAGGGTTCCGAGGAAAACATGTATCTATAGATTGTGAAACATGCTAGTGTAGCATGGTTTCTTAGATGATGTTACCGATGTCTCAATGAATAGGTATCTGTCCGTTCCGTGTATCTATGTATTTCCACTTTCTATCGTTAGAGGGCATTCCCCTCTGTCGCGACTATGACGGATTATTTCTCGGCGAGACCTTTTAATATTTTCTCCTAGAAGTGAATATTTTTTCTGATTAAGCTGATTAATTAAGTCACGGAGCCCTCAAACACAGGAGCGGGGTTTTTACGTTTCAAATGGATGTTTTATAGGTTTGAAACGATGCTAAACTACTGCATCATTTGAGTGAATCGGTGATTGATATTGTACTGCATCATTTGCGTGCTTCGATTTTTGATATTGACGGTATTGTAACGTTTTGAATTTGTATCATTTGTGTATGATCATTCTTTCTTTTCTTTTTATTACGGCCGACCGAGACCCATCCTTGTACTCGGGGGCGAGAATGGTGTGTGTGTGTGAGTTGCTGGAGTGATCGTAGTGCGTCATAATCTGGGTCTCTGTTTATTGTAATGAGCTTCTCGTTGTAACATTTTGCCATCATTTGGAGGTATGATCTGTGTGTCGGCCGGAAGATCTGTTCTGGCCGTACGCAGTGTAAGGGTGATGATTCTACGCGTGACCGTGGGGTCACAAACGTCCTGCTGTCGTTTGACCTGGCTAAGCTATATATCTACTAGTGACGTGAGACCTTATCGCTCTACGAGGTGCCCTGATTTACTTATTCGGACCGAGCTGCAGAGATTATTTGCCTTAGAGAGCAAATGATTGAATGAATGGGTAGATGGATGGGCTGAGTGTTAAGATGTCGTATTCGTCTGTTAAAATCATATTTATTTGTTCTTTGTCGCCCCTCATTTTCTTTAGGGAGCGAATCCTTTTGTTTCCTTATTGTGCGTCCTGGTCATTTTTGACCTGGATGTCGCCATATTGATTTGTTTCTTTCGTGACCGCGCGCCGGTCCATGTTACTCTTGTTGATATGTTTACATTCATTGCTCCGTAGAGCATTCTCTTTGCCTTTCGTGTTAATTTCCTTGGTCACGTTTTTCTATGATTTAAACACATATTATTTTATCTGCTCCTTGGTGTGTGGGATTTGAAATGTGTGGGAGGTATTGTTTAAAAAAAGGAGTTAGCAAAAGATAAGGGACTCCCACGCTTGTGATTTAGTATTTTATCCTCGGTGAAGGAATGACTGATTAAAATTCGAGCAAAGAATATTCACTTCGCAGATATGAGTAGTGAAGTCACTGATTGTAGTAGTGCCTACATCTCAAGAATAACTATCCCAGGTGCATGTATGAGGTCACGGTACCTTGACACGATTGTCATTCGGACTAATGCCGATTATGTATGTATTATCTTTTTATAATTACTGATATTTTCTTTAAATTGATCCTTTGATTTACGTTACATTTCAATAAACCCTTATTTATCTTTTCTCGGATTTTTACTCCTAGTAGTGTTTGTTACTAACTTGTGTTGCTTGAGGTGAATAACTTTTCCAGTTCAGGGTAATGTCTTTCGCCCTTCCTGACCGGGGTCTACGCCTAGATTTCTCTTTCGATACTCGTATTTAACTACGTGCGTACGTTTGTTAGAGGGTGGGTGTGGCTCAATTGTAGCGCGCTCAAAGAGTCGGTACACAGCAAAAATTACCGGCGCTCATCGGACAGTGTGTACCCCAGAGCTTCACAGATGGTACAGAGCTCTTACTGTGTGCACACTACAGACTTTCGGTAGAGGTGAAAGAAACCTTCTATTGTCAACAACGAACGCAAAGCCTAATCCTGCTCCTGCCCTCAAACCATCCGTGAAAACAACGACCGAATCGGGGTACCGGCCAACAACGGACAGGAAAAGTCTCCGATAAATGGAGGGGTCCGTGTTCCCCTTCGGGCCGCTGTGCAAATCTAGAATGATTTCAGGTCGTTGTATTATCCAAGGAATTACCCTACATGGTCGTCCGACAAGACAAGGGATCGATGGTACATCAAATATTCTGTGACTGCTATCCAAGCGTTGCTCGAGGTTAAGGAGCGTACAGCCGACGATTTACCACACTCGATAGTGGACCTAACACATGTGATATGTGGTTCAGGGAGATCAGGAAGGATCTTAAAAAATGGACTAAGACATTGTTAACAGAACCAATACCGACACCAAATCAATAACTTCAAGGGCTTTCGTGAAGAAGAACAGCAAGACAGTGGGTGGACAGCAGAAAGGAGACAGGCTGCCAAAGAGAGAAGAATTCTACGATAGTGGGCTGCAAAGAACACTTCTAAAAATGTGTAAATGTTGCTTATTGTGGTCTATAACGGCCGTAAACGTGAAAAATATTTATATTGATGCTTTCAAACTGTAAGAGAAGTTAGTCGTGGACAGACGTTTCCCTAATCTAAAGACGTAGGACTAATTCTCCACGAAACATGAAGAATGTTTGACACAGAAAAATCCCAATAGATTATGATGTATAATAATAATAATAATAATAATAATAATAATAATAATAATAATAATAATGATTTATTATTATTATTATTTTAATTTCGTGTTGCTATTTCTAGCCAAGTGCAGCCCTTGTAAGGCAGACCCTCCGATGAGGGTGGGCGGCATATGCCATGTGTAGGTAACTGCGTGTTATTGTGGTGGAGGATAGTGTTATGTGTGGTGTGTGAGTTGCTGGGATGTTGGGGACAGCACAAAAACCCAGCCCTCGGGCCATTGGAATTAACCAATTAAGGTTAAAATCCCCGACCCGGCCGGGAATCGAACCCGAGATCCTCTGAACCGAAGGCCAGGACGCTGACCATTCAGCCAGCGAGTCGGACATAATAATAATAATAATAATAATAATAATAATAATAATAATAATAATAATAATAATAATAATAATAATAATAATAATAATAATAATAATAATAATAAAGAAGTTTGACGAATGGTGCTGTAATTGTTATGCGAGGCGACGTGTTTACCTCACCCTTCAGAGCATTGTTTGTTTGTTCGGAGCTAATGTCTGATACAAATATTTGCAGATTAAAATACGCATATGCCCTAGCAGCCACCCCCGCAACTGAAGTGGATAGGGGGTGGGGTTGTGCGGGGGCGAGGCAGATACAGTGCTATGTTCTGTCGCTCACATAAACCTGCGAGTCCAAATGGGAAAAATGATTTATGAGTCTATGTATTATATTTAACATGTATGAGAACTCATAAATGCGTACTCGGGAATGATTTAAGACCTCCTCGCCCTGTGATATGTAAGATACATGACGTGCTTGCTTACCAAAACAACGTCCGCCATGTAAGATGATGTTACAAATTGTCTACTGAGAATGCGATCTTCCATTGTGGAGTTTTCGATTTTAAAAAGTAACGACATTGAGGATTTTTCAAATAGATTCACTCAGTAAATTTATTACCTTATCAAACTTCTATGATGTTTTTTAATGGTTTAACGTTGCAGGTTTTCGGTGGCTATGGGCAACCGTGACCTGCAAATTCGAAACTCTGGAGGGTCGTGAAGTGTCAGATATTTCCAATTGAATCGCTGATTTGAGAAATATCGCAAGTCAGCAGTTTTCACACAATGAGTTTTAAGTTGTATTTCATTCTAAGAGGATCGAGCGGATTGGCCGTACGGTTAGGGTCACACAGCTGTGAGCTTGCATTCGGGAGATAGTGGGTTCGAATCCCACCGTCGGCAGCTCTGAAGGTGGTTTCCAATTTTCACGGCAGACAAATGCTGGAGCTGGGGCTGCACCTGGCCATGGCCTCAACCTTCCATTTCGCATCCTTGTATCGCCGAAAATTTGCAATGTGTTAGTGCAACGTTAAACCAACATCAAGAGAAAAAGAATCTTGAAAGATGGACTCATTATCGGGTTGAGAGTACGTCTTACTTAAAAAAATTTATTCAATGGATTTCTGTTTATACAGTTTTATGGGCCTCCTCTAAAATTTGTTGCCCGAATTATGACGTGTCTCATATCAGCGATTCAATTCTGCTTTACCGGTGTCGCAGGATGTTCAACATCCCAGGAGAGACCACGTCACCAACAAAAGCGTACTCCGTCGAGCCAGGAATCGATGTGAAGTAGACCACCTCACCCTCCTTACTCACCAATCGCACGAAATGTCTACTACATAACTACTACGAACTATGTGGGATTTGGACCACATAGCTATCAGCTTACATTCAGGAGATAGTGGGCTCTAGCCCCATTTTCGGCGGTTCTGAAGATGGTTTCCCAAAGTAGGCAAATCCTATGGTCGCCGTAAGACCTATGCGTGTCAGTGCAACGAAAAGCAAATTGAAATAAAAAATCTACTGCTTACGAACCTCAAGATAGCAGTGTATTTCTATCACACCTTTTAAAGTGGCAAATATAACTTAATACAACTGATCATCGAAGGCAAGAAAAGAGAAAATGTTATTCCACGATGGCCGCCAACTTGCTGTGAGGAGACAGTGCCGAAATAATAATAACTTAATAATAATAATAATAGGAAGGAGAAGAAGACTATAAGATTGGATAGGGCTAAGAATAGAAAGGAAGCAGCCGTGAAAATTACCGTACAGTAATAATGTACGATAATTCTTTCTTCTTTCTTAATTTGTTTACTCTCCAGAATTGGTTTTTCCCTCAGACTTAGCGAGGGATCCTACCTCTACCACCTCAAGGGCAGTGTTCTGGAGCATAAGACTTTGGGTGGGGAATACAACTGGGAAGGTGGCCTCACCCGCTATACTGAACAGGGATATTGTGGGGAGGGGGGATGGGAAGATTGGAAGAGATAGGCAAGGAAGGAAGAAGGACGCGGCCGTTGCCTTAAGTCAGGTACCATCCTAACATTTTCCTGGAGGATAAGTGGGAAAACTACGGAAAACCACTTTGAGGATGGCTGAGGTGGGAATCGAAACCCTCTACTCAGTTGACCTCTCGAGGCTGAGTGGACCCCGTTCCAGCCCTCGTACCACTTTTCATATTTAGTGACAGAGCCGGGAAACGAACACTAACCACTACACCCCAGAGGCGGCAATGTACGATATAACGTATACTATTTAGTTAAATGAACAAGGTATTTTAAACATTGCAGCTGCGTCAAGCAGAAGCACGCAAAGCAAGATGTTTGCAAGTGGATCCAATCTAATTGTAAGACGGGCAGGCAGGTACACTGTCTCCTTCAAAGTTTGTAGCAGTAATTGCAGATGTCGTGAAGAGGAGCCTAAACCTAACCATATACACTTCTTAATACAAAAGTTGAGCAGTAGAAAATCCTGCTTCAAACTTAGTGTACTGTATGGTCTTCTCTAATAAAATATTCCTTAAAATAGGAAGCTTGTAATCTTACGTGACTATTGATATCAAGGTCATAGCCAAAGGACCTCGTATCTTACGTGGAAACCTAAACGCAGGAACGTGACAGTCATATTTTTTCGAAAATCTCATATCCGTTGGGCGGGATTCAAATCGCGGCCGTCTTGATGAGAAGCCAGCGACGTTACCGCTCAGCTATCACGCCCCCTAAAACATTTCTTGGCTTAGTCTTTTGCCCAATACAACTTTGCTAATGATGTTGCGTAGTCAAATTATTTTACGATGTCCGGCTCTTGGGCTGAACGGTCAAGAGAGTGGCTGTCAGTTCAGGGGTCCCGTGTTCGATTCCTGGTCACGCTGGGGATTTTAACCGCGTCTAGTTAACTCCTCTATATACATAATGCTACTAACCACCATAGAAACATGCAATAATGAATACATCCCTCCACAAAGGGTTCGCGTCAGGAAAGCTTTCAGCCGGATCCATACAAAGTGCCGACACTTGGTAACTGAGAAATTCCAGGAAGAAGAACACCAGGACAAAATAATAATGGTGTGTGGTCCCCGAAGAGGCCTGGTGCAGGTCTTTCGTGTTGACGCCGTATAAGCGACCTGCGTGTATATGAGGATGGGGCCCTACCCATGATGAATTCTAACGATGAAGACGGCACACACATACCCAGCCCCCGAGACATCGGAATTAACCAATGAAAGTTAATATCCCCGTACCGACCGGGAATCGAACCCGGGACCCAATGGACCAAAGGCTAGCACGCTAACCGCTTAGCCATGGAGTCGGACACCAGGACACAAGAAATGAAGAAGAATAAGAAGAAGACGGCACAACTAGGGGCACGGCTGACTTAATGCGTCGTTCTAGTTGGCCGTGCTCAATGATTGCGATATACGGAGATATCCAGAGCTGTGCTAGTCAACATGGTCGTTATACAATCGCAATCGTTTCGTTAAAACGTTCAGGAATGTGAACGCGAGAGGTTCGTAGCATTGTTCCTGTAAAGAGGAGGTAGTAAGCTATATGTGCTAGCAATTTCAGCTGTCGAAACTTCTCGTTTCTTTTTTCAATATCGCTGCGAAAGACGGTTCTTTTGCAATATTATTTCAAGCCGCTGTTTCACGAGTTATCACAATCAATTCGGTCGCCAACCTTCGTAGGGAGATGACGTCCTATGAAGAAGAAGTGAAAGATAGAAAGAAATAGGAATTTCATATACATTGTATTTACAAAAACTGAGTGGAACGGTTATAACAAAGCGTAGTACTAATGAGATATGTGAGCAGTATAATTCAAACCAGTTTATTTATATCAGGCTCAGTATTAGCTTTAGGTCGGCCTCCACATGCAGTCTGTTCCTCTATTTGCCTTTGATGCAGACAAGTCTTGAAAATCTTTAGTCACAAAAAATACAATCGTAGAATGACTGCCCTTTAGCCGACTTATGTTATAATTCAAAAGACATGAAGATGACATTTAGAAAATAAAAGTAGCTATGACAGTTCAATGAACTACTGTATTTCTTGATCTGTGAACACCACTGGCAAAGGGTATCGATTCAGCATATTCAGAACACTCAATATTCTCGGAAAAATGAACTCAGAAATTTTTAACCAGGTTGCAAGGGTGTTTTCTTATGTCTGTCAGCCATTCTGGAGTAAGCTGAAGATGCACCTTGCTCGTTTGTACGTAAAGAACCCTTAGAAGTATGACTTCAAGATTTTACTCGAGTTTTAAAAGTTTACTAGAACACCTCGTTGCGTACCGTGGGACAACACCTGAAGTAATACTGGTAAAAAGCTGGTCTAGAGAAAGGTTTTGGTGTGTGAAATATTGAACTGTGGTGAAAGAAAGTCGAGCAGTAACTAGAAGAAAGTAACTGAATACGAACATCATCAGGACTTACGCTGTACCCACAGACTACATGGCTTAGAATTCTTTTTTAAAGTTGCTTAACGTCGCACCGACTCAAGATTGGTCTTATGGCAACGATGGGACAGGAAATGATTAGGAGTGGGAAGAAAGCGGCCGTGGCCTTTATTAAGGTACACCATTTGCCTGGTGTGAAAGTGGGAAGTCACAGAAAACCACCTTCAGGACTGCTGACAGTGGGTTTCGAACACACCATCTCCCGGACGCAAGCTCACAGCTGCGCGCACCTAACCGCATAGCCAACTCGCCCGATACCACACATATTTTAAAACGTCAGCCACAACAACAGTTCTTATATTGGTTAGCAGCAGAAATACTGAGCGAGGTACGGGAAGAGACTCGGTTTAACTCCAGTTTCAAGTTACACATTTTCGAAAGTATAGCTATTCGTTAATGACAAATAGTCCGGCTCCATGGCTAAATGGTTAGCGTGCTGGCCTTTGGTCACAGGGGTCCCGGGTTCGATTCCTGGCAGAGTCGGGAATTTTAACCATAATTGGTTAATTTCACTGGCTCGGGGGCTGGGTGTATGTGTCGTCTTCATCATTTCATCCTCATCACGACGTGCAGGTCGCCTACGGGAGTCAAATCAAAAGACCTGCATCTGGCGAGCCGAACTTGTCTTCGGACACTCCCGACACTAAAAGCCATACGCCATTTCATTTTTCAATGACAAATAAACAACAGAAACAAAACGAACTGCATATATTCAACATTATTAACATTGGAAGTATTACCTCCCAGAAGTTTCATTCTAACCTCTGAGAGTGAAGGTTTACCGAAGATTTATTGAAATCCATTTAATTACAATGCCTAATCCTGGCACAACTTTGTTTTCCACTAAGCAATTTTTTTTACGAAACTCAATGGTAAAATATTGAAAGGAAGTGTGTGTGTGTGTGTGTGTGTGTGTGTGTGTGTGTGTGTGTGTGTGTGTGTGTGATGCCCAGCTAAATCTACGGCACTCAGAGGTCTGACATTTTAAACGTAGGTAGATGGAAGGGGTTCGAAATGCGCCTAGAAGTCGAAATTTTAATTTTTCCCTTTCGTTGGTGAGTTATGAACGATCTGCTCGAACAGCCCTGGAGATTATTATTTAAGGTTTCCCATGTTTACATCAAGCAAGTGTTGGGGCTGTACATTAAGTAAAGTCAAAGCAGCTTCGTTTACAGTAATAACTAAACAAAATCCTACAAAAGATTATTAGCAACAACTTTAATAACACATTTTCTGTCACGGGTTAACTTAAAAGTTTCTCGCGTTAACTTTCAACATTCTGCTATCAAAGACAATTTTTACCATTTGCTTAACGTCGCATGAAAAACGGACGGAAAACGTGTGTTGGGATATGACAATCCATCGAGCTGTCACCAGGATTAAATAAATAGATTCACTGTCGCTAGGCAACATATACGAGACAGGCAATATAAGTCAAGGATACACTTTTAGCCCATGGCGTAGGAAGCCATTTTTGATCCCCGATAAGAGGAGCCATATTCAGTGGGTAATATCCGTAATCTTATCCTTACCGCTAAATGGGGGCTTCATTCATTCATTCAATTCCTGACCCGGTCGAATGGCTGGAAACAGACTGTGGATTTTTCACATCCTTTTGCGGGTATCCGCAGGGCTTGTGTCTACAAGGTGTATCAAATAAAAGCGCAATTGAAGCAGCTGAAAGTACACGATACTAAAAGCAAAAAAGTCTTGGTAAACATGGGTCCGCAAACGAGCCTTTTGCGAGATAAATTGGAATTTGTGGTTACCAGACACCGCTGACTTTGTATCCTTAGTTAGGACAAGGTACGAATACAACATTAAGAAAAGTTATTATCTACTTCAGTAGAAGTTTAGTTGTTTTTAATGAACAAGAAAATAGTCTTTTTGAACATTTCCTTTACCGAGCTTGATAGCTGAAGTCGCTTAAGTTCGGCCAGTATCCAGTATTCAGTAGATAGTGGGTTCGAACACCACTGTCGGCAGCCCTGAAGATGGTTTTGCGTGGTTTCCCATTTTCACACCAGGCAAATTCTGGGGCTGTACCTTAATTAAGGTCTCGGCCGCTTTCTTCCCACTCCTAGCCCCTTTGAATTCCATCGTCGCCATAAGACCTATATGCGACGGCACGATGTAAAGAAAGTTGTAAAAAAACAAGAAACAGAACACTTCCTATAAGTACTCGTACACTGTACAGTCAATGTAACATGTAACTGTGGCTTACCAAGTAAGACTATTTTCTTGTTCATTAAAACAACTGCACTTCTACCAAAATATCTATTAACTTTTTTAAATGTTTTATTTGTACCTTCTCCTAACTAGGATTACGTTTACACACGATCAAGTCAGCGGTGTCTGGTAACCACAAGTTCTAAATTATCTCTCAAACGGCTCGTTTGCGGACTCGTGTTTACTAAGACTTTTTGCTTCTAGTATCGTACTTTCACCTGTTCCAAATTGCACTATTAATTATGACAATCCTATATAAGGGAGGTGAATTATATTTTGATAATAATTAACATTAAGCCTGATAAAACTGATCTCGATAGCCGCAGTCGCTTAAGTGCGGCCAGTATCCAGTATTCGGGAGATAGTGAGTTCGAACCTCACTGCCGGCAGCCCTGAAGATGGTTTTCCGTGGTTTCCCATTTTCACACCAGACGGATACAGGGGTTGTACCTTAATAAGAACACGGCGGCTTCCTTCCCCCTCCTAGCCCTTTCCTGACCCATCGTCGGCATAAAAACTATCTGTGTCGCTGCGACGTAAAAGCAATTTTTGTAAAAAGAATGTCTGTTAAAGAATTAAATGCGAGGAACATACATTAACATGCGCTCATATTTGAGCGATTATTCTTGTTGCATTTTGTCTTGCCCTTTGTGTGAATGGTGAGTGTAGTGGCTTTCGGTTCAGAGGGCTCCGGGTTACTCCCGGCAGGTCCAGGAATTTCAATTTGTGTTCGTGTTCGTCTTAATACAAAATTTTAATTACATCCGACATTTTATGCTACAAACCACTACAGAAACACTCAATACTAAGTACATCTCTCCATGTAGGTTTGGCGTAAGAGAAGACATCTGACCGTACAACTGGCCTAAATCCATGCACAGAATGCCGATTACAGGCAACTGCGAAAAGGCGAGGAAAGTTGAGAAGGTACCAACTTCATCTTGGACTCCAAATCATGTCAGTGCACTGCAGTCTAGTAACTGTGTCATGGACAGTTATCATTAGCAATGTCTACGTTAATGGTTTAATATTACCGGACGGTATTGGGCGTAGTAACAGACTGAACAAAGAAAGACAAAGGTAAACCAGTTAGTCTCCTAAAACTCTTTCAGTGAAACTAGAAATTCAGTGAGGTGTTCTCTTTGAGACGTGTTATGCGGGGAGGAAAGGGAAGCAAATTATGCATTCCCAGTACTTATTTAATCATCTTAGGAAAGCGAAGCCTTCTCTATACAGGCCATGAAAGCCCGCGAAGGAGTGAAATGTGAAGGGTTCCACTCCGTGATCTCGGCACTAAGCAGGGGAGTGTGGATAGCTCTATATCCAGCCGCCTTTGCTCCTAGAAATGAATCTGCTACTCGCCTTCTGTGTAGGCTGAGAGTGAACCACTGATCCATGTGGCCCTCCTGAAGTAGAAAACATATTTCTATTTTTTTATCTTCCTGGTAGGGAACTGAACCCGCATCCTTCTTGAACAGAGCACGCCTCTACATCTTAGGCCAGGTAACCCGCATGCAAGAATTTTTATTTTAGCTTGAGAGAGAGTTGAACAACACGTCAACGTTTTACTCCCTAGCAAATTGGGCAGACCTGCATAATATTTTTCGAGCTATAATTTCAGAGTTTTTAGCTCAGTAACAAGTTTACTATCCCACGTCAGAAATGCGGCGATCTTCCAGTCTAAATGTGTCAAAACATGCTAACATTAGATTAAGGAAAACAGTTGCATACTTTACCATGATTAGCCGTACATAAAGTATTTCTTAAATACTATATACCGTAATGAACTGATAAAATATTGACGTGTGTATTTTTCGAGCACTCACAGGAGCAAGTAGTCGACCCGCACAACACTGGGTGCGTCATCGCCTAGCAAGCGATCGTCAAGGACAGGTTGCATCGTACATTCTCGAAACATCCATAAATCCTAAACCAATTGATATATCGATTCAGATATAACGGCATCTTATAACGCACATTCTAAACGCCTCCTCATGCTAATTTCTCCAAAATCTATCCAGGGATTACGGAGATATTCAAGACTTTGTAGAATATTACGTCAGAGCCATTTCTATATAAAAGGGCCACCACTCTCAGTTCAGATCAGTTCACCAACAGTTCAACAACAGTGTACACCTCAACGATGTTAGTTCGTTGCGTACTATGAAGACTTACCTACAAGACGAGACTATGTCCGAATGAAGTGCAAACTTTTTGACATAGAACAATTCCAGCGTTGCGGAACTTCTACATTTTCAGTGAGTAGAACCTTGCTAAGGAACTTACAAATATTCGAGTGCGACTCCAGGACTTGTGAATCACAATATAACCAATACCTTTGTGTGCGACATATGTCAGAACAGTTTCAAAGTGAACTTAATTGAAAACTCTGACATTACGTCGTGAGTGATAGAATATTGAGATATTTTACTAATGGACTCTTCGTATTACAAGTGTTCTAGTAGTTCACTTCAGACATTGTGGAGAATACAGTAGTTATAAGTGATAGGTTAAAGTGAATTGAAATTTGCTAATAGAATTTAATAATAATAATAATAATGTAGATTGCAGTAATTACTAGTGATATTTCCACTTGAACTGTGATTTGCTTATTGACACTTTATCTCACAAGTGCTTTTGGTAGGTCGCCACAGACATTAAATTTCATTACAAATCACAGTATAGAGCATTTAGGAACCATTCTAAGTTAAAGATATTCCATCAGACACTATATTTTCTGATGCGAATAGGAATAAACTGTGCACTCATTAGTGCAAAGGAACAGTGTTAATTTCCAGTGTAGTGGGAAGAAACTACGCAGGTGAAGGGATTAAAACTATTTTTTGTGTGTGGGGGAGAAAACAAACACAAATTTTTCACCCAAGTTCAACTTATTCTTACCAAACTAACGTTCCGGTTCTAAGTCAGAGCTGAGTCAATAATTAAATATGTTACGATTACGAAGTGCTGTGGTTTACGTGAAATCATTCCATAGTCGGGGGACTGTTAAATGTGGACACTCGTGTAACATAATCAGTGAGTGGCTATCCCGTGCCGAGACTTTCTAGAATCAACGACGACCACTGCTGCTTACAACGGATCGTGGTTCCATGGTTCGACTGTTGCCTGTAAGGGGTCGTGGTTCCATGGTTTGGTTGCTGCAAACGAAGGATCGTGTTTCCATAATTTGGTCGCTGTTCAACAGGAAGGATCTATGGAGACAACTTCATTGTAACGAGCAGAATTGTAAGGTGAACCTTACGTGAATAAATTCAATATTATAAAAATTTGAACTCATTGTAGTTAGAACCTCTCTCTGTACCCAGCTCCAGGCCTACACCCAGTATGCCCTGGGATTGGAGATATCTTAAACTCTCCGAAATAACTAGTTGTGGCTTATCATTAAATAATTTCCCGGTAAAATAAGTTTATTCCTTTCTTGAACCATCCTAAAAATTCAAATTTGTAAATATAATAATACTACTACTACTACTAATACTACTAATAATAATAATAATAATAATTATTATTATTATTATTATTATTAATTTATTGGTTTAACGTTCCACTGACTACTTTTACGGTTTTCCGAGATGCCGACGTACCGGTCTGTTGTTTCGCGGGACTTCACTTACGTGTCGGTAAATCTATCGACACGGGTGTGACGTATTTGAGAACCTGTAAACTTTGGCTCAGAAAGCTTTACCGTTTGAGCCACTCAGCCGGTCCAAATATTTTAAAGAAACCTTCATTCTCTTTCAACGCTCAAATAAAAATTCGCCTGTCAGGGTCAACTGGCCAACTTCTGCAACGTGTTATCTTATTATCTGAAGTCTGGACTGGAAGTATGTTCAGTTGTCAGCTCAATCCAAGATATATCGAGGGACAAAATTATCCTGTTACTGCCAACCAAATCTCTTATCACCCTGATACTCAGCCTAGTAAGTTATTGGTTGAAAAGAGGCCTAATACTAATAATGATATGAAAATTCCGTCTCCCCTGTAATTAGTCTACCCTCCTTGCGTTTGTGCTTGCCATTAACTAAGAGAAGGGGTTCTTTCTCCAACGTCTGGAGAGGGGTGGACCGAAGATGACACTTGAAGAAGAAGAAAAAGAAGAATAAGAACAGCAATTTCATTAAGGGATACTATTTCTGAATCGCTCTTTATTTAACATCGAATGTATTATGGTTCGAAAAGTGGAGATCTACAGATTGTTTCCAGTCATTTGACCGGGTCAGGAATGGAATGAATGAAGCCCCCATCTAACGGCGAGGATAGGAATTGTGCCGGCTGCTGAAGCGTGTCTCACTCCTCTGAGGCAATGATTAATGACTGACATCTGAAATGAAATTATGTTGGAGAATGTTGCTGGAATGAAAGGTGACATGGAAAGACGGTGTACCCGGAGAAAAATCTGTCCCTTCTCCGCTTTGTCCAGCACAGATCTCACATGGATTGACCGGGATTTGAACCACGGAACCCAGTGGTGAGATGCCGGCCCACTATCGTCTGAGCCACGGAGGCTCTTAAATATATAATCTTTTATTGGTTCACACTTGATTACATGGATTTACTTCAAGCAAGTCACAGAGGTAAGTAGTAAAGGCTGGATAGAGTCAGATGTTAGTTACGTAAACGGGAAAACATTGACATCAGTTTGGCTGGGACGTCTATCCAAGATATTGCTTAGCATTAACAGACAGTTGGCACAGCCCAGTCTAAATAACATAATGATCGTTAACCTGCGAGAGGAGAAATGATTCTCCGTTATCAAAAATGTATTCCATACGGAGTTATAACGCAATTAATTAGCGATCACGATCTCTCACGAGATTTACAGAATCTACGCACAGCAAGTAGCACTCATTAATTACGATTAATATTCTACACATTGGGTCAGCAAGCTTCCGAATTGTCCCCCTGCAGCTTTGTCAAACCCGTTGCTGAGCCGGTAATTGAATCCATGGCTGCTCGAACTGAAGCTTCAGACCATAAAAGAGATATGAATGTTATTAAGAGATAAATATAAACCAGCTAACTGACCAAATACTCTATTTCTCTACCCTAATCGCTGAGAGTGCGTTTAATTATGTATCTTTAGTGCAGGAACACTAGTTACAAAATATCCATGCAACACAGTAGTAGAACAAAGAAGAAGAATGCAACGAGACATTAAATGTGTTGTATTTATTGTAGTTATTTTTATTGTGTTTCCGTCAACATTATTTCCACTAATTTGCTGCAACGCTGAACCTTACTCCCTTCAGCTCATCTCTTTATTTCAACACAGTTAGTATTTAGTATAATCTTCGTGTAATATGCAAGTGGGGGAGAAGTGGGCAAATTCTAAAACAAAACATATTTCTTAACTTTGACCTCACAATAGGCTGGCGCAACGATTCCCATCCAGGGTTCCACGAAAATACATAAAACACCTTTTGAAAGGTAGGTTTGAAATAATTCTTCTCTTACCTCACTTGCAGGCACAAACAAACATGAGGTATATATATATATATAACTAATTTTCTACCATCCGCAATCCCTGTAATCCCTCAGTTATGCCGGTTCCGCGGTGTAGGGGTAGCATGCCTGCCATTTACCCGGTGGCCCAGGTTCGATTCCCGGCAAGGCCAGGGATTTTTACCTGGATCTGAGGGCTGGTTCAAGGTGATTGAGATGCTATCTAACGGTGAGGTCTAGAAAACCAAGAAGAACGTCCGAGAGAATTCGTTGTGCCGAAAATACGACACCTCCTAATTTGCTGGCCTTGGGGCTGAGCAGCGGTCGCTTGGTAGACCAAGGCCCTTTGGGGCTGTTGTGCCATGGGGTTTCGTTTCGTTTCGTTTGGTTCCCTTCGTCATCACCTGACATGTACGACCGGAGCAGGAGCATTTTCATGGAGTACCGAAGCAGTTTAGGTAATTTGATAAGCCAACATGGCCGCCTGGTGACATTGATCGTTAAAGGTGCTTTCTAATTTGCTTTACGTCGCACCGACACACATAGGTCGTATGGCGATGATGGGAGAGGAAAGGCCTGGGAGTGAGAGGGAAGCGGCCGTGGCCTTAATTAAGGTACAGCCCCAGCATTAGCCCTCGTACAGGTGGTGCGGGTGAATTTTGTTCTGTAATACCCGCGTAAAAGATGGTCCACTAATGTTACAAACAAGTGTCTTTGTACCCATATGAACAGCAATACAGACAACACCTGTTACAACCTCTTCATTCTGATCAGACTTTATGGGAATTTCTCTGATACGAGGTATGTTCACCAGTTGCATACAAACGTCGTTCATGGCTTTGAAATATGTTGGCTGTCGTATCTATTGTCTCAGGAAATTTCTTGTTATATAGGCGTTACAACACTTTCTACTTGGACGAGTAACATATCAACGCACTCGTCGATGGAATATATTGTTTGTGTAGGTTAATGGTAACAATTCTGTTCATTATCTGTACATGGGTGAATGAACACGGTTTGTCATACGACCTTTCTTTCACAGATTCGGAGTTCAATCGACATACATGCTCAACAAAATATTAAGTTAAAATTTCATAGGAGGAGACGCTCCACTGTACAGAGTTACAATGAAGCGGTTAATACCTAAAAATCGTCTGCATCGGACTCGAATGGCGGAACCATTTTCAGATTTCAAAAATGGCATAGCTTATCGATTCGTCAACAGTGACGTCATACTACCTCTCCGCAGGAATATCCCTGCTAATTATGAATGTAGTCAAATTGCCAAGATGGTTTACAGTTTTACTTGACATTACGTAAGTTATTTATGTACTTTCATCTTTAATATGCTAATATACTGTGCAGAATTTAGTTAGGTCCGCCTCTGTGGCGTAGTGGTTAGTGGGTTAGCTGCCACCACCGGAGGCCCGGATTCGATTCCCGGCTCTCCAAAGAAATTTGAAAAGTGGTACGAGGGCTGGAACGGTATCCACTCAGCCTCGGGAGATCAACTGAGTAGAGGGGTGGGAGGTTCTGTTCTCTCCTCAGCCAACCTCGAAGTGGTTTTCCGTGATTTCCCACTTCTCCTACAGGCAAATGCCCGGATGGCACCCAATTTAAAAACACGGACGCTTCTTTCCCTCTTCCTCGTCTATCCCTTCCAATCTTCTCATACCCACCAGAAGGCCCATGTTCAGCATAGCAGCTGAGGCTGGGCTAGGTACTGGTCGTCCTCCCCACTTGTATCCCCCGACCCAAAGTCTCACGTTCCGGAACACTGCCCGTGAAGCGGTAGATATGGGGTCTCTCGCTGATTCCGAGGGGAAAACCAACCCTGGAGGGTAAACGGATTAAGAAGAAAAGAAAGAAAGAAAGAAAAAAGAAAGAAAGAAAGAAATAAAGAAAGAATTTAGTAAGGGATTTTTCTCTCGCTTATTGCATAGCACACATCTGAAATCTTTGGTTGGGTCGTAGAAACGTTTGCTACCATGTATCTTAGAATAATAATAATAATAATAATAATAATAATAATAATAATAATAATAATAATAATAATAATAATAATAATAATAATAATAATAATAATCGTATTGTCTCAGCTAGCGCGTGTAGTCATTTTAAATTGACGCCATCTGGCTGTCTGTTCGTCAATTATGGCGTTCCGCTTTACTCTAGGCCTACTAGATGGCAAAGTAAAGCGAATCTCTCTTGGGCGTCTATGGCTGAGTTTTAATTACTCTTGTCCGGTAAACACCAAATGTGTTATCAGAGAACTTTTACACGCCAGCAACGTACGACATGCAGTGTCGGAAAGGCCTTTTTCCGCCCTTCAAAAATCCGGGTTTGAACCGACTATCTTGGGATGTTGAGGCCGACACTCTACCACTGATCCACACAGGTACCTCATGGTGAAACGCGTGTGAAATTTGATTGCTCCCATTCGTTTCTAATCATGGCGTCTGTTGAAAAAAACTCACTCCAGATAGCGTTTTCCTTTTCACGTAGTATTTGATCCCCTATCAAATCGTAAACCAGCTGGCAAGATGGTGCTATCCTTACTCCTAATACTAGTTTCGTGAAACGTGTCTTTTCTCTCTCAATCCTGCTCAAGACTCCGACTGTCACTTTGTCCCAGATTATCTCAATTCGATATGTAGCTACTGAAGATATAAATGAGCTAAATATAAACATCAAAATAAATAACTAAACATGATTATCTGGATTACTCTTCCATCCTCCACGGACAATGCTATAAGTCAGAGTGCCATAGCCGAACATTTCTACAATACAGACAATCAAATCCTCTTTTACGAGGCGAGGATCATCACGCCCGTAAAGTACTTCTTTGCTCAACTTGTGAGGTAAGCCATACAGACAGAGATGCGCCCAAATAACCAACAGGGATGACGGCTTCAAGTTATCAAATACATAGAGACCTGTACTCTATAAATGCCATGCATAATACCACCATGGCGCAGCGTACGCACTTCAGAATCTGTTGACATAGGGCAGTGAATCAGTAACCTCACTCCCAACCACTACAGCATAGAACAGTGCGATGATACCCGAGTCCAGATAATGGGGGTGGGGGGGTGGGGCGTGGATAGTATGGTCGTGACTTCCACGTTCTTTGATGAACAGAAGCAGACCTTCCTTGCCCTGATGAAGGCCAAAGTAATTTGGCGGAAAGCTCAGCTTTAATCCAGATAATCATATTTATTTTTTTTAATACAATGAGCCATGAAAATCTACGTTCATTAAATATAAACTTTTTCATTGCTAGTTGTCGGAGGTTTTTGATGGAATAATGTTTTTTTTTTAAAATTTTGCTTCTGTTGCTGCTGCTCTCATTTTATGAGAATGCTGAATGATTCGAGGGCTGTTTGTCGAGTAAGATATTTCAGTCTTGGTACAGTTTAAATGGTTTTTCCGATAGTGAAGGTGTATCTTTCGCTGCTTGTTTAATTTCCGTTCTGACATTAATTTGTTTTGTTTTCTGTTTATATATTCCTAGGTTATTATCTTCTTTCCACATCTCAAGTTTTTCTAAAATCTCCCGAGTTGTTCTATGTAGGCTGATCCTGTCACCATGTCATATGCAGACATCTGCAGTTTCTTATAATCTTAGTGATGTATCCCGTCATAATGTTGAATAATAAAGGACTGGTGCGATCTCCTTCCAAAATCCCATTAGTCTGTTTATTTTCTTGGGTAGGGTGACTTCATCACATATTTGGATGTAGTTGCAGTTTAGAATGTCCATTATTATTGGGTGTGTGTGTCCAATCATGCAGTTAAGTTTCATGATTAGCGTTTCTCTATTTGGCAAGTCGAAGGATTTCCTGTAGTCAGTAAGGAGTAACTTTCCGCCCTCCTAATGTACAGTTGTCTCTTCCACGAAGACATTTAATTTTCATGTCATCGTCGATTCATTTTTCATATCGTTTATCTTTTTCTGTCACAACAGATCTCTTCACACACCCTATTAACTTGAGTCCGGTTCCATGGCTAAATGTTTAGCGTGCTGGTCTTTGGTCACAAGGGTCCTGGGTTAGATTCCCGGCAGGAACGGTAATTGAATTTGAACCTTAATTGGTTAATTTCGCTGGCACGGGGGCTGGGTTTATGTGTCGTCTTCATCATCATTTCATCCTCATCACGACGCGCAGGTCGCCTCCGGGAGTCAGATCAAAAGACCTACATCTGGCGAGCCGAACTTGTCCTCGGACACTCCCGGCACTAAAAGCCATACGCCATTTCATTTCATTTCATTATCTTGAGATAAGTAGGTCGCCTACAAGGCGTCTAATGGAAAGACCTAAATCAGACCTCACCAGAGGACGTACGTCATCATCATATTAGTAGTACATGTATCGTAACAACAGCCGCCCCGTGGTATAGAAGTAACGTGCCTGCTTCTCATCGTAGGTCCCGGGTTCGATTTCCGGTGAGGCCAGGGATTTTTTACCTGGATCTGAGGGCTAGTTCTTGGTCCACTCAGCCTACGTGATTAGAATTGAGAATCTATCTGACTGTGAGGTAGCAGCCCCGGTATAGAAAGCCAAGAATAACGGACGAGAGAATTCGTCGTGCTGACCCCAAGTCACCTGCAAGACTTCGGGGTGAGCAGCGGTCACTTGGTAGGCCAAGGCACTTCACGAGCTACTGCGCTATGAGGTTTGATTTATCTTTTATTATAAGAACATGCAGAACAATAGCATATTTGTGTAACTGTCCTTTCACCTTGGTCGACTTTAAAGGCTACCAGTGTTAGATAAGCTGCATATCATCATGGTAACAGGACGTGACGGAGCACTCTACAGTATATGTTATATGAGTATTTGTTTTACTTTTTGCTAGTGGCTTTACGTCGCACCGACACAGATAGGTTTTATCGCGACGATGGGATAGGAAAGGCCTCGTAGTTGAAAGGAAGCGGCCGTGGCCTTAATTAAAGTACAGCCTCATCATTTTCCTAGTGTGAAAATGGGAAAGCGCGGAAAACCATCTTGAGGGATGCCCACAGTGGGATTCGAAACCACTATCTCCCGGATGCAAGCTCACAGCCGCGCGCTCCTAACCGCACGGAGAACTCGCCCGGTTATGTAAGTAATTCATAGCGGTGATTAAGGAATTTCAAACTATATCTCTGACCAGAATGAAACCTTAATGTACTAGAAGTTGAAACATACATTCGTAATAGTTTCCGCAATAACATAGAATTAATTGTTGATGCTAGTGGCTTTACGTCGCACCGACGCAGATAGGTCTTACGGCGTCGATGGGATAGGAAAGGCCTATGAGTTGGAAGGAAGTGGCCGTGGTCTGAATTAAGGTACAGCCCCAGAATTTGCCTGGTATGAAAATGGGAAACCACGGAAAACCATCTTCAGGGCCATTTTCTCCTGGATGCAAGCTCACAGCCGCGCGTTCCTAATCGCACGGAGAACTCGCCCGATTATTATTGATGGCAACCTTGCCAAAGATGATCTCATTCTCCTAAAGAGAAGGCAAATGTTTCGAAATGAAATGAGCCTTGGAGAATTCTGGTGACGGTTGAAGAATAGAGCCCTCTGTGGATATACAAATTATTATCCGTATCTGCTCCGCATCCACTCCTCATCCGCACCAGCATCCACATCCGCGAATGTTTATCCGCGGATATAGTAAATATTTAACTATATTACACCCAAGGTATTGAAACGGATAGATCTGTTAACATAACATAACATAACAGGCCAGACCCTCTAAGTGAGAGGTTTATGAGGGATTTTCTCTTACGACAAATACTGTACCAACGTATCGAGTGGTTCTCATTCAGAAACTTTGTTCATTCCTTTCACCAATTGCGGGCAGGAGCCAGTTAGGCTTAAGTCAGATTTACGGTTTTATGGTCTCAAGGCTCTGTATAGAATATATCACCATTCTTCCATACCAATATCGAGGTTCGCTTAACCACGAGCAAAAATAAGGGAAAAAACGAAAAACCAAACCCCATGGCGCAACAGCCCCGGAGGGCCATGGCCTACCAAGCGACCGCTGCTCAGTCCATCATATAGCTCTTCAATTGTAGTCACGTAGGCTGAGTGGACCTCGAACCAGTCCTCAGATGCAGGTAAAACTCCCTGACCTGGCCGGAAATCGAACCCGGGGCCTCTGGGTAAGAGGTAGGCACGCTACCACTACACCGCGGAACCGACAAAATAAGAGTATACCAGAGTGAAAATTAATAAACGTCTTTATATAGAATGTATCGGCAAAATTATTGGCACTGCCATTCAGGTTGCATCCGCAAACACACTAACTTCGCGGACTCTTCAGGACTCTATTGAAGAAGTCTCTCTTCATGTGGTGAAGCAAGGTATGGGTGTTCTGATTGTATCTTCGAGGAGGGGATTTCAGCACTTGTGTATCTCCGAATGAAATGTCGAAATTGAGTGAATATCAAAGGTGTAATGAGCGTTCCCAATTCAAAGACCGTGGCACGGTTTTTTTAATTGTTGAAAATGAAAACCTACAACCTGTTTTCCAGTCAATGACCGGGTCAGCGATGTGATGAATGAAGCAGATATAGGCTGTTAGTACGATGGGGTCGCCACTCCTAAAGTGATTTATTAATGAATGAGATGCTACAAAATGAGAAATGAGAGTGTTGCTGGAATGAAAGATGAAAGGGAAAACCGGAGTACCCGAGGAAAATCCTGTCCCGCCTCCGCTTTGTCCAGCACAAATCTCACATGGAGGTACTGGGATTTGAACCACGGTATCCACGGTATCCGGTATTATTATTATTATTATTATTATTATTATTATTATTATTATTATTATTATTATTATTATTATTATTATTATTATTATTATTATCAGTTTTCAATAAAGTGTATTAATTTCCTACGGTCCGGCTCAATGGCTAAATGGTTAGTGTGCTGGCCTTTGGTCATAGGGGTTCTGGGTTTGATACCCAGCAGCGTCGGGAATTTTAACCACCATCGGTTAATTCCGCTGGCACGTGGGCTGGGTATATATGTTATAATCATCATTTCATCCTCATCGCGACGCGAAGATCGCCTGTGGCCGCCAAATCATAAGACCTGCACCTGGCGAGCCGAAAATGTCCTCGGCTCTAAGAGCCATATTCCATTTCATTGCCTGCAAAGTTGTGTTAATGTTCGCATGTATTTTTGTAGGGAAAAAGTCCATAGGTTTTACCAGGTTTTCAGTCCAACTCGTTGGCTAAATGGTCAGCGTACTGGCCTTCGGTTCAGAGGGTCCCGGGTTCAATTCCCGGCCGGGTCGGGGAATTTAACCTTCATTAATTAATTCCAGTGGCCCGGGGGCTGGGTGTTTGTGCTGTCCCCAACATCCCTGCAACTCACACACCACACTTACCACTATCTTCCACCACAATAACACGGAGTCACCTACACATGGCGTGGATGCTGTCCACCCTCATCGTAGGACCTGCCTTACAAGGGCTGCACTCAGCTAGAATTAGCCACACGAAATTAAAAAATTAAACCAGATTTACAAAGGGATTGGCGAATCAGAAAGGGTTAAAAACAGCTGATTTATATTTTGCAAACCAAGATGAACTTATATCGCAAAGTGCTCTTAATAAAGCAATGCAATTTCCTACGAAAGCAGATATTGTTATTTTCAATTTACTGTACCGAAATGAATTTATTTAGCTAAAAGTATGTCACAATATTATGAATATTAGTGCAGTTATTTACAGATGACAGAATAAATTGTGAAATTTGCTTCCGCTACATGAAATACTTTCTGAAAAAATATGTACCTAAAATATATGTGTGAAGTGTAAGTGGGTTAACATTTAAGACATTCAGTCTTCTTAGCGTTACTCGCAACCGATATCAGTCTAGTCCTCTCAATGAAGATTTCCATTTCAAACTCGCTGAGATTCTGTTCAATTTCCAAGATTGAGCTTTGAGAACTAAAAGAAATCGCTAGCCTAACAGTACACGTGCAGGGGCCTCATCTGCGGGAACTAGTTTATGTGTTGTAGATATGAGATATCATTTTAGATTTTGTTGCTTCGATTGTAAATTTATCTTACACGTTATGCTGCAGTGCATCTGCTGCTGGCTCATCCTTCCTCGTATCCTCGTTCTGTCTCTTGAAACTACTTTTTCTTTCTTTGTATAGCTTTCTACTGATATTTTATATTTTCGTGGAAGATAAAGTGTCTCAAGAAATGTGAAGCATATTTTTCGTTATAAATGTGAAAACATCTCTATATGTCTTGTTTTATTTGGAAGAGCATGCGTGTATCATTCCTGTAGAGTGAGGTTTAAAGTAAATATGTGCTTGTATCAAGGCAAGATCCATTACACATAACCAAGAGACTATGATAAAATTCTTGACGATGGCAAACTAGAAATATTTCAAGCATAGATATCCGAATCTATGTTGGATTATCATTTATGCCTTCAGTGCCAGGTCAACTGGATTCTCAGTACGAGCGTCATAGCAGTTAGCTTGCATACGGCAGATAATGGGTTCGAACCCCATCATAGGCAGTACTGAAGATATTTTTCTCTGTTTTCCCATTTTCACTTCATAATTAAGGCTGCGGCCGCTTTCTACCCATTACTAGTCCTTTCCAGTCTCATCGTCGGCGAAAAGTCATTTCATTTAGTGGCGTGCTAAGAACTAATAGTATGGTAGGCTCATGCATGTTGCACACCATCAAATTTTTCTTCCAATACAATACTGCACAAGAATGTCAAATCTCGTGAAACATAGCTCAGCATTGCTGAAGGTTTGAGAAAATGTGAAGAGATTTGGAAAGGTTTATGTAGCATTTTGTTTTAAGTTGGAGGAAAGGCAAACAGCAGTTGTGATTCTTGGACTAGCAATGGGATAAATTGTTAGAAAGAAGAGAACCGAGCAATAAACCATAACTTACATAGGAAAATATTGATGTGGTTATCTTCCACATAGTTTCTGCAGAGTATTTACTGCCATAATATAATTTGCAGAGGTTACGTTATATTGTATTTTTTTCACATTAAGTGATTAAAATGCTTGCAGTACAATGGAAATTCATTTCCAATTACATGGAAGCATAATAATACTATGCGAAGATCGTCATTAATCCATCGTTGTTGACAGTGTGTTTTTAATGCTATTAGTTCGGGGAGTAGACCCATGTGGATCCTTTGCTCCCACTGGCACCATATTGTATGAACCTGCGTGTAACTGGGATGGCGGTAGTGTGGAATGTTGTGTGAGAGGAAAAGGAAGATTAAGGACGTCACAAACACCCAGTCCCCAGACCAGGAATAATAATCATTACTATTAAAAACCCTGGCCCACCCGTGAATCGAATCTGGGGTCGCCGGGTGACAGGCGGACATGTTGCCCCCTACACCGCGGGGCCGCACGCTGACAGTGTTTATTTATAGTTTGCCGTACGGTAATAAACATAAAAACTGTCCACTGCCCTGAGATATTTCTCTTGCAATCTCCTCCTACGCTGCCGTTTTATTCATTTTACTGTGGTGTTATACGCAGTCCACTGAGTATAGGCATGGATGTGCCTCATACTTTTAGCAATCAATACACACACAACATCCCTCGGTATGAAGACGAAACCGTTTTTGTTGTTTTGATTCCTGTTCCGGTAATCCCAGCATGCATAGCGAGGAGCACCGTTAATACTCGAATTTCAATGGTCATTCTGTCAAAGACTCGGCAATTATTTGATCAATTAGAACATGTTCTAATTCACATCCAAAATTTTTGAAGATTTCTTTTTAGACTTCTCACGACTTGTCGGGTATTGCAAGCGATTTGACAATTGAACTTGTGAAGTACTGACAAATCTTGTGAATTGATGGTTATGAATTTCATGTTTTTGGTCCGTATTGAACAATATATAAGTAATAATAATAATAACTTAAATGTTTCCACCTTTTCAATACAATATATTCACAAAATTACAAAATTATACGGTACTAGTTTCGACCCATCTAGGGGTCATCATCAGCCGTATTGGAGCAAAGATCATTTGTGGCGAAATCCTAAGACAATATTATTTTAAAGAATAACAAGTGAAATGAGATGTTATGGTAATAGTTAATAATACAAGGAATATACATAATAAGAGGTTTTTAACAAAGAATAAAGTATAAATGGGGTGTTGTAAAAATTATAATCATGGAAATCAGTAAGTTCTTGTATTGAAATGAAATATGGCTTAGGAAGAGGGCTTAAGGTGGGGCTGAAGGGTGCGGGAGAAAGTGTAATTGTCTTGGAAAAGTACCTTTGATTAAATTTAGGATTGAGTTTAGGTTGGCTGCATTATTGTTTCTGAGGAAAGTGATAAATAGATCGAAGAGTATGTTGGGTTTCTCTGAGATTTCATTGAAATTGTGACTGGCATTAAAGTATTGGTCTAGGTGTATGTAGTAATTTTCCATTATGTTCAGTAAAGGGCCCTTGTTTGCTAATACGAGGATGTCCATGTCTTGTTCAATATTGGTGAAATTATGGTTATAATCTTGCATGTGTTGGCCGATGGCTGAAAACTTGTTGTATTTTATTGCGTTAGTGTGCTCGTGGTATCTGATAATGAAGTTTCTCCCGGTTTGCCCGATGTAGGTTTTTTTTACAGGTGGTACATTTGATCCTATAAACTCCTGATTTTAAAAAACTGCTGGTCTTGTTGATGTGTGAAGTATTGTATAAAACATTCATGTTCTTATTGTTGGTTTTGAAGGCTATTTTAACGCCTTGTTTCTTAAAGATGTTGGTTAACTTGTAGATATCATTGTTGAACGTGAAGGTGGAAAATGTTAGAGGTTTGGTTATTTCTTTTTTGAGGGTAGTTTTTGGGCGATGTTTGTGTTTATTGATTATCCTTTCTATAAAATGATTGCTGAAGCCGTTGAATTTTGCGATTCCGCGGATTGTGTTGAGTTCGTTTTTTAGATCTTTATTGGACATAGGTATGCTGAAGGCTCGGTGAACTAGGCTGTTGTATGTGGCTCGTTTGTGGGACTGGGGGTGCACTGAATCTTGGCGAATGGTGGAGGCTGTTTGAGTGGGTTTTCTGAAAATTTTATAACTGAAAGAATCTGAGTTTCTAGTGATGGTTAAATCTAGAAAGTTGATTTTTTGATTTGATTCGGATTCTAGTGTGAATTTGATATGAGGATCAATATTGTTGAGTCTTAAGAGGGTGGTGGGTGCGTTAATTGATTTCTCATTCATGATTACAAAGACATCGTCGACATATCTGGCCCAAAAGAGAATGTTTTCGAATTCGTTGTCAATTTTGGTGTATTCGAGGAAGTCCAGGTATATTTCTGCTAAGATACCTGAGGCCGGTGACCCCATTGCCAAACCATTTTGTTGATATATGACAATTCATCCAATGTTTCTTAAGAAAAAATTATCAATTCTTATCCAAAAAGTCTATTAAAAACACATCTGAGCTAGTAGAAAAACTAAACAAGTTCAATTTGCAACCGGATCACTCCATCCACTCTTTCGATATTGTAAACATGTACCCAAGCATACAAGTATCAAAATTAATTCCGATAATTATAAACAATTTAAACAAAAACAGCCACTTAAGCAAACTAGAGATACAAGACTTTATCACAATATTAAAACTTATCATCGACAATAACTTCTTCACTTTTGACAATGTCATATATCAACAAAATGGTTTGGCAATGGGGTCACCGGCCTCAGGTATCTTAGCAGAAATATACCTGGACTTCCTCGAATACACCAAAATTGACAACGAATTCGAAAACATTCTCTTTTGGGCCAGATATGTCGACGATGTCTTTGTAATCATGAATGAGGAATCAATTAACGCACCCACCACCCTCTTAAGACTCAACAATATTGATCCTCATATCAAATTCACACTAGAATCCGAATCAAATCAAAAAATCAACTTTCTAGATTTAACCATCACTAGAAACTCAGATTCTTTCAGTTATAAAATTTCCAGAAAACCCACTCAAACAGCCTCCACCATTCGCCAAGATTCAGTGCACCCCCAGTCCCACAAACGAGCCACATACAACAGCCTAGTTCACCGAGCCTTCAGCATACCTATGTCCAATAAAGATCTAAAAAACGAACTCAACACAATCCGCGGAATCGCAAAATTCAACGGCTTCAGCAATCATTTTATAGAAAGGATAATCAATAAACACAAACATCGCCCAAAAACTACCCTCAAAAAAGAAATAACCAAACCTCTAACATTTTCCACCTTCACGTTCAACAATGATATCTACAAGTTAACCAACATCTTTAAGAAACAAGGCGTTAAAATAGCCTTCAAAACCAACAATAAGAACATGAATGTTTTATACAATACTTCACACATCAACAAGACCAGCAGTTTTTTAAAATCAGGAGTTTATAGGATCAAATGTACCACCTGTAAAAAAACCTACATCGGGCAAACCGGGAGAAACTTCATTATCAGATACCACGAGCACACTAACGCAATAAAACACAACAAGTTTTCAGCCATCGGCCAACACATGCAAGATTATAACCATAATTTCACCAATATTGAACAAGACATGGACATCCTCGTATTAGCAAACAAGGGCCCTTTACTGAACATAATGGAAAATTACCAATACTTTAATGCCAGTCACAATCTCAATGAAATCTCAGAGAAACCCAACATACTCTTCGATCTATTTATCACTTTCCTCAGAAACAATAATGCAGCCAACCTAAACTCAATCCTAAATTTAATCAAAGGTACTTTTCCAAGACAATTACACTTTCTCCCGCACCCTTCAGCCCCACCTTAAGCCCTCTTCCTAAGCCATATTTCATTTCAATACAAGAACTTACTGATTTCCATGATTATAATTTTTAAACACCCCATTTATACTTTATTCTTTGTTAAAAACCTCTTATTATGTATATTCCTTGTATTATTAACTATTACCATAACATCTCATTTCACTTGTTATTCTTTAAAATAATATTGTCTTAGGATTTCGCCACAAATGATCTTTGCTCCAATACGGCTGATGATGACCCCTAGATGGGTCGAAACTAGTACCGTATAATTTTGTAATTTTGTGAATATATTGTATTGAAAAGGTGGAAACATTTCAGTTATTATTATTATTATTACTTAAATCTTGTGAAGTCTAGAATTTGACAAAGAAAATTGATCGTGTAAAACAGGCTTTAAATAGATATGTTGTTAAACAAAGTAATAAAGTAACGAAACTGACCTTAATAAACATCGTTTTTCAAGAAATTGTTTTCCGACTGGCTCCTTAGCTATCACCGGGTCGTGGATTTTAATAGTCTCTGGCTAATCCCTCTGACCGCAGACAGGGTGTTAGTGTTTACCTCAACATACTGTACCGGTTACGACCTGTACATGCCGTATTTTTTTTACTATTAAATGTACTTCATAATCACGCAAGACGTTCAGAGCGAACTTGGTTTGTTTACGTTCGGAGGAACGAGCAGGCGAGCCAGCGACAGCTGTGTGTGCGACGTAGCTGGAGGGACAGGATAGACTACCCGCCTGACGCCACGTGTAGCCTGCATGGCCTGGTATGTCCTGGATATGAACGTCACGCCTTTGCGAACATTCGATGTGGAAAAGTTTTAAAACTTCTCTAATAATAATTGCAGCGACTTGAGCAATACGTCATTTTGAAGAAGTTAACATAAACGTCTCAAATTGTGAATCTCAAGTAAATCCGTGGAGGGATTTGCAAGATAATCAGCCTCAAAGAGATCATGTTTTATGATGACGTAGGAGCCCCAAACTGAATATAAGCTGAGCTCACTAGACCCGAACACATAGTCAATAGCTGGGTGTTCAGCCTGACTCTCCACGCTGCAGTATTCGTCGAAATGCTGACAGAGGCTATCTTCAAATATTCAAAGTCTTCATGTGGGACTTAAACTCTGACAGTCGTGTTGAAGTTATGAATTGTGCGCGTGTGAACTCTAATGTATAACAAAGTCTTTATAATGAACATTGAGTCTGTCAGTTAACTTGAACTTGCACATTTTGCGCTAGTTGGAACTCTGATTATGACAAGTCATGTATTAGACTTAGGTGACAACAGTTGAGTTGAACTTATATTCTGTGCGCTCGTAGAAACTTCTCGATATAACTTACTTTATTCTTGTAGAACTGAATTTATTACCACGCCACCTGTGTGAGACTTAGTCTCAGAATCAATATTAATTTCAATATGGCACCACTGCGATATACTAGGAACTGTAATATTTATTTTTAAATATCAGTCAGCAGAACTTAATCTCTGAACAAACATATAATTAATTTCAGTGTGACACTACTACGTTATACTATTAACTGTGAAATTTTGTTAAATCTCAGTCAGCATAATTTTTGTTATAAACAAGGGTGTTTAGGAAAGTGTTCGAACTTTCACATGAATGTTAACGAAAGTGATTACCATAATCTTGCGCTACGACACCGAGGTTTCACTCCGAAATCAAACTGTTTTTTATCCAATTCAAACAAAATTGTGTATTATTTCTTCTGAACAGTGTGTAAATTATTTGTGTGTGACTGACAGCAGTGTCTTTGATGAACTCTCGAACAGTCACCTATTTCTTTTATGTCAAGTGCGCCTAACAACGAACTGTGCTTTTCATTTCAACCTTAGTTCTCCTTCAAAGTGTCTAGTATTATTGCATGACTGATAGCAGTGTCTTTGAAAAAGTCTAGAGCAGTCATACATTTCTTGCAATGTCAAGTGCTACTTTATTTAGTGGAAAATCACCACGAACTGTGCCAAGTGCGTGAACAATTTTCAGTTTCATTATTTATATTCATGAACTGTGCTTTATTTTCTTTCAATTCCGATGCTACCCGCATCTTCATCTTTTGTGAACTTATAAATTATATCTACAAAATTAAGAGTGAATTCGACTGCATATCACAACTACATTAAATGAAACAGTGCTGTTAAACCAAAGTGTTGAGGGACTGTGTAAATTTGGACACTCGTGTAAGTTACGTGACGAGTGATTACCCCGCAACATCATCGGAGATCGTCGGAGAACGTCGTAGAACGTCGGAGATAGTCCAGAACATCGAAAGTTCGAGACTCAAACCCATATCAAACCGACCTGGGTGTTCCGGCCTTATCTCAACGTAATATTGGCAACTTCCAGAACGTGTTCCAGTCACGTTCAGCCTAGTGTACTGGAAGCACGGGTCATCAAAAGGCGATGTTGAAGACAGCGACTATCAACAGTAAGGTGATGTGCACTTTAAAATGCAATCTCTGAATAGAAACTATTATTCAATCTATTTAAAATTTTTCTTGTAGATAGGACCCTGCCTCCTGTACCAAGCCCTAGCTAGAAACCACCCAGAATTTCCCTGAGACCTAATTCGTGCTAACTTAAATATTAATTCATAAAGTCGGGCTATTTTACTGGTACAATACATCTCTTCTTATATACATACCATGCAATAACGAAAACACGACGGAATGAGGAGATGTCGATTAAATACATCTCCTTCAATTTTCACTTATTGTTTTAAGTAAAAAGTATATTCCTTAATATATCTGTTACAATTGGTCATAAATGATATAAGAAAACATTTAATTACAATAACATTTGTTCATGGCTTTGCATTGGGAGACATGCGGAATGCCAAACCATTACAAGATTCGATCCCTGATGACAAATTCCCTTAGAAAGAAAAGCTATACGGTCGCCGAAGAAGTATCCAGACTTGCCGATAACGGTAGCAGTGGGAGAATGGAAATCATAGCCTACAACGAATCAGTGGATGTGGGATATATAATAGACCCCACAGTTCGTTTTAAAATATCCACAGACCTGGCCAAAAGACGTTTATAGGGAAAAGAAGCTGATCTATGAACCGAAAATAACTTGCTGTAAAGTTAAAATTGGATTGAAGGGCATTAAAATTATAGGATTAATGATAGGAGCTCGAGAGACTATTCCTCAATTCATTGTAACATTTTGGATAGAGTTTAATTTAGACGTTCAGGAACTACAAACTGTTTCTTTGTTAGCTTCACCCGGTTCCATTTCATTGCTCAGAAATGATCTAATTCTTGTATTTTAAGGACATTATAAGAACAATGTAAGCTAAAATTATACATTATACATTATTCATTTTTTCGGGAACCGGGAGGTTGTGGGTTCGGATCCCACTGGTGTCCGGTTCGCCGTTTTTGTTCTGTATTTAACATCTGTTCAACATGTACTAAATGTACGTAACACGACCTAATAGGATGAAAGTCTGTTTCAAATGTACACTGGGGAAACATGCCAAAATGGGATCTAATGATCCGTATAAAAGAGGAGAAGAATGCCCATGCTACAGGGTCGCAAAAGAGAAGAAAGAACAATGAAGGTTAAATTTTACAAAGAGGCGAAAACAAAAATGACTGGAGGCAAAACACCAGCTCTCCAGAGTAAATATACGTAGTACGTAACTGATCATAAGGCCCGACGAAGCAGAGACTCATCCATACTACTAGGTGACTTAATCAGCAAATATTAAGTTGAGAGGAAGTTTAACGAGGGTACATCACTCGTGCTTCCTTATATTTCATAAAGACACAACAGTGAAAAATTCTAAGTTAGAAGACAGAGAATGGAAGTCCACATAGAAATCAGTTCTCTGAAAAGCTAACCGGTATATTAAAATTTAAAGCTGAACAGAAACTGAAAATTATATGATTTTAAGGTAGAATACGAAATAGGGAAGATTTCTAAGATCCCCTTTTAGCTCCATTCGCATGCAAGCCAAAATCCCCACCTCCGTCAATACTCGGGACACTCCTCTCTGATGCTCAACACAGGTACACTGCCGCCACACAAGACCCAGAACGCAGCAAAACTCTTCCTTATCTAGCTAATAGGTAGAACATACTAGAAAAATAAGACGCGACAGGATGATAGGCTCTTTAGGAGAGGAGCAATGTGATTGAATGACACTTTACTAGCAGGGGGTGACAAAATCAGGAAGGTATAAATACTACATGCTCAATTTACAAAAACGAAATTTCTTCCCTTTTAGTTATACTCTTTGAACACCAGATGGCGTGTAAGATGCACTCGTACAGACATCTGTTCCTTCAAGTTGAAACATCTTGCATCAGATAGTTCATGATACTGAAGTAGGGAACACAACAATACAGCTGGCGGACGATTTAAATAGCCGTAGGGGCATAACTCACGGTTCAATAATAATAATAATAAATCTAAGTCACTCTCTTACCAGGGCAAATTCAAGCACTACAGCACAATAGTCAAATCTGAATGTTTATACGCAGCTGAGACAATAGCCACGAAGGGACTCTCAGATTTGGAAAAGAAAGAAAGAAAGAAAGAAAGAAAGAAAGAAAGAAAGAAAGGAGGTTCCTTAGAAAGATTCTTGGACCCATAAAATCATCAGGCAAGTTTATGTTTCGCATGAGACCAAACCGCGAGAACTATGCCAACAATTTGAAAACATCACCACCACGATGAAAAAGAGGTGATTGACGTTCTACGGACATATTAAAAGGATGGGATCGGAGAGACTCGCCAACAGGATCCTCACCTTCCAGGAGAACAGGAAGACAAAAGTCCCATGGGTTAAAGAAGTCCACCGAGATTTAGAAAAATGTGGGATCACGGCAGAAGATATAACAAACAGAAAAATCTTCAGGCAGAGAGTTGCGGAGGTGAAGGACCTAGCTGAGGAGAAAACGAGGAAGAGTAGAGTATTCTCGGCAGAAGAACGAGCACGAGCAAGCCAACGGATGAAGGAATACTGACGAAAGAGGAAGGAGAAAGAACTGCAGAAAGCATTGGAAGTTGCGTAATCGCAGCCCATAGATGGCTGAAACGAAAAGAATAATAATTATTGTACCGATTGGTACACCTATACGCCGCACATTTGTATTTTCCGCCTTGAAGTTCTCCTCTACAGTTGAAACTCTGAACTTTCAAATTGGATTAATTCCACCGTTTATCAGAAGATGTCACTGAGTTAATTTCGAATGGTTTTTGTTTACAATTATCAAGAAGTGTGGACATTCTCTCACAGATGTCTCTACCAAAAACTATGATCATGCACCCTGGCGCGAAGTGATGGAACTTTCCTTGAAGGTATTTTGTATTCATACGTTTGTTCTTTACTAAATGTTGTTCTTTCATTTGTGAATTGGCAATATTAATCTTTCTTTCCGCCAGTTTTGAACTTAGCCAATCCCGAATTTCTTTAATTAATTTTGGACCAATCGTGTCCTTCTTCACATTTGATGTGTAAACTTTAGCCGACCAATAAAAGACTGTGGGTGTGTCTTAATCATTCATGAAAGGTCTCGAATCTTCCCCGAGAGCATAAAAACTGCTGATTTTCCTGGCTCTCGGCCACTCGTACAACATCTAGCTTAGTGTATAGCAGGAGGCGGGAAGCGCCTCATTCATCCACCAGCAGCTCTTCAACAAGATAATCCCGTTTAACATCGTTCTTTTTTCCTTGCTAGCTCAGCAGTTTAACCCGCGGGGCAGGTCCGAAACCTTTAATATGTAATCTATAACTTAAAACATGCAATTTTTTTCCATCCTCTAAAGGTAAATCGGGGATAGAGAGTGCCTTACCCTCTCGAGCTCCCCTTCATTTCTAAGTTGAGGTGACTACGTTTTCATAACCGATTTTCTTCTCTTTCATAATCTATTAAAATTTTCTTATACGAGTCACCTCTATAGTGTGGGAATAGCCCCTGTGTATCGGCCTAGCGCCACTTAGGTTTTAACAAGCTTTCATGTAGGAGTGCAAGTACTCGCCTCCATTCATGCTTGTGTTTTGGGCCATTAATTTAACCCGTTTTTGTTTTCCTTCCTGCGAAGGCCCAGTAGATTGGGTACGAGATACCCCTGTTTATATTTGTAAATTGTGCCTTGATGGCAGTCAATTGTAAAGTCTGGTAATGCCTTTAATAGGCTTGAAAGTTTGAGAGTGGGTCAGCTCTTTCTGGTATTTCGAAAGGTGCCTGTAGGAGGCGTGATATTACTAGGTGGGAGCAAGTGCTCCATGTTATGAGGGGTTTTCTGCTCTTTAGTAATTTGTGGTTGTGAGCCGAGAGCTCAGAAATTGTTAAACTTTGGGGCTCGTAGCCCAGAATTTGTAAAGACCCCTTAAGTTGTGCTTTCGTTTGTAAAGTTACATTGTACCTGACTTTTCTTTGTTATTTCACCTAGTGAAAATAGTTAAATCTTGTAGTCTATTGAAAATATAACATTTAATTAAATTTTAATTAACCTTTCGGACTTCTAGTTATACCCACTCCAGCCCGCACCTTCTTTCACCTCTGCTGATCCACCAAAACATGGTAACAAGTGGTAGCAGAGCGTGGTCTCATTTAAGCCCCTTTTGGCGGCTAAACTTTGCTTTTGTTTTTAACTCTAACAATTTTCTCAGTCGCTGGAATTTTTCGATTTTTCTAAATTTGTAAAGTGTCTGTCATCATGTCCGGCCCTCGTGATGTCCTACATCCCGACTATTTGCGAAAGGAGGAATTGATTTATGAATTAACTATTAGAAATGTTGCGGCTGATACCACTAAACTTAAAGATTCTCTGGATTTGCCGATTAGTATCCCCATCTTGGGGGAGAAAAATATTGACGACGCTCTCTCCACGATCACTGATAATGCTACTGAGCTAGCATCTGTAGTTAGTTTTTTTGAAGGGGGTGATCCATCACCTCATCAACTTAAACGTGTACAAGCCAGATTGCTCCATTTTTACAATAGGGTTACTGATCTATTGTCTCTTAAGTTAAATGACATTCAAGGGAAGGAGGCTAGTGCTCTTCTCGAAAACCTTTCTGAATTGTCCAGTAAGGTTAGCCTCTTGTTAACTGGGGCAGTCCCTCCCAAAACCGACCAACCCACTCTGGTAAACGTAGTTAGCGAGGAGCATTCTCCCACGGGGGAAGAAAGTAGGAAATCTGTAGGAGTCTAACAAATATCTGTCCCATTAGAAACTGAGTCCGGTCGTCGCACATCTATTCCACACTTTGTGTTGAATAATGCACCCTATGAAACAGCTTCTCCGCCCCTTAGGCCTTTACCTACTATGTCACCCGGGTTCAGTAGTTTGCCTCATCTTTTAGCGATGTTGCTTAGGGGTACTTCTAAGTTTTACGTTAATTCTATAAATGACGTCATCGCATTCTTAAGGTTTTTAGTTGAATTCCAAGATCACGCATTTGTATTTTCTCTTTCTCTGTGTCAAAATTTGCAGATTATTTATCCCTATTCCATTTGTGTTCTCTCTGACAAAATAGTAAGAGCCATTGCTGATTAATCCTCTATAGAAGACTTCCTCGCCCATCTATTAGCAAATTTTATTCCGGCTCGAGCTAGATCATCTCTAATTCAGAAGTAATATTATCGTGTACAGCGTCTGGATGAAAACCTTGCCGATTTCATTCAAGACATTAAATTTTACACTAGGGTATTTGCTTTACATTTCCCTGAAGATCAAATTGTACAGGCCATTGTGGAAGGAATTTCACCATCTTACAGGTCATACTTGTGTTTTGCATCACGTCCGCAATCTTTTGCCGAATTAGAAGCTATGGCTGTTTCCGCCGAGGGAGTTAGATATGCTGACACACTACGTGTGGCGAGGGAGCCCCCTCCTGCTTTAGGCAATGTTCGACCTCCACCTCGCCGAATCATCGTAATCCGCAAATGTTATGCTTGTGGGTCGCCTGACCACCTTCGGAACAAGTGTCCTTTAGTTAAATCTAGCGGGACGAGGAATGGAGCCGGGTCATCCCAAGGCTGTTTTAAATGTGGCGCATTTTTCCATATTGCCAAGAATTGCCCGAATACTAATAGCACCCCCTCCTGCTCAACTTCTGGTGCAGCTTCCACCAATAATCCCAAGTGGCTAGTGTCTTCGGCTGAGTCGGCAAATTCATCTGTTCAAGGCTCAGCCCCAAATAAACCGTCTGAAATCTCATGCTCGGTACATGGTAGTAAGTCTTCCAACCCCACCTTTGAATGCCCTAAAGAATGTCTTAGGATTGCAGCGGATGTCCCCGCAACAGTACCATTTCTCAAAATTGAATTAAATAATGAACCTATAACAGCCCTATTAGATCTGGCAGTGTGTGTTCCATTATTTCGGCCGAGTGGTACTGTAAATTAAAATCTGTTTGTAAATTTCCTGATTATTGTTAGTCTTCGGTTCAATGCGTTTCGGCAAACTCTTCTCCATTAGAAATTCTTGGTTTCCTACATGCCAAAATTAGAATTGCTAAATTTACTTGGAAAGTTTGTGGCCAAACACTTGTCTTCCCCATTATATTGGGAGCTGATTTCATGTCTCACACCGGTCTTGTGCTTGACATTCAGAGCAAGTCGTGCGCTTTCAAATTTGCTTGTAATTATACCATCCCTTTGTTGAAATGTAATTCTGTATCATGTTCATCTGTTTCGCCTACCCAGGATGAGATGTTGTTAGATCTTAGACATCTACCTGAGGAGCAGGCTGAGAGTATTCGTAAGTTGTGTCAGTCGTTTCCAGATGTTTTCTGTGATACTCTTTGTGTTACTAACTTTATCGAATACAAGATTGAGGTTACGGATTCAATCCCTGTTAGGTTTTCACCATATAGGCTATCTCCACCCAAAATGAAGGTTCTGAAAGAAATCATAGATCAGATGTTGAAAGGGTATAATTCGGCCCTCTAAGTCGGCGTATTCATCGCCTATTTTCCTAGTTCCGAAATCCCAAGGTGGCTTCAGGCCTGTGATTTATTATAGGGCTCTCAATCGGAAGTTGGTGTTACAATCTGTGCCCCTTCCTGACCTTCAATCTTGTTTTTCATGGTTTCGAAAAGCTAAGTTCTTCACCATCTTAGACCACAATCAGGCGTATAATCAGATCCCTCTAGCTGAGGAATCCAAACATCTGACAGCGTTTGCCACGGATTGGAACTTGTACGAATACAACCGCGTGCCGTTCGGGCTCCACACGGGAGCAGCTGTGCTTACGAGACTGCTAGACAGGGTCTTCTTCGACATCAAATTTGAGTATCTTGATGATGTCGTATTTTCTGAGACCGTTGAAGAACATTTTGATCATCTGAAAGAGGTCCAGAGTCGCCTTCGTAAGGCAGGGTTAACGGTGAAGTTGTCCAAGGTTGTTTTAGCTAAGCCTTCCATGTCATTTCTAGGGCATATTGTTTCGCCCGATGGTGTCGCTGTAGATCATTCTAGAACACAGGCCATCCGTGATTTCAAACCTCCTAAGGACATCAAAGGTATTGCCAGATTCATTGGCATGGTGAATTTCTTCAGGAAATTTATTCCTAACTTCGCTAATAGAGCGGCGCCCTTGAACTTACTTCGTAGGAAAGGCGTCAAATTTGAGTGGGGTCCTTCTCAACAATCCGCTTTCGAAGATCTCAAATTAGCGCTGTGTAATGCCCCTGTTTTTGCCATGCCTGATTTCTCGAAGAAATTTATCGTCCAAACCGACGCGTCGTCGTCGGCGGTGGCTGCAGTCCTTCAATAGACTGAACTAGGGAGGCGACCCATCGCCTATGCGTCTAGAACTTTATCGGCTCAAGAAGCCAAGTATTCAATTTATGAACTTGAAGGTTTGGCAGTCCTAATTGCTCTAGAAAATTCCGCCTCTATCTGGAACATGTCAAGTTCGACTTGGAGACTGATAACCAAGCCTTAAGTTGGGTCTTAGGTAGGCCGCGTTGCACTGGTCGCATAGCCCGCTGGGCCATCAGAATTTCTGCCTTCCAGTTTGATGTTAGGCATATAAGAGGCTCTGAAAACGTGGCAGACGGACTAAGCCGTATGTTTTCTAATGATGTAGAGATCTCTGAACAGGACGACGGTTCTTCACTTCCCAAGTCCATATCTCTTGGTGTAAATGCCATTCTAACTAATGCTCCCATGCTGTTTAGGGATATTGAAAAATATCAACGTGAAGATCCGACGCTGGCCCCTATTATGGAAACCCTTTCTTCTGGGGAACATGTCGTCCCTTATGCTGTCCTTGTACCTATGATCTTCAAATACTACCATGAAACCCCATTAGGGGGGCATTTAGGCATTTTCAAAACTCGAGAAAAGGTCAGAGAAATGTTCATTTAGAAGGGTATTGATGGAGAAATCCGTGAATTGGTAAAAGCTTGTAAACCTTGTTGGTTTAGTAAACCTACTATGTCCACTAAGGTAGGTTCATTGTCCTCTCACCAAGCATCGCGCCCCATGGAACATCTTTACATCGACTACGTAGGACCCTTCCCCAATCAAAAGGGAATACCATTAAATTTATATTTGTGTGTGTAGATGGTTTTACAAGATTTTCCTGGTTATTTCCAACTAAGCTGGCTACCGCTCAGTCCACCATTTTGTGTTTAAATTCCATCTTTGCTTCTTTTGGTCCATGTCAATATATTGTTTCTGACAATGCTAAAGCCTTTACCTCCAATCTTTTCCGTAAATTCTGTTTTGATTTATCCATCTCACATGTAACAACCGCTGCGTACTATCCTCAACCATCTCCGGCTGAACGGGTCAATCGTAATCTGAGGTCGGCTCTAATTGCCTATCATCATGACGATCACTCTACGTGGGACACATCCCTGCATTGGTTAGCCTTCGCTTTGAATTCGGCGGTTCATGAATCTCATAAGTTTACTCCAGCTTCATTGATGTTTAAGTTTGTACCCAACACGCCGCTCTCTAATCTTTGGTCCCTTAGTGATATTCTACCTGAGACAATAGATCCAGACAATATTAGAGATCTTTGGAAAAAGGCTAAAGCTAATCTTAAAATTTCTCATGAAAATGTTAGGGAAAGATATGATCGTGGACGGAGGCGCACCAATTTAAAGGTAGGAGACCAAGGTATGGTCAAAAACTTTGTTCCCGCGGGCAAGCTTGTCCCAGATTTCATGGGCCGTGCACCGTTTTGGATTTCTTTACCCCGGTGACATTATTAGTGAGCAATCCAGCCACTGAGAGGATCCTTAGGGTTCACCTGCCTCAGGTGAAACCGGTGTAATGTAATTGTTAACTTAGCCATCTGTGTCCTACAACGGTGTAAAGGTTATATTTTCCATTAATACTAGGCCTTCTGCCCTTTGTTTTCTCATTTGCTCTGTATAAACCTGTGCGACCTTCCTCTCTGGTTACTCTGCTGTCATTTCCCTCACGGCCATTACCAAGCTCCCGTCTCCTGCTAAACCACACCAGTGGCAATACAAAATTTCTACGCCACTAACCCCTCTGCCTCACCAACAAGATCGTACCCTAAAATAAGAAATCAGATATCAACAACTATTCTGTCGCCGAATCTTTATTGTTTCAGTGCTCCGCAGCCGCTCGGCGCCTTACCGCCACAGTGGTGGGGTAAGGGCCCACTCCACAACCGTGATGACCTGTGTACAGCGCGCCGGAGTCTATCTCCCGGCTCAGGCTGATGTGCGGCGCACCAACCGCAAGCTTATCTGGGGACTGTGAACAAACTTCACATCTGCGGCGTCCTTCACCAAGACTACCCCTCTCATAGTGCGGGAGAGAGGTATCTCAGGGTACTTGAGGGGTCCAGGTGACCTCGACTGGACATTAGCAGCGGCGACTGGTCTGACCGTGAAAAGTAGCAAGATGTATCTGGCAGTATACATCAAGAAAGACACTAAGTCTGGAATTTATCAAGTTATCCTCCAAAAGGACTTTAAAAAAATTCCTTTTCAAAATTCTTCTTCTTCAACATTAAGAGACTTTTTCATCGATTAACGTTTCTTCCATGTACTTCAACAAATCTATCACTAAGGAAGCAAAATTTTCTTCAAGTTGGGTTAAACAAAACTTGGATTTTTGTTTTGGAAAACAATTTTCTTCAACATTCTTCCGTGTCACCCCTTGGAAGGACTTTTTTTGTGGGGGGGGGAGGTCTGTACCGGTTGGTACACCTATACGCCGCACATTTGTATTTTCCGCCTTGAAGTTCTCCTCTACAGTTGAAACTCTGAACTTTGAAATTGAATTAATTCCACCGTTTATCAGAAGATGTCACTGAGTTAATTTCGAATGGTTTTTGTTTACAATTATCAAGAAGTGTGGACATTCTCTCACAGATGTCTCTACCAAAAACTATGATCATGCACCCTGGCGCGAAGTGAAGGAACTTTTCTTGAAGGTATTTTGTATTCATAAGTTTGTTCTTTACTAAATGTTGTTCTTTCATTTGTGCGTTGGCAATATTAATCTTTCTTTCCGCCAGTTTTGAACTTAGCCCATCCCGAATTTCTTTAATTAATTTTGGACCTATCGTGTCCTCCTTCTTCACATTTGATGTGTAAACTTTAGCCGACCAATAAAAGACTGTGGGTGTGTCTTAATCATTCATGAGAGGTCTCGAATCTTCCCCGAGAGCATAAAATCTGCTGATTTTCCTGGCTCTCGGCCACTCGTACAACATCTAGCTTAGTGTATAGCAGGAGGCGGGAAGCGCCTCTTTCATCCACCAGCAGCTCTTCAACAAGGTAATGCCCGTTTAACATCGTTCTTTTTTCCTTGCTAGCTCAGCAGTTTAACCCGCGGGGCAGGTCCGAAACCATTAATATGTAACCTATAACTTAAAACATGTAAATTTTTTCCATCCTTGTAAGACTTCATATATCTTTAAAGGTAAATCGGGGATAGAGAGTGCCTTACCCTCTCGAGCTCCCCTTCATTTCTAAGTTGAGGTGACTATGTCTTCATAACCGATTTTCTTCTCTTTCATAATCTATTAAAATTTTCTTACACGAGTCAACTCTATAGTATGGGAATAGCCCCTGTGTATCGGCCTAGCGCCACTTAGGTTTTAACAAGCTTTCATGTAGGAGTGCAAGTACTCGCCTCCATTCATCCTTGTATTTTGGGCCATTAACTTAACCCGTTTTTGTTTTCCTTCCCTCGAAGGCCCAGTAGATTGGGTACGAGATACCCCTGTTTATATTTGTAAGTTGTGCCTTGATGGCAGTCAATTGTAAAGTCTGGTAATGCCTTTAATAGGCTTGAAATATTTGAGAGTGGGTCAGCTCTTTCTGGTATTTCGAAAGGTGCCTGTAGGAGGCGTGGTATTACTAGGTGGGAGCAAGTGCTCCATGTTCTGAGGGGTTTTCTGCTCCTTAGTAATTTGTGGTTATGAGCCGAGAGCTCAGAAATTGTTAAACTTTGGGGCTCGTAGCCCAGGATTTGTAAAGACCTCTTAACTTGTGCTTTCGTTTGTAAAGTTACATTGTACCTGACTTTTCTTTGTTATTTCACCTAGTGAAAATTGTTAAATCTTGCTGTCTATTGAAAATATGACCTTTATTTAAATTTTAATTAATCTTTCGGACTTGTAGTTAGACCCATTCCAGCCCGCACCTTCTTTCACCTCTGCTGATCCACCAAAACATGGTAAGAATAAGAATAAGAATAAGAATAAGAATAAGAATAAGAATAAGAATAAGAATAAGAATAAGAGTAAGAATAAGAATAAGAATAAGAATAAGAAATCATCAGGAAAATGCGTTAATGTTCGATGGCCACCTGGTGACATTGATCGTTAAAGGTGTTTTCTAATTTGCTTTACGTCGCACCGACACAGATAGGTCTCATGGCGACGATGGGATAGGAATGGCCTAGGAGTGGGAAGGAGGCGGTCGTGGTCTTAATTAAGGTACAGTCCCAATATTTGCCTGGTGTGAAAATGGGAAACCACGAAAACCATCTTCATGACCGCCGACAGTAGGATTTGAACCCACTATCTCCCGAATGCTAGCTCACAGCTGCGCGCCCCTAACCGCACGGCCAAATCGCTTGGTGCCTTAATTCGTGTACAGCCCCAATATTTGCCTGATATGAAAATTGTAAACCAAGAAAAACCAGCGCTGCCAATAGCAATGATGGGATTTAAATCTATCACCACCCTAATGCAACCTAACAGCTACACAACCGAACCGCGCAGCAAACTCGCTCAGTCCTAAAATGATTAATCGTGTTCTATTTCTTTGCAACTTCCTGAAGAGAACGCGAACCCAAATGCTTCTGGGTGAACTAATCAAGTATTCACCACCTCACCTAATCGCTTCTTTCATGGCAAAAGTTATCTACTTAAAGAAAGTTAGGTTCTTGGTGAATGTCATTGCGTCTGTCAAGAAAATCAGGATATAGTCAGACTGAGCGGCTCCGACGATATAACTCAAACAGACGGATTCGATCGCGGCTTGTATTTGAATGTACTCAAATACGCGAGCCTCATATCGGTTGGGGCATGTAAAATAACTCCTACGGGAAAAAATTCCGGTAGTTCGGCGTTTCCAAAGGAGCACAAAAGCAGTTAGTGGGGCGTGAAACGAATAACTAGTCTCAACCCTTTCACATCCTCAGTGTAATGGGGTTCAGAAAATAACGGCTAAGTTAAAACAGACAAAAATGCGTCTTGTTTAATGAACTAGTTAACTAACTTCAAATTATACAAATTTAAATGTGTGTGTGATTCATAAATTTCAATCAGTTAACAACAGTCTATCAATAAAGAACTTGTCACACCAGTAAACATACATTTTCACACGTTATTAAATACTCCCCAGATGAGTTGTAATCATTAAAATTAAATTATAATTTGAAAATATAATACTGACAAGAAACGCTTTGCAGTTTTATGTACCGCTTCATGCGTAACACGAACGTATTTGGAACTGTCAGCAGATTGCTCCTGTGCTACTCTTCGCAGTAACGAACACTATACTGGGTGGAGTCTTTTCTTGAAGACAGTTCTAACTCATGTTTGTATTTCTCTTGAGTCGTATTATTGTATTCTGTCTGAAGATCTGTATCGAGAGCAGTTCTTGTCGTGTGTTGTTTGGGACTTCATCTCCAGGACCAATCGCATACCATTAAAATAACTCGCACATGGGAAAGCCACTATTTGCTTTACAATTACTGACAGGTAAACGTTCTCCAACCGGGTGAGTTGGCCATGCGGTTAGGGGCGCGCGGCTGTGAGCTTGCATCCGCGAGATAGTGGATTCAAATCCCACTGTCGGCAGCCCTGACGATGGTTTTCCGTGGTTTCTTGTTTTCACATCAGGCAAATGCTGGGACTGTACCTTAATTAAGGCCATGGCCGCTTCCTTCCCATTCCTAGGCCTTCCCTGTCCCATCGTCGCCATAAGACCTATCTGTGTCTCAGCTGAGACATTTGGATATGTCCCATTGGGAAATGGGGTAGCAGGCCACCCCTCTTCCAAAAAAGCTGAGAACGATAAAGAAACTATGAAGGTGTGGAAGACTTCCCTTCGAGTTTCCCGAAGAGAGGCAGTTGTATTTTGTCGCCTTCAGATCGGCCACGGTATAGCAGCGCACTCCTACTTACTGAAGCAACCCCCGTCCCCCCGGTGTGTACTTACCGTGGGCACTTCCTTCGAGTGCGTGGATCTGGCCGATCTGCGCCATAGTCTAGAACAGGGCCTCTCAGGATGCATGCGCTTGGTGCATGCATTGTGCGCGGTGCAAAAGACGACTTCTCGTGGTTGACCAGAGTGCAGACCCCCCCCCCACTCCTCGATTTGGAGCAATAGCGCTTACTCTCTCTTTCCTCACGCCTGTCTCCCTCTACCACACTTGTTCCGTAGCACTCTAAATCCGAGCTGACTTGAGCCGAGTAGAGCCGAGCTTAGCCGAATAGCCTAGAGACGAAGCGTTGGTCCGAGCGGGACCGATGCACAGTGCACGAAGCTCTTGCGCCTCGATTTGCACGCGTGAGATTTTGGGCGTTTGAGAGGCCCTGGTCTAGAACTTCCTAGTATCATCTCCCTCTTCCCACGAAATGACAAGCAATCAGGAGACCTCGTCGTGCGTTTTACTGTTATTGTCTACTGTTAACTACATTTCACTCTGTTGACCCTCTTTTAGTTTGTTTTTGCGCACTTTAATGTGCTTTTAAAACTTTTAACTTAAATCATGATTACACTACCATTTTATAAGAAAATGAGGCGTTAGATCTGCTGATTATTTTAAATTCATAATCACTTTAATCACCATTTGCTTTTAATTCTAGTCAGTGGATTCATTTAAAAATATTAATTATAATTACATTTCGGTCCACCTCGTACCATTAGGGGCCTATGACCTAGATGTTAGGCATCTTTAAAAAACAAGCATCGTCATGATAATCATCATCTTTCATGACCTCAAAGTGGGAGAGGTTTCTCGTTTTTTCCAGTTTACTTCAACTTTTCAATTCGTTTATTTAGAAATAGTTTTTTTTAGCTGTCGCCGAACGTACATTACTTCAAGTCAAGAATAGCTGTTACTCCAAGAAGGAACACGACGAATCAATGGCAGCATATCGTAGACAATACGAACAAAAATATGGAATTTTACCGATTGTTCTCTCTTCTGATTTCCATCTGCAATGCGCTCGCATCTGTTGCTTGGAGGCAGAGGAAGTAATATCTCGCAGTTCTCGATATCAAATTCCGGCGAGATGATCTGCGAAAGTGATGTTTTATTCAAGCGATGAGTAAGAATGCTACATTTGTGCAGCTGTAAAGGTGACGCAGTGGGACGGAATGGATGAACCTTCCTTCTAAACATGTCGTCAGTTGCAGGTTCCTGGGTGAACGAGCAAAATAAATTGTATAGTACATTTTTTAGTGCAAGGTCTGTCCCTTGCATCCCTCAGTGGATAAGTCGTAGAGTGATGGTCTGTCGAGGCCGAGAGACTGAACCAGTAGAATGCAGATTTTCTGAGCCTGACATTGTGCGGTTTGATCTCAGCTCACTCCGGTGTTATTTGAAGGACTGGTGAGTGATAGAGGAACATGAAAGTCTTGAAACAGTAGCACGTTGTTGTGTTGTATATATAAAGAACGATATACAAACACAACTTAGTTTATTTTTGCGAGATCTTTCACACGATACATAAGAATAAATTGTCTTTGAACTTACTTCTTATTCGGAGCACACATTAAATTATACAATGAGTAAGCTTGATGCTGCACTGAGAAGTATGTACATTTATACAGATTTACCCTACAATATACAAAACTGATCTGCATTAGCAATGCAGAATGTAAAGAACATATGAACGACTATAATAGCTGATGGCTATCTAATACCTGAAATTCCAGTCGTTTGAATACAGTGCGAAATAATAGAATGACTACCGATAGCTAAGAGCTCTAGGTTCATGAATATAATCCTAGCTTGAATATGATACAATGTTTTATCATAGCAGAATGTTATCTAATTTGGCAAAGTTATAAGGAAGGGGAGATCTAATGAGGCTCTAGCCAGTCCTGAGCTGATACATCCCGATCACAGTTCAGCCAGCATTTACAAGAGGGTACCTCCATGGCTGACCTACGGCGTATAGCTGATCGTTGGACAACAGCTGACTGCCCACTGCTGTCATATCCAGCCTTGTATATATACTGGGTGGCTGACGCCACACGCACTGCGTCGAAGAGTGAGCGGGTTGCATGCTTCCAGGCGGAGGACACTATACATTACCCCTTGGTGTAATTCGACAAGAGTAGGCTACGTGCCGGCACCAGGTTTCATCCTCTTCCTACATCATCATCATTCCACATCCAGATACGAAGGTTGCCTGTAGGTGTCAAATAAAAATACCTTTCTCTCGTATAAACTAAGACCGTCGAAGCGGCGTTTTTACTCTCCGAGACATAAGCTGCAGTATGGAAGGTGCGCGCATATTTTTTGACCTTGCAAGCGGTCTGCACGTGTTCGACTACGCATGCATCCGCAGTAAGAATCTCGCCTGTTAACATGGTGCAGAAAATTATAATGGTGTTTATGAAGTCCCTCATTACAATAGGAAGATCGGTACTTGGTGTGCTGTTAGTGCAAGACGAATAATTGGGCCTAATTTTTCCGAGACGACAGTAAATGCAGAGAGGTACCAAGAAGGCATTTGGACGCCGTTCTTCCGTCAGTTTACGGAAGAAGAAGAAATATTGCGTGGGTGGTTTCAACAAGATTCGGCCCTTGCTCATACAGCAGAAGATTCCCTTCTTACAATCTCCTGAAGTGTTTGCAGACGGAGTTATCAGCGCTGGTCTATTTTCCCCTCATTCTCTAGATCTATGAGTGCATGATTTTTTCTTTTGGTGTAAACTGAAAGAAAATGTGTGTTGAACAAATACTCATACATTGGAGGAGCTGAAAGAGAACATTATGAATGAAATCAGGAACTCTACAGTGGCAGAACTCACTCTCGTCAGCCAAAATGTGGTTACCAGACCTGTATAACCCAGGACGGATGACACTTCCAGAACTTTTTACAACGTTAGATTTCATATCAGATTGCATACACGTAACTCTTTCGCTGCGGAAGTCGACTTTTGTCGACTTACTTCCCTATAGTGTTCGCTGCGGAAATCGACTTTTGTCGACTTGGTATTTTCCTGCTATATTTTCCACGCGCTTATTTAATAAAGGCGCATTTAATAATACAAACATATATAGTCATGTATTGACTATGTACTAAGCATTGTTTGAAAACGTTGCCGCGAACACTGGACCTATGTTTACTTTTTATCTTTCACCCGCCCGCCCGCCAACATTCCTGTCAGCTGTCTGGCCGATAGCAGGCTGCACTCAGCAGCTATGAGCGAGAGGAAAAACATTAGTAATGACAGTGACGAAATCTTCAATCTTTTAATGGCCGATTCTGATTCAGTCTGTTCAGTAAATTTGGACAATGAAACAAGTGATGATGTACATAGTAATTGTTCGGAAGAAAGTGCCAACGAGGAAGATCTTCATTTTGTTTCGGACTAGCGGGATATTAGAGATGGCATTGAAACTTCACTAATGAGAGGAAGAATGTTATACAATAAGCTTCAAAAAAGGGCAATTAGTGCTCCTGACTTCAGAAATTCTGTCATAATCGGACTTCTACGAGAGTATCAGCGCAGTCCGCCGGCGAAACGAGGAAGACCTTCTGATTACACACCTCAAGCGCTCCTGACGGAGACGCACTTTCTTGGGGAGCAGCAGGACAAGAGTCACAAACCTAATTGTGTTGTTTGTTCCATATTACCAGAAAAATGTTTAGAGAAAGGAAAGGGACTGTGCAAGAGAAAACAGACACTATTTTTTTTGTAAAAATTACCCAGGGCAGCCTGCAATGTGTCCAGTTCCATGTTCGGAGATGTATCATAGTAATGTGTTTTCAAGGTCAAATGTCACTGCTAGTTTGCCAAAGTTGCGTTAAAAATGGTGCAATGGAGTTGAATGTCACTAACCTTTAACAAAAATTGAATTTCAGTTCATTTGGAAAATACGGAAGAAATTACATTTTTCTGTAAGTGTTCTGTTTAAAAATAGCACAGCGAAAGAGTTAAAGCAGGGCAGCCGCGCGACATAAGTTCGGCTGAGACAGTTGTCTTAGCGCAGAGTGCAAACACCGTGCATTCGGTCTAAGTTTATATGACAGACCCTGTACTTGGTATCTCATTATGAAGGAGGAGGACCGAAGTATCCGACCACCATAAGACGTCATCAGACGTTGAAACAGGTGCCGGCTAACAATTAGTATAGTTCTGGACTCCGGCAAGGTCATGTGATGTGGCTTTTGAGTCTTAATAATATTGTTGGCCTTACATCCCACAAACTAATTTTACGCTTTTCCAAGACGCCGAGGTGCCGGAATTTAGTTCCACAGGAGTTGTTTTAGGTGCCAGTAAATCTACCGACACGAGGCTGACGTATCCGATCACCTTCAAATACCACCGGAGTGAGCCAGGTTTGAACCTGCCAAGGTGGGGTCAGAAGGCCAGCGCATCAACCGCCTGAGCCACTCAGTCCAGCCATTCGATTTTTATTAGTATGCCATACAAGCATACTGTGGAAACGAATCAAATAGGAGATAATTTAGAAACATGTGCGAAGATGTGTGAAAAATTTCCTTCTTTCGCAAAAGTGCAGAGCCATAAAGAATGGCTTCAATATGTTGAAAATCGGATGGCAGCAGATATATCAACCCGCCTGGTAGCCGTAATCATTGGTCTGTCACCATGGCTAGCCGATTCGAGTCCTGTAGGTCGAGGTATGGGAGGTTGTGTTATACAATTTTTAATCGCTAGATTGCGTACCAAAAGCCTGGATTAAATTCCAAACCTCTCCGGAGTGCTCATATGGAGTGAGGGCATATGACGCTGTTAATAGTGGTTCATCAGTCGGATGGGGACGTAAAGCTTTGAGCAGACCCCTTGATGTTATTCGACTGGAGTAGGCTACGTGCCGGCACCGCGTTTCATCTTCTCCCTACATCATCATCATCATCCCACATCCAGACACGCAGGTTGCCTGTAGGCGTCAATTAAAATACCTTCACCATGCGAGCCGAACATGTCGTCGAACACTCCCGCTACACGATGAATAAATAAATAAATAAATAAATAAATAAATAAATAAATAAATAAATAAATAAATAAATAAATAAATAGTAGATATAGCGACTTTCACAATTCCAAAAAGGTTGAAAATGACTAATATCGAGAAGCTTGTTGAGAGCGTCACAAATGTAAGGCCGCTGAGTGCCGCGAGACGAGTTGGGATATACTGGAGCCTCAGTCCAGCAAATCTAATTCCTCAGTGGTAAAAAATGATTTGGAACTCATGGATGTAAATACTGCATATATTTGTTTATAGTATATAAATAAATAAATAAATAAATAAATAAATAAATAAATAAATAAATAAATAAATAAATAAATAAATAAATAAATACATACCCTTCCAAAATATCTAAAGGCTGTGGCCTCCTACATTGCAGGGACAATGTTCAGTTTAACTCATGAGGTGAGCAAATCCTGAAGAGCATTATTATGTCGGTTATTTTTAAGTTTGTTTCGTGAGAACGGATTTTTGCATGTTGTGCACTTGAGTAGTCCCACCTCCGAGTGGATGCAATTGTGTCTTTCGAGATGAACAATTCGCGGAAACGTGTCAGTACATTATTGACACTTGTTGGCTTCCCCCAGGGAGGTTTGAGGTTCCTTCTTTGTGACAGCGTGCCCCTGTACATTTCATTCTAGTATGGCTTCTCCTCGGAATGTTTGTGGAGATATTTTAAGTACTTCAGTTTCTCCCCACGTTAAACACACACACGCTTTGTGCGGCAAAACCTGTCCGGATTAGACGATAAATGATGCGTGTTCTTTACACATTTGTACCCGTGGAACTTGTTCACAATCTCACTGCTATCACAAACCAAAACAAACAAAACACCATGGCTCAAGAGCCCCGAAGGGCCATGGCCTAACAAACGACCAATGCTCAGTCAAAAGGCCTGCAGTTTACGAGCTGTCATGTGGTAAGCACGACGAATCCTCTCGGCCATTGTTCTTGGCTTTCTAGACCGAGGACGCTATCTCACAGTCAGATGGCCTCTCAACTGTAATATCGTAGCCTGAGTAGACCTCCAACCAGCCCTCAGAATAAGGTAAGAATCCCTGACCTGGCCAGGAATCGAACCCGCGGCCTCCGGGTAAGAGGTAGGCACGCTACCTCTACACCGCGGGGCCGGCTACTGCTAATACATCGATGTTGGAAAGCTGTCAGTCTAAACAATTGTTCGTGATGTGGTTTCTCAAAACGCGTTTGTTATTGAAGGTCAATGGGTCATACATGATCCATATTGCTTGAATTTCTTTTCTCTCGTATAATGCCGTTTTTCCACGTTAATGATCACTCAGTAATATAAAAGGAACTTTCCGGAATGGATGTACATACTTTCGAAAACTGGTCCCAAGCATGTAGGCTACGTGAAGTGCTGTCCTAAACCTGTTTTGAGGGTACTGGAAGTCAGAGTTTCGAAATTATTTCCATTTACAATGAAATGTTAACATATCAGGTTTATTATCATCCTTGAACAGTGACGAATTATCGAAAAAGATGTGTCTCAGTGCATTGGAAGTGATATTTAACGCACAGTTATGTAGGGAAACGTAAAATCGAATGCTGGAGTCGAAAACGACCCATGCTGCAAATCCTAAACTCCTTCAATTATTTACAAAATTAATTTTTATTTGCAATAAATTATTCTTAAACGAATGGATAGTAACAAAAAAACATGTATTTTGTAATTATTTCTAACCTTGGCCTAAAATGGGTGTGAAAAATCTGAAAATTTGACCAGCCTTTTAGCCCAGGTCCGGATTTACTTTCAGTAACGTACAACGGGTGATTGTTTGGTCCGCCCTATCAATATATTTTAATATTTGAATAATTTATACGTACATGTTTCGGGAGCCTTAACTCCCTTCGTCAGCGTATTTACATCAAAATCTACTTTACCTAAGTCTCAGGATATAACATCTTACCACATTAACATTAAGCATTGTCCTTTCTAACCTCAACTCTAGATACTATTTGTACACTTTGAATTTTTGTATAATAATGCCTGTTGTAACCCGACACGTAAGGCATGAAACATTTTAATAACATTCTTGAATCGTCCACTCATTCCTCCTGTCCTTTGCACTCATACAACGTGTATCATCATCCTGGATGGATCCACTAGCCGTGTCGACCACTGATGAAATGTTACTTGTCACTGCTTGCATTGTGTTGTCACTATGAAACTATTATCTTACGTCCAATTTGATATCCTTCGAAGTTATAACCCTTTGTTGCACTGAATATGGTCATCGTTGTAATATATTTTTTTATTTTTTTTATTTTTTAGCCATGCATGTGTCGTCAGGGCAGGTGACGTTTGCTCGATTGTTGCAGGACCGGAGTTTTTGAATCAGAGCGGAACAAACCTCCCTTTATGTTTCTGCAAATGCTCCTCTAGTACTATAAAAAGAAAAAGAAAGAGAAAAGCTATTTTACCTAGTTAAAATACATAATAAGATTCTATGTGATATAAAATACTTGGACTTACATGAAATGAAAAAGCGGAGGAAAACTATCCGCTTGCCGGCCAGCCATTAACAGAAATAATATTAGGCCTACCCATAAGACCTAACAATTTAAGCGGAGGGGAGGGGGAGCGGTGGGGAGTGGGCCTGACGTTATAATTGATGCTATCTATTATCCTTTTTCTTTCTCTTCACATATTGGTTAGCTAACTTAAATAACGGATTTTCTTCTTTAATATGTTCATTTAAATTGTTGTCAATATTTTGTTTCTGATCTATGTAAATTTCTAATTTCTCCAGGACGTCCATATATTTCCCTTTGTTTGCTGAATGTATTAACTTCATGTCTTGTTTGATGTTGGTGAATGATTATTTTCATGCATGTGTTCGCACATAGCTGGGTATTTTCCGTACTTGTATCTAATGGCAAGTTCATTAATCACATCCACTAGGACAGTCGGTTCAGGAGATAATCACTTCATTTGCTTGATATTATTACTATTATTTAACAACACACCATGATCTTCACATTATTTTCTCATGTAGAAAAACACACTTAGCGACAAGTAAGCAAGTATTCCGTTAATTAATATGACAAGAGCTACCCCCGCAACGAAAATATATTCTATACGTGTTCTGGCCTACGAGTAGTTGTGCTGAAGAGATCGAAGGAACCAGAAAGTCCTTAATACTACCCGTGCAGTGGTCGGGAATTAGAGACAAGACTTAGTGTTCTGTTTGTGCTCTATTTGCTGGAGCAATCACTTTCTTGTTCTCTCGTCTCGGACTAGGGGACTAAATTAGTTTCACAAAGTTCGCCACAAGCTCAACACCTGCTACACCTTCTGAAGATCTCTCATCACGCTACCATGACCACGGAGTTCATTTCCGATGTCGCATTCATAACGTTGATCTGGCGATTGGGTGGACATTACTTCTAAGTATTAAATAGTAATAATATTGAGTTTACATCTCTCTACTTCTCAGACGATGAGGTGCCGGAATTTCGTAGTGGAAAGAAATGCCAAGAAGGCATTGGAAGGTAAATGTTTCTACCATTCACAATCTCGATACTTAGCGGAATATTTGATTAGCACTAAGTCTGCCTGCCTTTGTACACAGAAATTGACCTGGTAGTCATTTATGTTGTAGGATAAGTGAATCTCAGGGTAGTATGCCTTTCCAGAAAGAGAAAAGCTCGTCTATAAATTCTTCGACTTTTCTGATGTAGAATCGAACCCACATCTTTCCGAGTGAACTGAACACACCTTTATTGCCCTGGCTAGTCAGTCTCCCAATTTGTCCCACATGTGTTCTTTTACCTGCATATAGGCCTATTTACTCATTTATTATTATCGAACTCCTTGGCTGAATGATCAGCGTTGAAGCCATCGGTTCAGAGGGTCCCGGGTTCGATTAGTGGCCGGGTCAGAGATTTTAATCACGTCTGATTGATTTTTCTGGTTCGGAGACTGGGTGTTTGTATTTGTCTCAACACTTTCCTTATCATATTCATTAATATACTACACTACCAACCACCATACAAAAACACGCAATAGTCATTATATCTCTCCACATAGGGTTAGCGTCAGGAAGGGCATCTGGGCGTAAAATAGGGCCAAATCCACACGTGCGACGCAGTTCTCATCCGCGATCCCACACGTGTGGGAAAAGTGATAGAAGATTATTATTATTATTATTATTATTATTATTATTATTATTATTATTATTATATTTGCGAATTGACCACTAAGGATCACGCTACAATTTCATTTTTTCTTTGTCTGAAGTTTCCTCTTCCTCCACTACTCCTTCACACGAGCGCTATGCTGTTTCTTCTGTTCACCCGTCTAGGCTCTTCCCGTCTTTGCAATTCTTTCGACTTTTCGAATAGTCATACTTGAGAACGCGCTTGTTCTACTGTCGGGTTTTGACCTTTGCCCAGTACCGTCACATTTTCTCTGCTTATAATTCCTTTATTTCCTCCGATTAAGTGGTGCCTTTCTTCTGCAGTGGTTTTTCTTGAAAACCGCAGAATTTCATCAGGATCTGTTTTGCAGTCCTTTCTGTTTTGTAAGACTGTCAGCCCCAGTTGTTTTTATATCCCTCTCAGTCTCATGGTACGGACTTTTTCGTTTGCCCGCAAAATGAACAGACGGTTGGCAAGCCTATTAGGAGAAAATCTTGTCACATTGCCATATAAAGCAACTCTCCATGTTCCTGCCATAATCAGAGAGCCTCTTTGTCCCGGAGTGGAGCTCCGGCATTCTCCCCCGTCCAGTACTGTGCCTAGGATCTTTTCTCTCTGACTTCCAGAAATGAGTGCTAGAATGCGGGACGGAGCTAACCCACACAGGCACGGAACAGAGATAGTTCGAGTTTTGTCTTTATCTTTATTGCATGAAATTGAGCGCATTAACAATAACCTTTTTGGTTCATAAACAATTATCTACAGTCCAAAAAATATAAGAAAATTAAAATTGTCTTCTAATTTCCATTATTTATCTGAGAAATGTCTGCTCCAAATCTGAAAAATTAAACTTAAAAAATCGGCTACTTTACCATTTTCATCAATTACTTGTTTTAAAATAGGGTTAGGTTCAGATTTACTTCAATATGAATTTGTTGTTACATTTAAGGTTTAATAATAGTGTCTGTCACCACCAACCATGATGTCAACACTAAAACATGTGACAACAAGCGCGTATGCTATTGTCTACCACTAGCTGACGTAATGTTACTGCGTAATTAGCTCCCTTTCGCACAGCAAGATTGCTCTTCAAAATATTCCAAAATCTTCCGTTTGTAAAGTGGGAGAGTAAAAGTGGATGATAATTCCTCATATATTGTGCGATAATAAATGTATAATAGTAATATCCAAATATGTCACTAACTCGTTTTTTAACAATTTGTAGGTTAGCTCCCTCTCGTATTCTAGCACACAATCAATCATCTTATATTTAGCGGCAGACACTCGACGGCATACAGGGCTTCCGGGCAGATGGATAATGTGTATTACTTCAGGTTCAGATTTCATGACAGGCATCGCTTGTAGTAGGTGTTTTGAGTCAGTATTTCCAGCTTTTCAACTCTCTGGGACAGGGCTGCTTCCTCTGATATGCTGGGTTCAGTCAAGCCGCCGAGGTGCTTTAATTTCTCCACTCGTTTCATTTAACCCTTTTCTAGTGAAACCTATGTGTTAGCCTCTTTAATGTTGGTGAAGTTCTTGTTTGTTTGTTTTTTCCTGGGACACTTGAATTCTCATTTTGGCTGCTTGCATTCTGAAACAATTGACTTGTATCGTGGCTATTCCAAGATTTTCAGCGGTCAGTGCTATGTCGTCCCCAAAGGCCAGACAATCTCCTGTCAGTCCTTCCCTCTTGTGACACAGGTGAAACTCTGGACATCCAAACTGCCAAGTTTCTTGCACCATTTATTTATTTAATTATTATTTTGCTTTGTTGAAACGCAACTTCTGGTTGCTGTGACATAAAGATTTAAAACGTCCTAGTGCGTAGGTGAGAAGATGAGGATGTAAAGACATTTTTCGAGGAAATCTTTCGAGAAATTTTGAGATATCGCTTCCAAAAACACTCAATAGTAAACCGCTCAACAACGAGCATGCGGTCCGGTGGGAATGTGTTCATCCGACACAACAGCTGGCCATGTTCGACTGCAAAGCGTCCATCTTTCCAACTCATTCAGAGACTTAGCTTCGCTGCGATGACTTATTTTAATAAACAATTCTTCAGCATACGCCGCAGACAGTAGCTAGTTACTGTTACAGGCAATGATATGAATAGTGTACTGGTGCTGAAACAGTGAGCTTCGTGAAATCTTTAAATTCACGGCAGGTGACAGACTGTCGGTCGAGGAACGGAAAGGAACAACTGCCTTACCGTAAGTGAACTTCGATTCAATATGCCTGATCAGCTATACTTTCACTTAGATGGGAACACCTATCAGCCACCGGAGACCAGAACTGAAGTAATAAACAACTAACAGCACGTTCATAGGTAAGAGTAGTTAGACATGTTTAAGAGGGGAAAAATACATTTGATTGATTTCTACGATCAACAGCCTCCGAAAGTGTCCCTACCAGGTGAGCTATTGCGAGGCTTGCCATGCAGAGGGCTGTTACCAGCCTATTGCGCCTATGCCATTAAACCTTTTCCTGGTCAGTGTGTGAAACCTAACGTACATGTTCTTCGTATCTCTGTTCGTTTTACGGGTGCATTCGGGGTACCCATAATGAATCAATTATGGCGTTCATGATTCCTGCTGCTTTCTGGCCCGTAACCACATATCTCGTCATACTGTATTACCCCGGATTATGGAGAAGGGTCAATTTTTCAGAATTGTAGTAATCGTGACGGGTTGCATGAAACTACATCATAATGGGCGGGCGGATCACCCTATAATAAATGAAATAGCGTATGGCTTTTAGTGCCGGGAGTGCCCGAGGACATGTTCGGCTCATCAGGTGCAGGTCTTTCGATTTGACACCCGTAGGTGACCTGTGCGTCGTGATGAGAATGAAAGCGAATGAGAGTGAAGCGAAATTCGCGCACTCGGGCGTCGCAGCGCGACTCCTCACATGCCAGCAATAAAAAAATGTATCTCACAAAAGTTCATCCTGCGAGTGTATCCCGCAGAAAAAGAACGTTGAAGAGTGGCAATCTGGCAACACTGTAACCACATGATAATGAACGCAACGCATTCACCCAGCCTCTGCCCCAACGAAATTTAATCAATGATAGTTCAAATTCCCTACCCTGCCGGGAGTCGAACCCGCGACACCTGAGACCAAAGGCCAGCATGCTCACCATTTAGCCATGGAGTCGGACAGCTTGTAATAATCTCGAAGGAACAGACGCGTATGATAGAAAATGGTAAAATGATTTCGGAAATCACTTGTGTTGTTTCTGAGGTTAGTCTCCACGTACAAATGCATTCAAACTTTCCCTCTTTATAATATTAGTACAGGTTCTTTTAGCGTGTGGCCTGGTGAAGGTCTTCAGAGTTCGCGCCGTATATGAAACCATTAGTACAGATGAAAACGTATTAGTAAGCATTAATGAATAATTGTAACACATTATTCAAGAACGTACGTATATATTTATCAAACAATATCGGTCACAGTAAAACAATACTCTCTGCTCAGTTTCTGACGATCCGAAACCAGGAAATGCGAGTATTCTCATCAATTCTATTCTGTATAAATTCTAATCATGAACGGACCCTTCATGCAAGAATGACATGGCAGAGCTTATCTAGTCTGAGCTATCTGATACGCTCCCCTCATCGTTAAAGCCTTGATTGAAAGATTTTTCTTTACCTCTTTTATATCACCTAATCTAAAATTGTTCCAAACTCGATAGCTTTTGTTCACGCTTAATCAATGGTCTACTCTTACAGAATTCCCCTCTTGGCAAAGAGCCAATTTGCTTGATCATGAACATTATTGGCGTATCCATACAAAAACCCGAGCGGAAGGCGATTGATTGAACTCTCATTTAAATTCTGAATATATTTAGCTGCACAATAGCTTTCCTGATCTCGTACAAGAACATTGGACACCATCATAACACTACACGCAGTAATGAAAGTATATTTAGCACAACAGATATATGTATTATGACATTCCTATTTTATGAAAACGTAATCTAATGGCCTGTTTATGGGGTAATAGTTGTGATGAGAATAACGGAAATATTCTGTCGAATATGCAGAATCCCACAAAATGTATAGACTTTTGTAGAGAAAGAATCACCACATGGACTTGCGTGGAACTGTATTATTATTAATAGTAATAATAATAATAATAATAATAACAATAATAATAATAATAATAATAATAATAATAATAATAATAATAATAATAATAATCATCATCATCATCATCATCATCATCGTATGGCCTCGGTTACGGTGTGCACGCATTTGGATTGGACGCCTGTTAATTTTGGCGTTCGCCAGGCTGAGTGGTTCAGACGGTTGAGGTGGTGGATTTCTGACCCCAACTTGGCAGGTTCGAAACTGGATCAGTCCGGTGGTGCTCAGATACGTCAGATTCGTGTCGGTAGATTTGATGTCATCCGTTCAGTCAGATCCGACCACCGGTGATTTTATGAATTAACGCTCTCCAAGTTGTTCTGTTCCACACCGCCTTCTTTAGTTGTTTCAGGGTTGGGGTGGTGTCTATTTTAATGGTGTCTAACCAACGAGTCCTCTGACGACCTGGTCTTCTTTTACCACTGATCATTCCTAGCATGATTGCTTTTTACAATGAATTTGATCGTATAGCGTGTCCAAGGTATACACGTCTCAGCTTCATAAGTCGGTAGATTTACTGGCACGTAAAAGAACATTTGTGGGACGTAAAAGCAATATTATTATTCTTTCTGGCGTTCCATTTTACTCTACCAGTAGACAGAGAAAACGAAACTATGTTGGGCGAATTAGAGGCGAGTTTTAATTACTTGTGTTGCCGGGGACCCACCAATTTGACCCAAGAGGTATTCGCACTTATACAGAAGTGCATTAAGGAAAACACAAATTCCTTGTCAACGAGCCAGAGGAGTAAACCAATCGCAGTTAAAATCCTCGGCCCGGCCGGGAATCGAACTTCAAGACCTCTGAACCGATGGCCACCACACAGACAATTAATCCAAGGAGATGCACTTCAGGATACTAGTCGTCTTATTATTATTGGTCTTTTTTTTTTTTTGCAATTACTTCGGGTTGGCGCTGAATGTGAATTAGGCCTAGTTTTACAGACTCCCTTAATGAGACCAACTCTATAAACTTTCGTGGGATATATCCCCTGTTGTGTGTTTCTGTGTTGGCAGAGTGGTGTGCTGTTTTGTGTGTAGATGAAGAGAATTATATTAAGAGAAACACCCACTCTCAGAGCCCGAAGAATTAACCATACCCAGTTAAATTGCTTGGCCTGGTCGGGAATAGAATCCGGGGCCCCGTGAACCAAAGGCCGGTACGTTGACTATTCAGCCAAGGACGTATGGTAAATCAATAGTATTCGATGCCCTGAGTCTCGTATGCATAAAAGCACGTTACTGATTTCTGTCACTCACATTTCTTGGAATATTGTGCATTGTTATTCTTGGTGTGATAATTATTATGTGATGGAAAATCCAGGACTTTAAATTAAAAGACGCCCCTTCTCATATGGCAAATAATGATGAAGGACAAAGTGCACTTCTTGGTCTGCAAGTTAAAAAACAATGTCAGTAAAGTGACTAAATTTGCCTTGCCTTTGTTTATTGAAAATTCAGTATTTTCAATATTGTTACCTGCCAATGAGACTGTCAAGCCCTGTTTTCTGTAAGAAATGCGTGAGTCAGGTCGGAGACCTCCCAGCCAACCTGAGGGAATGTAAAGGCCTGTGCTTGTTTTATACGTTTCACCTGGCGTCTCTGTGGACTTTCTGGAAGGTGAAAGTACAATGCTTGTATTCCGACCGACCCCGAAGATTCTAACGGTTCAGCACTAGGGATATAAAAGCAGACTCGCCGAAAACAAGGAGTGAATGTTGAGAGAGTGCTGTTGCGGTAGAGTTGTAGTGATAGCAGTTGTCGATATTATGAGTTGCTTGTGCGAGTTATCGGTCTTGACGGGAGTCGACCCAAGTGTATAGCAGTTGTGTGTTGTGACAGAAGACAGACTTGTGTTTCAATCTGTATGCATGTAGCTGCTATGTACAGTGACAGTGGTGCTTGTAGAAAGCCACCAATGATTGGAGTGTTGTCATTCATTTTCAAGTACACTGGCTGAAAATGATATCCCAGAAACAAGGGGCTGTGCTAGATAAACAAAATTCTGGAGGCGTGTTTCCACACCTGAAAGATGACGCATATTCAAATTTACGGACGAAGAGTAGTGCTAGTAGCACCGCTATGACTTATTAAAGCAAGTTTGCTTTAAATATGCGCTGTACACTTCGTGAGCGTTAGTCATCGTCCGGTGTTGACGTCGTGAGGTAGGTGTGACTAAAACATGCCTTTAAGGAGACGAAGAAGGCAATATCAGCAGATTATGAGTTTGAACAAGGGCGTGTAAGAGGGCTGCGAGCAGGGGATGTTCTCTCTGCGATATTGCAGAAAGACTTGACCTGAATGTATCCACAGTGCATCGATGTTGGCAACAATGGTCAAGGGAAGACAGGATCCAGCCGCACACTAGCCACTACGTAGAGGAAAGACCACAGTCTTCACTGCATGGCTCTGGTGGACCCTACTGTATCTGCAGCAGTCATTGGACCTTCAGTTTGCACCAGAGTGACACAGTAAATTGTAACAAAACGATTATTTGAGAGGCAGCTGTCCTGTAGCATTCATGCCAGTAATTCCGAATCACTGTCATCTGCGACTTCACTGGTGTCAGGCTAGCACCATTAGAACGTGGAGTGGAGATCTATTGTGTTCTCAGATGAGAGCCGTTTCTGTCTTGGTGCCAGTAATGGCTGTAGGTTGGTAAAGAGGAGGCCAGATGAGCACTTGGGACCAAGCTGGACCTGCACCAGTAGTTATGGTCTGGAGACTATTTCCTTTGGCAGCAGGAGCACTCCCATCGTTATCTCGAGATTCTTGACAGCAGATTTGTACGTCAGACTGATGGTTGAACCGGTTGTGCTGCAATTCATTGTCAGTGCTCAAGGGGGTGTGTTTCTCAACAGGGAAACACTCATCTGCATACCACTGTTGTCACCCAACGTGCTCCACAGACTGAGGGCCAATTCCCTTGGCCTGCGGGACCACCAGACTTTCCACCGATTGAGCATGAAGGAAGGAAGGAAGGAAGGAAGGAAGGAAGGAAGGAAGGAAGGAAGGAAGGAAGGAAGGTGGCTGCTACGTTATTTGCATTTTGCACCTTATTAGCTGCTTACCCGCATGACCCGTGCACATCTACCCACGAGGTCTTGCTCCTTTTACTGTGCCAGGGAGAAGGGTAATAGCCGTTTATGCAAAACCTGTTTTCTTGCTACGTGTTACCCGTTCCTGAGTAGTTTAGCTACGCACTGTATTCCCGATTTACCCGTGCTATAACTTGTTTTTCAGAGATTGTAATAGATGGGTTTATTCTATGGGACAATAATGCTCGTCCTCTTCGTGCAACACTTATGAATGGATACATGGAGAGACGTGGTATCCGCATCATGGACTGACCAACGTCCTCCTCGGATACGAACTGTACAGAGCATGCGTGGATCTTTCTTCAAAGGGAGATTTCCAACCATCAAAATCCACCGTTTACGATTCAGGCCCTAAGAGATGCTGCCATTGAGGTGTAGGGGCCGTTTACCTCAAGAAATGCTCAATGGTTTGTTACTGTCGCATTCGAGAATGCATCAAGGTTCGTGGAGGACCATCACGTTATTGAGTCATACGACTGCATTGAAAATTGTCTTTAATTTTTGAAGTTCTAACTCAGCAAGTTCTTTAATTTCCTTTGTTTAGTCACATACCGAGTGTTTTCTTCCCATACTGAGTCCAAGATTACGGAGAAGTGTACGTTTTCGTTGTATTTAATATTCTGAATTTCACCTTAAATACGTATCCCATTCATAAATTCAGTTTCCCTATTTCTTTTCTTGTAAAGTGAACATGTTTAGCCGGAAATAAATGAGCATGCGTGACAGATCTACGAACCAGAAATGATATACCGGCCGGACAAGTCCCGCCTGGTGTCAGTAGCGCAGCAACAGTGATTCGAAGTAGCGGCTCGAATTTTTCTCCCGCCGTCTGCGAGGTTCGCTCTGTGGTAAAGTTTCTACGGAAATTACGATGGGCCATTAAGAGCAAGAGGCATTGCATGCTCAGTGCAGGTGTTATGCTGACCCATGGCAATGGTCGCCCACATACGGCTCGGTGGTCAGCAACTGTTCTGCAGGAGTTCGGCAGGGGGTGTTTGATCATCATCCCTACAGTCCTGAATTGCTCCATGTGATTTTCACCTTTTCTTTCACCTCAAGAAATCCCTGTCCTCCTATCAGCATTTTCACACGGAAGAAGAGCAGAAGACGACTGCCACACGTTGGTTCCATTCCCAGGCAGCAGACTTCTACGACATCGGCATCAAATAGTTGATCCCAACGATATGACAAGTGTCCGTATTCTATATTTCTGTATCCGGTGCCAATAAATATTTTCATGTAACTATGTTGTCTTTTTTATAGGGACACTAAATTTATGATTGGCCCTCGTAATATGATATCAACTTCACCTCAACACATCCGCATGAGTGCTGAGTGTAAAAAGGATGATTTTGTACCTTCGAAACAAATTAAAATATAGCTGTAGAAGTAACATCATATTCAGAAAGTTTCACGATAATAATTTAATTGTCACAGGCTTGTACATACTGCCTTCATACGAACTGCAGTATCGTGCTAAACACAGAAAATACAATAGAGGTTGACACGTCACTTTTAAAAAATCCTATTCGATTTGTAATTATACTGAAGTCTTTCAAATGATAACACGTATGAAATGTTTACTACTATTAGGTACACTATTTTCATGCATTGTCAGTATATTCACGAGTACAATGGATATAATCAGAATATTGTAACGCAGAAATGATTCGATCATTCGAAACAACAGCAAAATGTACGAAACGTTAGCGTTTGAAAAGTTTGACACATCCGAAATAACAGAAATAATTATTACGGCAGAGCAGGTGAATTCATCTGATTTTGCTGATAACGTGAACGGGTCTTCTATTCTAAAGCAGAGAATTTTCATCGCCATCTATTTCATAGCACACCGGGCGAGTTGGCCGTGCGCGTAGAGGCACGCGGCTGTGAGCTTGCATCCGGGAGATAGTAGGTTCGAATCCCACTATCGGCAGCCCTGAAGATGGTTTTCCGTGGTTTCCCATTTTCACACCAGGCAAATGCTGGGGCTGTACCTTAATTAAGGCCACGGCCGCTTCCTTCCAACTCCTAGGCCTGTCCTATCCCATCGTCGTCATAAGACCTATCTGTGTCGGTGCGACGTAAAGCCCTTAGCAAAAAAAAAAAAAAAAAAAAAAAATTCATAGCACAGTGCATCACTGGAGTGCGTTTTTTGGCTGCATACTTTTCTTCAAGTATACCGTTCATCCATTGTGGTAATACATTGATTTACTATAATTAGTTAAACCATCTTTTATCTTTTATTTTTTTTTGCTAGGGGCTTTACGTCGCACCGACACAGATAGGTCTTATGGCGACGATGGGATAGGAAAGGCCTAGGAGTTGGAAGGAAGCGTCCGTGGCCTTAATTAAGGTACAGCCCCAGCATTTGCCTGGTGTGAAAATGGGAAACCACGGAAAACCATTTTCAGGGCTGCCGATAGTGGGATTCGAACCTACTATCTCCCGGATGCAAGCTCACAGCCGCGCGCCTCTACACGCACGGCCAACTCGCCCGTTTATTTTTTATCTTTTATGGGGTATAAATTGCGAATATGCAGAAAATGTATTCTAAATCCTCCGAATCGTAAAACATTTTTTTCCATCAACGGTGGACATCACAGTCATGGTGACAAATGAATTGCTAGTGGCTATATGTCGCACCGACACAGAAATGTCTTATGGAGACGATGGGATAGGAAAGGCCTAGGAGTGGGAAGAAAGCGGCCGGGACCTTAATTAAGGTACATCCCCAACATTTTTCTAGTATGAAAATGGGAAAATACGGAAAACCATCTTCAGGGCTGCCGACGGTGGGATTCGAACCCATTATCTCCCGGATGCAAGCTCACAGCCGCACGCCCCTAACGCACGGCAAACTCGCCCGGTGGTAACGAATTAAACGCCAGTAGTCGAGATTGTTTTCATGAGCTTAGAAACTGAAAGGTCATTAGCCCCTATTGATTAGCAATATACGGAGGATGATTATCAAAATAAGAAGAAAAAACATGAAGAAAAGATCACAGTAAAAGAAAAAAAAAGGAACCGTAAATAGGGAGGGGGTTGAACGCCTAAACCTCAAATGTCCTAATATCATTCAGGCGAAAGAATATGAAGCCCTAAAATGTCCGAAGCCCCGATATCTTAATCACAATAACATTATACTGACTGACCCTTGTTGTTCGTTGGGAAGTGCTCTGTCTCTTCCGTTTTCATTCATCTCCGATATATGAGTCCGCCTCCATGGCTAAATGGTTAGCATGTTGGCCTTTGGTCACAGGGGTCCCGGGTTCGATTCCCGGCAGGGTAGGGAATTTTAACCATCATTGGTTAATTTCGCTGGCACGAGGACTGGGTGTATGTGTCGTCTTCATCATCATTTCATCCTCATCAGGACGCGCATGTCGCCTACGGGTGTCAAATCAAAAGACCTGTATCTGGCGAGCCGAACTTGTCCTCGGACACTCCCGGTACTAAAAGCCATCCGCCATTTCATTTTTTTAATATATGATATTACTCCAGAAATTACAGAATTTAACCCTGTTACAGAACAGATAGTCTATCGTGAATTCATTCTATCGATGTCCGGTTCCATTGCTAAATGAGGCGTCGATATGGGAATGGTGGTAAGTAAAAAAAAAAAAAAAAAATCCAAATTTAGCTTCTTCATGGAGAACGTAGTAAACGCTCATGCCAATTGCCTGGAAAACGTAGCAAGTCATCTGATACAGTAGATTAGTTTCTACTATTGGCGCAAGACGAAACCTGTGTTAAGTCCACCAGGTTTGCCATGGAGAAGGTAATAAGTCTGCCCCGCGCCTCTGGTGGAATTAAGTATAACCTTTGCTATTTGTTGAAAGTCAACAGCGTGTAAAACTTGTTTAGAGCTATTTTTGCTATTTTGCTTTAGGTCGCACCGACATAGATAGGTCTTATGGCGACGATGGGACAGGAAAGGCCTAGTAATAGGAAGGAAGCGGCCGTGACCTTAAGTAATGTACAGCCCCAGCATTTACCTGGTGTGAAAATGGGGAAACCACGGAAAACCATTTTCAAGGCTGCCGACAGTGGGATTCGAATTCACTATCTCCCGGATGCGAGATCACAGCTGCGCGCCCCTAACCGCATGGCCAACTCACCCGGTGTTTAGATCTATTATATTTAGTCATAATGATATTTCAGTTGCCAGAATGCCTCCAAAGTCATCCATTCAAAACGTTATTGCCAGCATCTTGACATGACGTTCATACTAGATCTTCATTTCCCAAATTAGGTACTACGTGTAGCCAACATTGGTTCCAGAAGAAGATGCGCTTTTAATTAAAGAGGCTAAATATTTTCGACCATTTCATATAATCATAAACCGAGCTCGATAGCTGCAGTCGCTTAAGTGAGGTCAGTATCCAGTAATCGGGAGATAGTGGGTTCGAGCCCCACTGTCGGCAGCCTTGAAGATGGTTTCCCGTGGTTTCCCATTTTCACACCAGGCAAATGCCGGGGCTGTACCTTAATTAAGGCCACGGCCGCTTCCTTCCACATCCTAGGCCTTTCCTACCCCATCGTCGCCATAAGACAAATCCGTGTCGGTGCGACGTAAAGCAAATAGCAGTATATATAATCATAACGACGCCTGGGGATTTTCGTGACTTCGCCATGGAAAGCAAGAGATATTTAAATACTTACCGCCTTAATATTAGCACTGTGACCTGGAAAAGGTTTTCAAGATCCAAAATTTCCTCAGTCAAGACAAGGCAAACATTCAAAGAGTTAGAACGTTAGAAGGAGTACAATATCCTCAAATGAGGACGGTCCAATCACGCGATCAACAAGATGCAGTCCTTACAGCAACTTGAAAAGAGACTAACCATCAGCGAACCGATAACAAGACTTATTGACTATGCTGGATTTCTTGGATGAAAAATATCATTTGTTTTCTAGTGAAATTTCCGCTTGAAATATACATGTCAGCTGACAAACTGATTACGCAGTGATTTTTCACAACGTATTTTATCGCACAATTTGTGCCTGAATCACAATTAGCATAAATTTGTGTGTTAAACTGATAAATAGATTACTCCTTGATTTTACATGATTTATGTTCAGTAACATCTCCTTCAGAATGTTGGAAAAACATTTTTCTTTTACTGTAAAATTCACATATTATGACTTACTAGCAGAAGTACCCGTTCTTCGTACGGGTTTTCAGAAATTGGCTTTAGTTACTCATACTGTCGGTGTGACTGACTTCATTAGATTTTTTTCTATTTGCTTTACGTCGCACCGACACAGGCATGTCTTATGGCGACGATGGGATAGGAAAGGCCTAGGAAGTGGAAGGAAGCGGCCGTGGCCTTAATTAAGGTACAGCCCCGGCATTTGCCTGGTGTGAAAATGGGAAACCACGGAAAACCATCTTCAAGGCTGCCGACAGTGGGGCTCGAACCCACTATCACCCGATTACTGGATACTGGCCGCACTTAAGCGACTGCAGCTATCGAGCTCGGTCATTAGATATTTATATCACTGGTGTATTTACTTAAGTACGTAGAAATTATGTTTCATGTTTGGAATTATAGTGTATCTTCTTGTTCTTTTCTTCACGGGGGCCTCTAAATATTAGTTTCTAATTAGCGTCGACCTCTAAGATCTTTTGCTACCATGTTTTTCCTTCATTCCCACCTAGATATACCTGCTCCCTTCACAAAGCTGCAGGTTTAGTGTAAGTATACTTCCGCTAGATAGTACCACAAATATAAATATTATTGAATGTATTTGTTTGATCCGTCATTTCGTAACTATTACAAATGATCAAGCAAATACGCCATGCATAAAATAATCTACTATAATTAGCGAGAATTATAATTCTCATGTCGCACATCATATAATGAATCTGAGTATAAATGTTGAGAAATTTTTTCAAGTCATGGGCGCACCATCTTGACAATTGTGTACAGTATATAGGTTGTTTTCATGGTTACAATGATCGTAAAAGTGGACAAAAATATCGGCACTAATAACATCAGTGATCCTACTACTCCATGATTTTATAGAAAATAGTTTAAACTATAGGTAACAGATTTCGCAAAATGCTGAAACCTAAGTCAGTACGTAAAAATGGAGGCCCGTCGACAACCACTGGTCGCTGTACTACGGAGATCTCCGGGGCTATTATTTTTATACTTCACTCCCTTTCCATCCCCGCCCGCTATGAGCGTCTTACACAACAGTTTATTTTTTTCCAGATAGTAAGTCATATGTGTATCAATTTTGGTTGGCAGCTATGCCCAAACGTACACGCATAATCTAGCTGCTGTAGAATCCTGGAGCTGACGTTGCCATGGTTATGGCCGTTCGTTTCTTTATCCGATTCCTAGAGCAGGGGTAGTGTGGTTCCAATATGTCCGTAACGGTTGGTTTTAGGGCCTTAAAACATGGTGTTCGGGCCCGATGGGTTTACAGAGTTTTGTTCTTTGCGTCAAGGGGCTTAAAATGAGCTCTGTCTCGTCCTTGTGCGACAAATTTGATTTCGCCTATTTTAGCCTATTATTTTATATATCCCCCGCGTACCCCCCACCTCGAATTATTTTGAAAATAAAATACAGCCCATGTTACTCACTGGCAATGTAGATTTCTATAGGTGAAGTAATTTTTAAAATCGGTTCAGTAGTTTTTGAGTCTATCTGTTACAAATATTATAATTCATAATATTAGTATAGACGTATATATTACATCACTACACATACGGTTGCCGTCAGGAAGGGCATCCAACCGTAAAACAGGGTCAAATCCACATGTGCATCACAGTTCGCACCCGCAACCCCACAGGTGTGGGTAAAGCGATTGAAGAAGAAGATACTCATTTTAAATATTTACCCGCTTTTTTATTCTTTTCACTCCCTTAAGTGGATTTTCCAAAAAGAGTGTGTTCATTTTTAAGGAAGATTCGAAGTACCATTTTTAAAGTCTGTAACCACTTCATTTTTTTTAGATATATGTATCCTCATATAAATAATTCAACTCCTTCCTCACTTCTTTTTACCCCCCCCCCATTAAGTGGATTTTCTGAAAACTAATATTTGTGTTCTTTTATTTTTTTAAAGGGGATTAAAATATCAATTTTCATGTCTGTAACATGGTAGGTTTTTGTGATTTATTGTAGACTAGCAAATGTACCCGTGCTTCGCTACGGTATTCTACATTGTATATGGATATCGACGTAAAGACTGTGCGTGCAGTAAATGAGATTGTTTTAAAATTGCATGTCTCTTAGCCTTATCCTAGAAATAGCATGGGGTGGTCCCCATACGTTGTTTCCAATGTAAAGTGAGGGTTGCGGAGTTGTGATGATAACGGCAGGCTCACTTGCCTACTGCCATTCACAATCGAGTTGGCAAGTTTACATTACAATTGCAGGCCCCATTGCCTACTGCGCGGTCACAATCGATTTGGGGAGTTTTAGTTACAATGGCAGACCCATTTCCTACTTTCAGACAGATTACAGTTGATGAGCTTTTATTATAATAGCAGGCAACTTCCCTACCATCAGTCAAAATTGAGTTGTGCAGTTATCATTATAAAGACAGGCCCTTTTTACTGCTGCCAGCCAGCTTACTGCCAGTCACACAGAATTAGTGAGTTTCCATGAAAATAACAGGCCACTATGCCTAATGCTAGTCAAATTTTAGATTGGAACATTTGTTTATAACGGTGGCCACCCTGGCCTAGAGCCAAACACAGTAGGGTAGGGGACTTTCGAACAAAACTGCATGATCCCTTGCCTTCTGCAAGACAAATCGGGAAGTGAATTATTCATTAAAATGGTAGGCCCTCCTTACTAATGCCTGTTACACAGGAGTTGGAGAAGGACCCCATTCCTACTGCCAGCAGTCAAAGTCGGTGTAGGGAGTACTGATTAGAACAGCAGACACACCCTTTCTCGATCGCTACAAATCGACATCAATGAATATATATAGATGGACATACGGAAGTATATGCATGTTTACAATATTGCAGACCTTCATTTACAGATTAACTGCTGCTAAACGGTACGTCATATTGACAAAGGATTGTACCGTAAGGCGCAGTATTTAGCGATCTAAATGGCTGGTCCTATGATATTTTCTCGCATCTCATCTATTCATGGGTCAGATTGAGTCAGAAACGTTGAATAGGTTGAAATTTGTGTAAGATTATCTTACATTGCATTACTTTTCGGATAATTATGTGACATAGCATTTGGCTCACATATGGGTACTGGGTGGGCCAATGTTCGTGTAGAGTTTGATCATACTACCCTTCCTGTAAGTGACTGAAAGTATGAATTATATAGGTAAAGAGTCCAAATTTACTTAAAATCGAGAAATAGAGAAGAATGTAAAGTATAAGCGATACAGATACGACAAAAAGTCATAAGACCAAGGTTGAAGATCACTCCTAATTCAACGAAGATTGTGCCATCCGTTATGTGATAGGAATTCCCGTTTATCCCACGAAATACCTCGAAACGAAGGTCTGCACCATCATTAAAATTGCTTCCATATTTTGATATTCTTCGGGGATAAAAAATGAAAAAATTAAAGATCTGTGAAGTTTTTCGTTCGTTACAGGCTGAAATGTATAATTTTGCCAAATTTCAATTTTCTTGCTTGTCTGGAAGATTATACTGCAATCTGGATTTTGGGTGAGGGGGTAAAAATTATGACTTCCAGGAAATTAAACAAAAAAATGTCCAGACGATCATTATTACCCCTGAAACGGGTATCTGTAAGAAAATTTCACCAAAATAGTCAATGTACAGGCACACACAGTCCTTACGATTTTATTTATATAGATAGATAAGGAATCTGCTCCACGTACAACACATTTTGGCTACGTCCGCTGGACTTAACCTGAAAAACCAACCGTTCATGATATCTCACTTATTAATCTTCCTGTCGAAAAATTCACATGAGAACAAAACTTTTAGAAATGGATTTCCATTAAGGATTGTAGATTTCGGATGTGCATATTTTGAGGAAGTGCAAAATTATGGTTCCGGTTTCGGATAAACCCCCAGTAAATTTAGGTATTCAGAAATAATATTGGCCCTAAAACTTACACAAGGACAGGTGGATTCTAAGGAATAACTTACCAAGGGAGATGTTCAATAAATTTCCTATTTCTTTGCAACCGTTTAAGAAAAGGCTAGGAAAACAACAGTAGAGAATCTGCCACCTGGGCGACTGCCCTAAATGCAGATCAGTAGTGACTGAATTGAAATGAATCAAGTTTGGTAGAAATATATTCAGTCGTTTTCAAATTATAAAAACTCATACAATCAAACCGACAGACAGACACCAAAGTTAAGAAATATGCAGATGGTCATTATTACAACTGAAACGGATAACTGTACGGAAATTCCGCCAAAATAGCAAATGTATAGACAGACGGTCGTTGCGATTATATTTATGTAGATGACAGATAAGCATGGGCACGTTTGAAAGTACAAACCTTCATTTCGAGATTTACTGCTCCTAAACGGTACATCATACCAACAAACGGTTTGCACCTTCAGACGTCTCCTTTATCGCTCTACATGTTTGGTGTTAAAATATTTTCTCGTATCTCACATATTTATGGGTTCGATTGAGTTACGATATTTGAATGGGGTGAATTTTGGGTACATTTTCATCATTTTACATTATTTTTCACCTACTTATGTGGGAGCTAGAATCATGAAATTGGGTTCGCATATAGGCATTGGTCCTGTCAATGTGCGTGCCAAATTCGATGACTCTACCTTTCCTATAAGTGTGTCAAACTGATACACGTGTAAAAAGCACAAAATTTACGAATCATCGAAATATACAGCCACATCTACCCTATAAGGGAGAGAGAGAGAGACGACAAAATATCACAGGACCAAAGTTGTAGATCATTTGAAATTGAACGGAGATCGTGCCATCCGGTTTGTGATAGGACTTACCGTTCAGCCGCGAATTACCTCGAAACGAAGGTCTGCACCGTCGTTAAATTGGCTATATTTCGATATTATTCGGCATAAAAAGTGAAATATTTAAAGATCTTGGAAGTTTTCCGTAGGTTACCGGCTAAAACGTATAGATTTGCTTAATTCCAATTTTTCAGCTCGTGTGGCAGATTGTGAGGCAATCTTGATTTTGGGCGAGGGCTGGGGGGGGGGGGTAAATTTAGGACTTCCAGGAAACTATAGCTGAAAAATATTCAGGCGGTCATTATTACCCCTTAAACGGAAATCTGTACGAAAATTTCGCCAAAATAGTCAATGCACAGACACATGGTCGTTACGATATGATTTATCTAGATAGATAAGGAATCTGCTCCACGTATAACACCTTTTGGGCTATGTCCGCTAGACTTAGCCTGAAAACCGACCTTCCATGTTATCTCCCTTATTAATCCTCCCGTTGAAAAATGCACATGAGAAAAATAAATTAGAATTGGATTTCCAAACAGTTTGATCGATTTCCAGTCAGGTTGGTCTTGTACTTTATATATTGTGGGAGAGTAAAAATCACCATTTCGGTTCCCTATAAAATCCCAGACTATTCCTGGAATTTGAAATGGTATAAACCTTAAAACCTACCCTTGGAGTGGTGGATGCTAAATATAAAGTTTGGTTCAAATATCTCAGTAGTTTTCAAGTTGTAAGAAATACGCTTTACGCGCACCCGCTCTTGCGTTAAGTCCGGTGGGACTTGTACCGAAAAACGGTCCGTTAATGATATCTCCGTTATTAATTCTGGCATCGAAATGATGCACATGAGAAAAAAAGGTTTAGAAATTAATTTCCATTAAGGCAGGTTGATTTCCATTAAGTTTGGTTGTGTATACTTTGAGGGAGTGCAAAATCACGGTTTCGGTTTCGTATAAACCCCCAATTACTTCAGGGATTTAGAAACAATATTTGCCCTAAAACCTACCCAAGGACAGGTGGATACTAAATATGAAGTTTGGTGGAAATATATCGAGTAGTTTTCAAGTTATAGAAAGACAGATAAACAGACCAACAGACAAACTAACTAACTAACTAACTAACTAACTAACTAACTAACTAACTAACTAACTAACTAACTGACACCAAGGAAACCTACCCTTGGACAGATGGATGCTATATATAAAGTTTGGTTCAAATATCTTCAGTAGTTTTCAAGTTGTAAGAAATACGCTTTACACGCACCCGCTCTTGCATTAAGTCCGGTGGGATTTGTGCCGAACAATGGTCCGTTAATGATATCTCCGTTATAAATCCTGGTATCGAAATGATGCACATGAGAAAAAAAGGTTTAGAAATTAATTTCCATTAAGGCAGGTTGATTTCCATTAAGTTTGGTTGTGTATACTTTGAGGGAGTGCAAAATCACGGTTTCGGTTTCGTATAAACCCCCAATTACTTCAGGGATTTAGAAACAATATTTGCCCTAAAACCTACCCAAGGACAGGTGGATACTAAATATGAAGTTTGGTGGAAATATATCGAGTAGTTTTCAAGTTATAGAAAGACAGACAAACAGACCAACAGACAAACAAACTAACTAACTAACTAACTAACTAACTAACTAACTGACACCAAGGAAACCTACCCTTGGACAGATGGATGCTATATATAAAGTTTGGTTCAAATATCTTCAGTAGTTTTCAAGTTGTAAGAAATACGCTTTACACGCACCCGCTCTTGCATTAAGTCCGGTGGGATTTGTGCCGAAAAATGGTCCGTTAATGATATCTCCCTTATTAAATCCTGTTATCGAAATGATGCACATGAGAAAAAAAGGTTTAGAAATTAATTTACATTAAGGCAGGTAGATGTCCATTAAGTGCGGTTGTGTATACTTTGAGGGAGTGCAAAATCACGGTTTCGGTTTCGTAAAAATCCCCACTCAGTTCAGGGATTTAGAAACAATATTTGCGGTAAAACCTACCCAAGGACAGGTGGATTCTAAATATGAAGTTTGGTGGAAATATATCCAGTAGTTTTCAAGTTATAGAAGGACAGACAAACAGACAAACAGACAGACACCAAAGCTAAAAATTATGCAGATGGTCATTATTACACCTGAAACGGATAACTGTCCGGAAATTACGCCAAAATATTCAATGTACAGACACACGGTCGTTACGATTTTATTTATATAGATAATTTCGCTGCTGTAGAACCCTAGAGCTGATGTTGCCATGGTTACGGCAGTTCATTACTTTGTACGATTCCTAGAGCACGGGTAGTGTGGTGCCAATATCTCCGTAATGGTTGGTTTTAGGGCCTTAGAACATGGTTTTCGGGCCAGTAGGGCTTACCGAGTTTTGTTGTTTGTGTCATGAGGATTAAATTGAGCTTTATCTCGTCCTTATACGACAAATTCGATATTTTGCCTGTATTAGCCTATTATTTTTATATCTCCCCCCCCCGTGCCCCCCCACCTCGAATTATTTTGAAAATACAATACAGCCCATGTTACTCACTGGCAGTGTAGATTTCTCTAGGTGAAGTAATTTTTAAAATCGGTTCAGTAGTTTTTGAGTCTATTCGTTACAAACAAACAAATTTTTCCTCTTTATAACATTATAGTATAGATTACCTTTTCCACGCGCATGCCTCAAATGGTTAGCGTGTTGGACTTTGGCCCAAGGGTCCCAGGCTCAATTCCCGGTGGGATCAGGGTTTTATCCTTCGTTAGTTAATTCCGATGACTCGGGGGCTGGGTGTGTGCGATTGTCAGCATTCTAATTCATCATAGATAAGATCCTATCCTCACACACACGCAGATCGTCTATAAGGTTTCATTTCGACGGACCTTAACTGGGCCTATAATTCTATCGATAGAAAATATATTGGTTACTTACCACATGAAAATTCAAATAACTTATAATTTGTATCTATGTATGCGATTATTTACACAGCAAGGACCCAAAACGTAAGTAAAATAAACAAGTAAAGGAAAGCCATTTCCGTTCAGACATTACAATCCCTTGGAAGCAAAAGAATTCCACTATTCGTAACCTAGGCACTTGGTGGGGAAGAGTGGTTAGCTCTACATCTGGCCGTCTTTTCCCCAAGGAATTAAGCTGGTACTCATTTCTGGTGTAGAATGAACCACAGGACTATATGTACCTCCAGAAGTGGAAATCTCGTTTCTTTCAATTTTCTGATGGAGAATCAAATCCACATCCCTGAGGGTGAATTGAACACCCATTACCGCTTCAGCTATGCTGGACCCTTAAATAAAAAGAAAGTGTAACAAAATAATTATCAAACTTCACAAAATAAATTCCTTCGGCTTATTGTGGTAGTTCTGGGGTCATAGGTGTCGCTCCGGATGGCCACGAATTTAAAGCCGGATACCCTCCTGATGCAATGCAATTGCTCACATTTAGATGAACGCTCGTATCTGAAATCGACCGAGCTTAGAACCCTGGCAGTCCGGGTGAAAAGTCCGTAGCTAATCCAACATCTAACAAATCTTGCACTCATTGTCCAAAATAAGTTAATTCACCGCCTTCTTCACAGATCACGGTTGATCCATTACATATCAACAAGCAACACACCGCATTACAACCTCCGCACAGTCAAACAATAGTGAATACGGTTGGCGTCAGGAAGGGCATCAGACTACAAATTGGACAAATCCACATGAAGTGCCACCACCCTCCAACCGAAGTAAATTGGGCAAAATACCAGGGAGAAAAAGAAGAAATTTTTCTGCCAAATACCACGAAATCCTTGGAGGTGTGCAAATAAAGAACTTCAACTAATCTGCGCACTAAATGGAATAGCATGGTTTGTTTACATACGGCCGCTTTTGTCCCCATGTATTAACCTGCTATTCATTTTTGGTGTGCTCTCAATGAACCTCAATGCCATGTTTTCCTCCAGAAGCAAAAGTCCCATTTCTGAACCCTTCTATTCCCTGACATGGAATGGAACCAATGTTCTTCCAGGCAAACTAAGCACGTCTCTACCATCTTCACTAGGATGCCCACTAACTGGGAAAAAGTAATTAGTTTTTACCAAGAAGTTTTAAGCAAAAAAGCCATTTCTCCATTTCCGACTTACTTATGCCAATAAAATTAAACAATGGTTTGCTGTTCTGTTGCGATTATTGTTGAATATATAATATTGTACCTATAAATGGCGCTACAAACTCTATTACGGAAATAGAGTGTGAGAGACTTCGCTGTATTGTTGTAAGGAGCTACGTAGGGCGTGGAAGTTTAGTGAGATCTCACGGAAATGTGTCGTCTCACGAAGTGGGAAGAGAAGGCAAATTTAGTCGTAACATGACAACCCATACCACACCTTGTCTTCCAACGCCTCGTTATAACGTCCTATTAATTAGTATTGGCGGTTTCTCTGTTACCGCACAACCTTTGATGGCGCTAACTGAGGATCCCAGAGCCTCCAGGCTGGTGGCTAGACAGGCAGGCAGACACACAGACATACGAATTGTGAACGTTCTAGGAATTCTATTCAGAAGAGTCTCCTAGATTTAAAAATACTTGAACTCTCACAATAACGATTTATCTCTTCTTCTTGTATTTCACAGCATTTGTTTTTACGGTACAAAGGATCAAAAACTCCATCGTCTCGAATATAACATTTCTTTCTCCACAGTTATATTTTCGTTCTTTGGTCCACAAATCCCATTTATAAAAATGATAGCTTACATAGTATTCTGATAAGCCTTTTCTTCTTCTTCCTCTTCTTTCTTTCCGGCCTTCTCCAAATTTCCCGACGCCAACCCATTGTGCAGGGATTTCTGTGGTGTTTTGCGTGTTTCTGTGCTGGTTGGTAGTCTGATTTAAATGAAGACATGTAGTTTCGTCCGAAAGCTGAATTCTTGCTTACAGAATACTGTTGATCGCAAGAGTGAACTCACTGCTTAGATTTGCTGTACCTTGATTCAATTCCACTTACTATACTACTATCCTGGGATAATACACATCCTCAATACTTGAAATAATCTGCTTGTTCCAGTTTCGTATTCCCAACCTGGCATTCATTTCTCTTCGGTTTATTCCCTATTGGGTACATCACTCAAGACTTGGAAAGGCTAATGACCGAGCTCGATAGCTGCAGTCGCTTAAGTGCGGCCAGTATCCAGTAATCCGGAGATAGTGGGTTCGAGCCCCACTGTCGGCAGCCGTGAAAATGGTTTTCCATGGTTTCCCATTTTCACACCAGGCAAATGCCGGGGCTGTACCTTAATTAAGGTCACGGCCGCTTCCTTCCAACTCCTAGGCCTTTCCTATCACATCGTCGCCATAAGACATATCTGTGTCGGTGCGACGTAAAGCAAATAGCAAAGGCTAATGTTCATATCACGATCAAAGCACCTATTTTCATGTTCCAAGATACGTATTAGATTGCAGGCTTTCAGCACAGTTTCCATTAAGACCAAGTCTTCCCATCCTGTCAATGTATATGGATCATCCACAGAAATGAATAAACTATGAACAAAAAAGTTGGAGGATTACAGCCTTGTCTAACCCCTGTAAGGATATTGAACCACGAACTCATTCTAGATCAAATCTCACTGCAGCCCAATTAACAAATTAAATTCCTTTGATTGCGTTTACTTATCTCACCTTAATCCCACAATCCCTCAGTACGGCTAACATTTTTTTCTTGGTACTCTGTCACATTCCCTCTCTAGATCTACGAAACGTAAATAAAAGTGTCTATTCCTCATGCATTTTTCAGTTACCTGGCGCACTGGATATTTTCATCGAATTAAACATAAAATCACTGCCAACAGAGTAGTTTTACAAATATGCTAGCTAACTATAGCAATACTACTTATTATGTCAAAGAAACACATACCAAATATCAGAAATGGGCACACCGCAACGGAGTATTGTAAATTTCCTCTCCAGTTGAGATCCACGTACCTGAAACAGAAAGTAGCTTTGTTACTCTCATGGCAATAGAAAACATGTCTTACAATTCATGAGCCGTGCTATTATATTATGACGAATGCCAAGTTTGATGAAACATAAATTGGAAAAAAATGGTGGGAGAAGTACAGGTTGTTTCAAAATTACAGGGCATAGTATTGGATTCCTCACTCACAGGGACGTAAAATAATGTATATATACATGGGTCCAAAAATGCATAATTTCTGAGATATCAGAATATGTCATGGGTTAAAACCTCAGATTGTGTGAGCTAGCCTGTATGTACTGATGCAGGAGCCTGCTCCCGTCAATACTTTACAAGAGTGTGTTCAAAATGTTCTCCTCTTGCCATAATACAGACTAGTCATCGTCTCAGAGAGTTACGAATACGCTTGAATATGCCCGGTGTTTAGCTATTATTTGAAAGGACCTTAAAATTCTGCCACGAAGTGTTGCTTCATCCTCCACAGAGTCGCGTAAAACAAAGACATTGCGTATATCCACAGAAATATGTCCAACGGGTTCAGACCAGGTGACCGTGGAGGCCAAGAAAGTACGCATTTTCGGACACAAGTTTATATACCATTTTTTTCCTTCTATATATGTGAGGAATCCATCCTTGAAATTATATGCCTTTTTAAACACCCTGTATAAATATCTTTAGATATCCAGATGGTACCATCCTGATGGCAAAAGGTGAAGAAGAGCTAAACTATCTCCTACTGAAGGCGAAAGAAAAAATACAAAATCTGTATTAATGCTGAATGACAAGAGGACGAAAATCATACTTCCTGGAGTATACTGGGAGAAACAATGGAGGCAGTTCCTAGTTTCTTCTACTAGGCTCAAAGATCACTGCTGACGGTGAGTGCAGCCATAAAATTAAAAGATGCTTGCTTCTTGGGAGAAAATCAGTGGCCAATCTTGGCAGTGTTTTCAAGAGTAGAGCATAGGCCGTATAGCAGTAATGAGCGGAAGAAAGGCTGACCGTCGAAGAATAGACGCATTCGACCTATGGCGTTGGAGAAACCTCCTTAGAGTTCCGTGGACGGCAAAAAGGATCTAATAAGTCAATATTACAATAAATCAACCCAGGCTGCTCGTTAGAAGGACAAATACTGAAGCAAAAACTGAACTACTTTGGTCATATTATGAGAAGGATTGATTTACTAGAAAAGACCTTTATGTTGGAAAAGACTGATGGTAAAAGGAGAAGAGGGTCACAAGGGATGAGGTGGACTGATGGCATCTAAGAAGTCGTGGATCTCAATTTGGAAAGTCTCCGGGAAATGGTGCAGGACAGAAGAAAATGGCGCACTTTGATCTACGGGGTCATGTAGAGCCGGTTTCGATTCCAGGTACTGTCAGAAATTTAAGTGTGGCAGGAAGGCTGGTATGTGGTTAAATAGGTACACGCAGTTCACCTCCACATTCGTCGTAGTTCTATTAGTCTGCATGTGCTTTGGTTTCTTCAATAGTCTGAAAAGACAATATTAATATTCATTGATGTTTGTGTTTTGCATTTTAAAGTTCCATTCATTAACATAATGTTTCCAACATTCATTCCTGGCTATTCTTTCTCTGCTCAATCCTAAATCATATATGATTTCCGGATACTGATTTATTTTGATTTATTTGTGTTTTATAACTTGTGTATATTACATGAAAAACAAATTAAGAAAAGATTACAATAAACAATACACTCTCCCTTATCTGTGGTTTACGAAATTATGGGAGAGGGGTATTATCTTAAAAAAAACTTCACCTCCATTGAGAGTGTGCCTCGAGAGAGCTGCACCACCTAGGGATAGAGAGCTGTACCATCTCAGAATAAGAACACGAACATACTATCATTATTTAAAACCTATTTTATACTTTATATAAAAGTCACAGTCTTATCCATGGAAGGTAATTTTCACAGGTAAATTTTAAAGGCATATTAACAGGTATGTTAATCTTAGATTTACTTAAATCCTGGGCCATCAAGAAATCCGATTACACACACAGGAGAAATTAGCTTCAGTACAAGTATACGGTACGTTACATTAGACACATAAGCAGACAGCTTAGAGAATTCCGGTTGAGAGCACTGCGATGACACGGCCTTAATTGTACGGACGATGAAGTTTCAAAACTTCAGCCTCAAACGGCTGTAGGGTTTCCAGAACAGCACTAAAGGGCCTTGGTGCCTTGCCGCGAACCGCGGAGCCTTTATTAGTCAAATTAGAACAAGACTCGTGCAGAACGAAGTTGTTCATTCCTTGTGGGAATCGCCCGCCCAGCCGCAAGATTTATAGAATCGATGTGATAATCCTGGTTGAGCCGGCAATTAATTTACTATCAGATTTCCTCTTCGTTGAGCAATAGACGAAGCACTTCGAGTCGTGTGCTGCCATTTTCAAATTAATGAATTTTTGTCCATGGTTGATAATAGAGAAGACTCTTTCATTCAATGTAATTTTTAAGTGTTTCAGTCTGACGAAAACACTAATTATAACACAAATAACAATATGGCATACCTGTGAAAAATATGCAGGATGACCCAAAATATCATGCCATGTCAAGTATGTAAGACACTTTCTACCAGACGTGTTGCTGTCCAGTGCCATTTGTTGGTCATTTTGTGTACTTTATTTTGATGTCAATAAAATCCCATGTCATGTCAATCATGTCTGTGAATTATTACCTCTTTAACTCCAATATTACCTCGTCAAATGTCAACAGACTTTCGCGTCACCCTGTAAATTAGAGAGAGAGAGAGAGAGAGAGAGAGAGAGAGAGAGAGAGAGATGTATTTATTTCTGCTTCCCCCATTTGGAGGCTGCCAAAAATACGAAGCTTACGAAGCTTACATGAAAATTTGGTTAATAATTACAAGGGTCGTTTAAAATATGTCCATAAATGATAGGTATACTACAGTAAAGCCTATTTAATAATTTTTAAAATGTCCATCAGTCAATAATTGCTACAAGAATATCCTCAGATTCTATAAAATCATTTTATACGACGCGCATATAATGTACAATTGTTATTTCAAAACTTAATTTCCCAGAAGGAAACCATAATTAAATTTCATCGAAATAAAAATTTTAAGCTCTTTAGAACTTTTTAATTGTGAAATTACCAGCGACATTGTTATAGCGCCTGACACAGTGGGGCCGCCATCGGTTAAGTTCGTCCATAATCATCGTGGAAGGATATTTAGCCACACCCTCCCTCTGCTTAGGAGTTTCAAAACTAAAGGATTTTCATTTTCCTCTAGCTCAGTGTAATGTGAACAGATTTACAGGTTCAGTGATGCAGTTCAACGCTTACAGTGCTATGCTGTGTCCAGTTTACAATGCTGCTTGATGCATAATTATTTCTAATATCTTAAAGAGGAGAAAAGAGGCTTATATTATTATTAAAGACGTTATAAATAATCATATTATCATATAGTTACGATGGAGGCACATTTAATATTGTAGATTCAGAAGTCACATGTAAATATCACTGCCTCACCTGAATGTTTCCTCTAAAAATGACGATTAAAGTGTTTTATATAATTAAAGGATGTTGAACACACTAAGCACATGAAGTCATTCATGACGACTTTAGAATTGAATAATACACTAGCTTAATTAATAATTTCACTCCAAAATTCTCAAAGAAAAAACCTCAAGTCCACGTTTCAACAAACTTTTCTGACTACCGCAAGCTACAGATTGAGAGAAAGCATGTTTTCGCGCGGGATCTTTGGGAATATAAGTCTTGTCTATAATAATTAACGGATGTAATGGTTGAACATGCAGGGCACACCAAATCATTCGTAACTATTTTAGAATTAAAAAATACAGTACACTAGCTTCAATAAGCATTTCACTCCAAGCTTCTCAAAGGTGGGCGGGACTTGTGACGACACGATGCGTTCGGCATTATGAGCCGAATGACAGCGAATATAGCCGATGACCGCTCCCGAGTGTCAGTCGCTAGACGGAAGCTTACGAGCGTTTCGCCCCAGTGTAGCAGTGGGCTCATCAGTTGCAACGATACACCTTTTTAAGACGCTGGTAGCTAGTGCGCCGTTACAGACCACGTGTCTCGGCGAATTTTGGGCGAAGCCCAAATCCATGGAGCAATTTTAGCCCTTCGGCCTTGCCGGCCTTGAGTGCAATTTCGACGTATATTTAGCTAGGCTGCATAGAAGTAGAAGTGGTGGTACTTTGTGAAGGGAATCGACCTGCAGTGCGCCGTTGAAATACCACTACAAGCCTCCTACGTAGAACAATGCAGTGACGATGCACTAGGGGAAGCATGTGACTCCACTAGTATAAATGCCTGCCTTGAGCCTTTATATAAAAAAACTAGCAGTTACCCGTGGCTTCGCTCGCGTGGATTTCATAACTTGTTAAAAGTAATCGTTCCTCGGTACTGTACTAAGACACTATCAGAAAATCAATAAAGTTTAAAAAGTCACCGAAAAACTGAGTTTCGTTTATCCCAGAAACTCTTTGTAAACCACGTTTGTGGTAGTCATTTTTGGAGGCTAAGATGACAATGCGACATAGAACTGTACATGTGAGCAACAGTCGTAAACAAAAAAAATTGAGTTTCTTTATTTTTAAAAGAGTTTCCAAACACCAATTTTCACGTCTGTAACATGTTATGTTTTTGACATATACTGTAGATATACCGGTACTCATTTTAAAATTTCACCCGCTCTTTTAATTCTTTTCACCCCCTTACGGGGGTTTTTCTGAAACAAAAAATTACTTGTTTCTTCATTTTTAAAGGATTCCGTAAACAGTTATCACGTCTGTAACATCTTCAGTTTTTGATATATATATATATATATATATATATATATATATATATATATATATATATATATATATATATATATATATATATATATATCCTCATAAAAATAATTTAACTTCTTCATTTCTCTCCACCCCTTTTTCCCTTAAGTGGACTTACCGTAAAAATAAATACGCGTTTCTTTAGTTAAAGGAGATTCAAAATACCAACTTTCATGTGTGTAACATTTTCATTTTCTGAGATATAAGTATCCTCATAAGCAAAATTCAACTCCTTTACTTATGTTCACCCCTTCCCCCTCCCACTTAAGTTGATTTTCCGAGAAAAAACCGGTGTTTTTTAAAGGAGCTTCGAAATACCAATTTTCATGTCTGTAACATCTTTAGGTTTTTTAGGTATAAGCATCCTCAACTATATTTTTGAATTCTTTCACCTCCTTATGTAATTTTTTGAGAACAAAAGAATGCGAGTTTCTTTACTCATAAAGGAGATTCCGAATAACAATTTCATGTCTGTAACATCTTTGGATTTTGAGATATAAGTACCCTCATACAAAGAAAACAACTAATTTTCAAATTCACTCAACCCTCCCCCCTTTTAAGTGGATTTTCCGAAAACAAAAGAATATGTATTTCTTTACTTTGAAAGAAGATTTCAAATACAAATATTAGTCTCTGTAACATCTTCAGTTTTTATGTTGTAAGTATCCTCATAAAATAATTCAACTCCTTTTTGAAATCCCTCCCAAGTTGATATTCTCCCAAAAATGCGTGTTTCTTTATTTCTAAAGAAGATTACAAATATCAGTTTTCACGTCTGTAACATCTTTAATTTTTTAGATATAAGTATGCTCAAACAAATAATTCAACAAATACTCAATTCCTTCATCCCCCTTAAGTGCATTTTCCGAAAACGAAAGAATAAATGTTTCCTTATGTTTAGAGGAGATTCCAAATGCCAATTTTCACGTCTTCAACATCTTTAGTTTTTGTGATATAAGTATTCTCATACAAAGAATTCAACTATTTTTCAATTCCTTCACCCCCTCCCTTAAGTGGATTTTCCGAAAACAAAGAAATGCGTATGTCTTTATTGTTAAAGGAGACTCCAAATACCAATTTTTACCTGTGTAACATCTTCAGTTTTGAGATAACACTATCCTAATAAAAATAATTTAATCTCCTTTTCAGTCCTTTTTACCCCTCCCAAAAATATTTTTATAAACAAAAGATACACGTTTCAATTTTTTAAACAGATTGAAAATACTAACTTTCACGTGTGTAACATGTTAATGTTCTCTAGATATTCTCATTTTAAAAATGCACCCCATTTTCATTTCCGCTTAAGTGGATTTCCCGAAAATAAATTACCTATGTTCCTTTACTTCTACAGGAGATTCCAAATACCAGTTTTCAAGTCTGCAACAATTTATGTTTCTGAGATATACTTAGTATAAGTTAAAAATACATCAATTTAAAACAATAATCTTGTTATTAGTTTCTCTGTGTCGAAGACGCATTCAAGTAGCGAAAGTAAATTGGACAAAGAGAAATCCACCTTTGTTCAAGAGGTAAACCAGCTAATTTAGCGTCTAAATTGAAACCATCGCAGGTCGTTAACGCTGATCGAAGTCGCTTCGATAGAGAGATGCATTTAGGGCGAATGTTGGAATTCACTGGAACTAACGCGTACCTACGTGGAGCCGTACATTCGATCGTTGCCACAACCCATTCAGATAATGCTAGTTTTTAAAATGGATGGCAGTTTGGCACCTCTTATGTATGCACTGGTCGCAGAACCCACTAGCAAATTTCCAAGTACAATGGTCATAAACTTGTCGACCGTGCAGCAAACATGAGGGAATGATAAAGCTATATTCTTTACATCCCATTAACTACTTTCACGGTTTTGGGAGACACCGAGGTGCCAGAATTTACTCCCTCATGGGTTATTTTACGTGACAGTAAAAAAAAAAAGAAGACAACAATATATTACTACGGGAAGTTTTCTGGCCACATATACAAGCCGAGGTAAATATTCTCCTTGTTACAGACTCATGGACACCGAAACGATATACTTTATTCCAATTCTACTCTTGATAACGTAAATTTTCAAAGTTCTAATCCGTGGAAAATGTACAGGATAAATTCAACCAGCAGATATGTTCTTTTCTTTCTGATCTTAGAAGAATATGGTCACATTTATGTCTTCCTTTCACACGACTTTAATTTTTGGCATAGAGACTACTTGTTGAAGCTTCAAGCCTTCATCAACTACCAGTCTACACTGCTACGATTCAAGAACGTGTTCAAATATGCCCTTTTCAAGAGTGAGTACCTGTAGAAACGAACACCTTTTTTAATATTGTTTTGGAGGTTGACTCGCTAAACCGAGCGAGTTGGCCGTGCGGTTAGGGTCGCGCAGCTGTGAGATTGCATTCGGGAGATAGTGGATTTAAACCCCATTGCCAGCAGCCCTGAACATTGTTTTCCATGGTTTTCAGTTTTCACACCAGACAAATGCTAGGGTTGCATCATAATTAAGGCCACGGCTGCTTCCTTCCCACTCCTAATCCTTTCATATCCCATCATCGCCATAACACCTACCTGTGTCGTTGCGTCATAAAGTAAGTTGTAAAATATATTGACTCACTGATGATTGCACGTCTCCATACATGCGAGCTTCCAGCGTATATTAGATTATCGCACTGTGGGAAATCACCGCATGTAGAACACAGCCTACTCTCTGACATGCATACTTTCATGCAGCAGCCAGCGTTAGGTCCACAGACCGTTAAATTACCAAGCGGATAATTATCATTGATGTGGTGTGTAGTACTTAATTCATTTTTCCATAAACACAACTCTTGTTTAAGTTTATTTCATAGTGTCTCTGTAACATTATTATTTTATTTCTCGTACACGGCTTGCTCATTTCATGTTACATTTTACGTATCCACAACATCAAAATGTCCCTGCACCTGCGAAAACAGCTTAGCATTATGCCTGGAATGTCTCTATCGTTTAAGGTTAAATATTATGCTATGGACTACAAAGAATTCTCGATCTTAAGGAGCCGGGGTAAGTGATTCAGATGGTTGAGGCGCTGCGCTGGCCTTCTCACCCGAACTTGGCAGGTTCGATCCTGGCTCAGTCCGGTGTCATTTGAAGGTGCTCAAATACGCCAGCTTCATGTCCGTAAATTTACTGGTACGTAAAATAACACTTTTTTTTTTTTTGCTATTTGCTTTACGTCGCATCGACACAGATATGTCTTATGGCGACGATGGGATAGGAAAGGGCTTGGAAGTGGAAGGAAGCGGCCGCGGCTTTAAGGTACAACCCCGGCATTTGCCTGGTGTGAAAATGGGAAACCGCGGTAAACCATCGTCAGGACTGACGACAGTGGGGCTCGAACCCACTAAAATAACACTTGCGGGGCAAAATTCTGGCACCTCGGTGACATCGAAAACTGTAAAAGCAGTTAGTGGGAAGTTGTTATTACGTTAAGGGGATCTGTGCTGCGGGACAGTATTCCTCCTAAAACATTGCCATATTGACACTTTTCGCAGGCGCTACTACGAGGTGCTTGTTCATTTACATTACACTGTATATTGAAGTAATACTTTTTTTTAAATTTTTTTTTGCTAGCGGCTTTACGTCGCACCGACACAGATAGGTCTTATGGCGACGATGGGATAGGAAAAGCCTAGGAGTTGGAAGGAAGCGGCCGTGGCCTTAATTAAGGTACAGCCCCAGCATTTGCCTGGTGTGAAAATGGGAAACCACGGAAAACCATCTTCAGGGCTGCCGATAGTGGGATTCGAACCTACTATCTCCCGGATGCAAGCTCACAGTCGCACGCCTCTACGCGCACGGCCAACTCGCCCGGTGAAGTAATAATAAAAACGCGTGGCCTGGTGCAGGTCTTTTGTTTTGACTCCCGTGGGCGACCTGCGCGTCATGATGAGAATGAAATGATGACGAAGTCGGCGCATACACCCAGTCACTGTGCCAGGGGAATTAACCAATTCTGATTAAAATTCTCGACCCTGCCGGGAATCGACGGCGGCCCCTGTGACCAAAGGCGAGCACGCTAACCATTTAGCCATGGAGCCGGATGTATATTGATTTCAGAGGGATTGACGGAATTTATACAGTGCACCAAGCGTTCTTTGTGGGAATAAAGCGGTCCTAATTTGAACTGCTATTGCAGTTGACACACAATTTTCTCCCCTTCACCCCTGTCCATTTCACGTAACATTTCGCTCATACTTATACCATTGGCCTGGCCACCGATGGGAGCAAGAGGCGTATTAATATGATAAACTTTCAACCAGCTAGCAAGCAAGAATTGATCCTAGAACCTGCAGTACGCTTTGAGTCGCATGTTGGCCAGCCTGAAGAGATTGGCATCGAGAAGAAGTCGATTTACCATCCAACCATGAACTATTATAAAAGAAAATATCACCTAGACAGCATGTCCGTCCATAGACTCATGATCGGTGCTTGAAGCACAATCATTAAGTTTCTTGTACAGCTGTGGGATTCTCTTGTTCTCAACCGGACACGATTTCACGACAGAGCTATCGCCGCAATACGAGGTTCGATAACCATAGGCGTATTCCACAATCATGTATATACCATATGACAAGCTGTACAATATGCTATATATCCAAATGGTTTTCTGAGCCTTGTAATTGTTGCTATTTCTATCTGGCACACTAGAAAATTCACCAATGACTTGGAAGGAATAATATTTTGTAATCAATATACTGTCCTCGTGGCAGCCACCTCATGGGAAAGTATTATTTAATAAATATTTTACCCATATCATACCTAAAAATGTTGTGCAATGTCCTTGTTAGCCGAATAAACCAGTATAATTGAACTCGAATAATCAGGAATTAAGACTACTTTAATACTTCGATTGTCTCTGAGAGAACATAAACGATATCTCATCCTCAGTCTACAGAATTAGACAGGAATTGCAATCCACTGTGGTGAAAGAGTTGATATCGCTCGTGATATTCCAAGTGCTCATGGAATTGAACGGTGCAGAGATAGCGCGAGCAACGATCTTCCTCTGTCACGGTTTAGGACCCATTGTCGTTCGAGAGATAATGAGAGCTCGTGGTGGTTGAATGAACCGACCTGTCTTTCGCAGATATGCTGCTCCTCTCATTATTGAACACGTATCGGCTGACAGTCACCTGCATTCCACAGTGTGGAGCTTTACCAACTGGGCGTGTTTAAAAAAGACATATTACATTTCGAGAGCTTGGGAACAGAAGGTGAACTTTTAAATTGAAGCTCTGCTGTGTGAATCTATGAAAAGTTTCGAAACTTTATTTTTTGGGATAATAGAAACTGTAAGTTCACAGTATGTTTCACATCATTCGGGAATGGAATGAATGAAGCCCCCTACTAGCGGCGAGGCAGGAACTATACCGGCTGCCGAAGCCTGTCGCACACCTCTGGGGCAATGTTTAATGACTAACAGATGAAATGATATTAGAGTGTGTTGCTGGAATTAAAAATTACAGAGAAAACCGGAGTACCAGGAAAAAACCCCGTCACACCTCCGCTTTGTCCAGCACAAACCTCACATGGAGTGACCGGGATTTGAGTCACGGAAACCAGAGGTGAGAGACCTTCAAGCTGCCGCCTGGGCCAGAGTGGGTCTTCTGGGATTTTATGAAACTAAATTCTGTGTTGTGTTGCATGAAACATCAGCCTGCAGAATGGGTTAAAATGTACTGTTGTTACTATGTCCTTCAACTCCAAGTAACTGCATGGTCTAAATCTCATGTACCATGTGACACTAAAGTGTGTCCTTACTACCTTTTTACGAAGATTTCTGTCTTCCTGTACCAATAAGGTCGAACCCGTTTATTTCAACATCGCTTATAACGACGTACTGGATATAACGGTGAAATATAACAGTCCCCCTCCACATCCTACATAAACACTGTATTTAAAAAATCGCTTAATACGACATCGCTTATAACGACGTACTGGATATAACGGTGAAATATAACAGTCCCGTCCACATCCTATATAAACACTGTATTTAAAAAATCGCTTAGTACGACATCGCTTATAACGACGTACTGGATATAATGGTGAAATATAACAGTCCCGTCCACATCCTATATAAACACTGTACTTAAAAAAATCGCTTAGTACGACATCGCTTTTAACGACGTGCTGGATATAACGGTGAAATATAACAGTCCCGTGCACATCCTATATAAACACTGTATTTAAAAAATCGCTTAGTACGACATCGCATATAACGACGTACTGGATATAACGGTGAAATATAACAGTCCCGTCCACATCCTATATAAACACTGTATTTAAAAAATCGCTCAGTACGACATCGCTTATAACGACGTACTGGATATAACGGTGAAATATAACAGTCCAGTCCACATCCTATATAAACACTGTATTTAAAAAATAGCTTAGTACGACATCGCTTATAACGACGTACTCGATATAACGGTGAAATATAATAGTCCCATCCACATCCTATATAAACACTGTATTTAAAAAATAGCTTAGTACGACAACGCTTATTACGACACATTTATAACATCATACTTTTTTACTATATTTTCGGAGAAATGTATCTACTATAACATCCAATATTGATTTTTGTTTGTGGCATGTTTGGTAAATGAAATGGCGTATGGCTTTTAGTGCTGGGAGTGTCCGAGTACATGTTCGGCTCACCAGGTGCAGGTCTTTTGATTTGACACCCGTAGGCGGCCTGCGCGTCGTGATGGGGATGAAATGATGATGAAGACGACACATACACTCAGCCCCAGTGCCAGCGAAATTAACCAATGATGGTTAAAACTCCCGACCCTGCCGAGAAACTAACCCGGGACCCCTGTGACCAAAGACCAACACGCTAACCATTTGGCTATGGAGCCGGACGCATGTTTGGTGATTGCTGACAACTCTTGTCTCAGTGAATTGTAGATTTCAAATCTGTCTGTTGAATAGCCAAGGCAAACATCGCTGTGAAGATGACACAAAGGAAAGGGAAAGCGTCGAATATTGAAGAAAAGTCACAAAGAATATGGCGATGACAAAGTTGGGAAACAATCGTCATCGTCGCCAATGAACTGAGAGTATCACAGTCAACGATTTCTACAATTTGGAAGGACAGAGAGAACATCTCATTTATTAGCCAAGACCGTGTGTTAAATTATTGATACATTATCTATATGTATGTATGCTATTTGCTTTACGTCGCACCGACACAGATATGTCTTACGGCGACGATGGGATAGGAAATGCATAGGAATTGGAAGGAAGCGGCCGTGGCCTTAAGTAAGGTACAACCCCAGCATTTGCCTGGTGTGAAAATGGGAAACCACGGAAAACCATCTTCAGGACTGCCGACAGTGAGGCTCGAACCCACAATCTCCCGATTACTGGATACTGGCCGCGACTGCAGCTATCGAGCTCGGTTATTGATACATTTACATTGTTGCTACTTCTTTCCGTACTTATTATTTTATATGTTTCTGGCATATTATTGCTGTACGTTCTGTGTTTATATTGAAGGAAAAATTGCAATCAGTCCCGCTCCATAAATATTGTATTGCAAATACAGTAATTATTTCACTCATGTTTTTTTTTGTTTTGTTTTTTTTGTTTTTGTTTTTTTAAGTTTTAACTGTATTCTGTTAATTAACCACGTAAGTTTGCAGCCCGAAACTTACAGATATGTTATTTATGACATTTTTAGTAGAAGACTGGTTTGTGGGACTATCACCTATAAGGACTTAACTGGCGGTCTCTTCGAAGTCGTTAAACAGGTTTCGACTGTATTAATGTTTGTATTTTTGCTGCTTTACCAGTATTATCAGCTTTCATCAAATACTTGTAACATCAGTCTAGGTTGGATGTAGTCCGATTCTTTAGCCATGGTATCATAAGGTTCTGGGTCTGGTGTGTCGCAGAAGGCCAGCTACTCAGCTAGGTTGTGGGGTTAATTACTCTAGCGCGGAGCCTGGTATAACGTTTGTTCACTAGACGCATCTTCATTTGAATAGAACATACCACACTGGCAACCACCACGAAAAAACAATATAGTAGACCACATCACTCCACGTAGGTTTGGCGTCGAGAAGGGCATCCGGCCGTAACATTGAGCCAAATATGTATGTGTGACATGGCACCCGTTAATCCACCAGGTGTGGAAACATCAGCATCAGAAGAAGAAATAATAAGAAGAAGAATCCAGGTTGGATGGTCGGCAGTCAAGAACGTGTTGAGTTACAGAAAAATTCTTAAAATGAGGACTTGACGATAGCTAAAGAATGTTCCTAAAATAAAGCCAGGACTAATAACGAATTTGTAATATTACGTGTCTGTTTACATCGTGATCATATCCAGCTTACCTCCAGTTTTACGTACAACCCCGACCACAGAAACGCAACTTTCCATTTGAAAAATTAAAGTGATCAATGAAACACTAAGAGGTAGGTATTGAAAGCGAATAACATTTTACATTTGTGAATATATAGGTTTATACATGTCATTTGATTACTTCTTGACATTTCCCCAATTTTGGGGCTGGCATTTGATGAGAATTTGGCCGAGTTTTATGGCAGGATACACTTCCTGACAAGAGCCCTACGTGAAGAAATAATAATAATTTTGTGTGGCTATTCCTAGTCTGGTGCAGCTTTCGTAAAGCAGACCCACCGACGAGTGTGGGTAACATCTGCCGTGTATAAGAAACTGCGTGTTAATGTAGTGGAATATAGTGTTGTGTGTGGTGTTGGAGTTGCAGGGATGCTGGGGATTTTACAAACACCCAGTCCCCGAGCCATAAAAATTAATCATTTAAGGTTAAAATCTCCGGCCCGGCCGGGAATCAAATCCGGAGCCCTCTGAACAGAAGAGCACTACACTGATCATTTAGCCAAGGAGTCTTGTACGGGAATGTATTCACTATTTCCCGTTTCTTGGTGGGTGGTAGTGTGATATGTTGTATGTAGATGAAGACGAATGAAGACGAATATTAAGACGATCACAATCATCCAGTCCCTGAGCTAGAAAAATTAATTATGTGGAGTTAAAATTCTCGCCACAGCCAGAAATCGAACCCGAGTGAATCTGACTCAAAGGCCAAAACCTTGCTATTCAACTGATGAGCCTCGCTCGTAAGTGAGATGATGTTAGTGGAGTAAACGGCACATATGAAATGTCATAGCAAGCTAATTTGGATAGAAGACGAGCCGCTGTCAGCAAGAGAAGCATAGCGGTATCAAATCTATGCTGAGGCACAACTATTCCATTAGACCCGGTACGCTCATAGGCTGGTGAATATGACGTCCAAAGTGGTCTGCGAGTCTGTCGAAATCCAAGATAAGTAAGTTTGACAACCTGAGAAACCCTTGCTGTGTGAGAATTCCTGAAATTTACTTGGAAACTCTGCCGCGAGTCGTGACCTCCCAAACAGAAATTGGATTTGTCACTGAAGATGATACGGTTCTAGCCTACAACATTCCAAGATTACTGCCTGTTAATGGGCATCGTGCTACCAAATTTTCTTCCACTAAGATTAGGGATATGGTCCAGAAAGTGTAGAATTTATATGGAAGGACCTACTTGTGGCTGAAGGTCGGACAACGACGCTGGGTGCTCCTAGCACTTGTCAGCGGATTGAATGGTCTTCTCTTCTGGTGGACTATCAGAGCCATTAACGCCTGATGGTCCTGCTCGAATGTCTACACGCACTAACTGCTCCCAACACCACCACACAGCTTGGTGTGTACAATCCAAATGGCGCCAAATTCTTCTATTTGATCATCCAGTTATTGGACTCCAATGATGGACACACTCCCCAACTCCATTAACTAGGACGATGGTCTTCGTGTGTGCATCGTAGAGGCATGCTTAGCAATCAACGATCGCTCTACAGTCGAAGCAGACACTTCGGCTCTGCGAGCTAGGGCAACGCAAGACGCCTTTGACGTATTCTGGTTTCTGGTGATAAGTCACGGACTCCAATCATACCACAACTATAACAATTTATACAGATTCGTCGATCATACCTTCCTTACTGGCTGTTTTATTTTATTTTAGTTGTTAAAGAGAGTACTTAATCTATCTGAAATAATATGCAACTCTGTGTGTCTCGTCGCCAGTCTTCGACATGGAATGGAGTTGTATTAAGTTAGCTGTCTTTGATTTCTGATGGGCAGTCGGAAACATTGACACCCATTTTATTGTAGTTGTCACCTTAAATATCTTTGGTGGCGCACTCAGTCTCTACGTGACTGAGCGTTAATGCATGCATCTCTGCATAGATCTCTGCATATGGTTATGAGGGTATTTGGGGGTTGTAGTAAGGATGTAAAGAGAAGACATATAAGTCTCTGGTAAGACCCAACTACAGTATGGTTACAGTGTATGGGACGCTCACCAGGATTACTTGATTCAAGAACTGGAAAAAATCCTAAGAAAAGCAGCTCGATTTGTTCTGCGAGAATTCCGGCAAAAGAGTAGCGGTAAAAATTGTTGGAATGTTTGGGCTGGGAAGACTTGGGAGAAAGGAGACGAGCTGCTCAATTTAAGTGGTGTGTTCCGAGCTGTCAGTGGACAAAATTGAAATTCAAATTAAAATATTCAAAAATGCAAATACAAATTTAAATTCAAATTAAAATATTAAAAAATTCAAATTCAAATTAATATCAAAATCAAAATCAAAATACTTTATTTGAAAAGGTTTCTACCTCCATGGCAAATGTTACATAAAAATACTTTTTAAGATGACGTGGAATGACATGAGTAGACAAATAAGTTTGAGTGGTGTCTTTAAAAGTAGGAAAGATCACAGTATGAAGATAAAGTTGGAATTCAAGGAGACACATTGGGGCAACTATTCGTTTACAGGAAGGAGAGTTAGGGATTGGAATAACTTACCAACAGATGTAACATATTCATCAAGGGAGATGTTCTTTGCAACTATTTAAGAAAAGGCTAGGGAAACAACACATAGGGAATCCGCCGCCTGGACGACTGCCCTAAATGCAGATCAGGATTAATTAATTAATTGATTGATTGATTGATTGATTGATTGATTGATTGATTGATTGATTGATTGATTGATTGATTGATTGATTGATTGATTGATTGATTGATTGATTGATTGATTGATTGATTGATTGATTGATTGATTGATTGATTGATTGATTGATTGATTGATTGATTGATTGATTGATTGATTGATTGATTGATTGATTGATTGATTGATTGATTGATTGATTGATTGATTGATTGATTGATTGATTGATTGATTGATTGATTGATTGATTGATTGATTGGTAATTGAATGCTAACGGAGGACATTTTGAATATTTCATGGAAGAAAGATTTACCTGTGTTATGCTGGTACGATCTGTTCCTGTGTGTTTCCCATGATTAATGTACTATATGTAGTTATAGAAAATGAATTCTACAGAAACATGGAAATAAAGCGTTTCCTAAAGGATGTCCATATTATTATTATTATTATTATTATTATTATTATTCTTCCTTCGTTTTGCCCATTCATAGAGCGCGTTTGAACTTGTTAGTTGGTTTGATGGTTTGTGCCTTCTTATCCTCCCAATAATAATAAATGCATTGCAAATGAAAAATATCCTGGTGGCAATGATCAATAAAATTACAGTAGTGTGATTATAAAGTTAAAACATAATTACCCGACAACTACAACAAGAGTAGAACAAGCAATTCTAAGAAAGAAGATATCACAAGAAATACGAGTACTACTAGTTCAACATTCTAAATCCAGCAAAATCACAAAAATTCGCACACTAATTAGTTCCAGTGCTTAACACTACGGATTACTATAATACAGGTTGAGCTTACTACTAGCTTAACATTACAACACCGTCATGTAGAAATTCACACGAACTTTAAGTATTTGAAAATTTTACACTAATGATAACAGTAGATTGAGCGGCTCGATTATTACTATTATCTTAGCATTGTAAATACAGCACGTTCAAATACAAATTCACACATGCCTTAAATAATTCAGATGCCTTAATATTACAATAATTTACAGTGCTCTATCACATAGAAATTTTATCACCATTTACAGAATCCTGGAGTCTATTCCTGAAGCATCTTACATAATGACTACCTGTTGTCTTACTTCCCTTGAGAAGTGTCTTCACTTCCCTCACGAGGTGAACTCGGAATCACTCTAAAATAAGCAGAACCGGTTGTTTCAGAAGATCAAACGGTATTCTATCGCATAGAGTTTTAACCCAGTCCATCATCAGTTCTAAAACCAGCCAACCCTTTGTTTGCACACGTACACAAATTCATCAGGGAATCTGTATTTGCTTAAGCATCGTCTTTATCTTTAATATTATGTCAGGCGTCAACTTTCCTCCATCAGTTGTAATGGCAAGCATTGCCGTGTATCATAATTTCTCACTACCGCTAGTTTTTATAAATACACCCCATGATCCTTATAGAGTAATAGTGTTGTATCGTGGCATACGGTATCGAAAAAGACTGGGACCTGATGAGGATTACCGATTTGAGAAAGTAAGTACAGGTTCTTTATTTATGCTTGGAAGGGACTTCTCGCTCAACCGTGGCCGCCAGTGACGGTTCAGTTGTCAGCTACCGCGCGTGCGTATGTTCGGCAGAATACGGTGCTCAAAATCATTATCATGCATTTCACTCACCATTTTTTCAGTTTATGCTGAAAATGTTCCCCATGCGCTGCCAAAATAATCGGCACCTCCTAATGAAGTTTTCGGTTACTCTACCAAGTACTTCAGCACTTATGGATGCAACTGAAACTCCTATATTGTCTTTAAGTTTATCTAGTGTGTGAGGGTTGTTCCCATAAACTACATATTTTAAAATTCCTCATAAATAAGAATCACATGCCGTTAAATCTAGGCTACGAGGGGGCCACAGATTTTTACTTATGATCCTCGTACCAAACACGCTTCAGTAAGGAAATAACGACCTTTACGTCTATTTTTATTGTTTACTGAACCTGTAGGTTTGAATCTCTTGGCAAGTTGTTTTATTGTCCAATTGACAAGAATGGGTCTCCCTGGAAATTTCGCTCGAAACTTTTGTCTTGCCCTAGCGCACGATTTTCTGCACTTAATATAAGTATTATGCAGATATACACGTTCACGTAAGGATATTTCACATACATTAGAGCACTATACACAATCACAATAAAACACTATACGATAAACGTACAGTACGCAGTAGTTACATTGAACACCCTACTATCTCGGAGGTCAGCTCTCAACAACTGCAGAGTGCCGGAAACCGCGCGCGCCAGCGGCCGGTAGCGATCTGTTATCGGCGGCCAAGTTTGAGCTATAAACTCCATTCCAAGCATAAATAAAGACCCTGTATAAATATTTCTGGAGCAAACGAAAGACAAATTTGCAGTATTGTCCGTGTAATCAGCAGGCAATCTTTGACACAGTGTTGATATCCTTCGTACCGACAGATTGTGTCGTTGCGTGAACCTCATAACCCACCCACAACTCGCCTTGAACTGAGATATGGGAACGTTGTGTTCGCCTGCCTTACAGTACGTGCCTTCATTTGTAACATTTCATACGATACACTGCAGCCAATGTTACGAATTTCATTGACGAACACAAACACTTCGTCATTTTTCTTGTTCTTTTTTACAAGTTGCTTTACGTCCCACCGACACAGATTGGTCTTATGGCGACAATTGGACAGGGAAGGGGTAGGAGTGGGAAGGAAGCGGCCATGGCCTTAATTAAGGAACAGTCCCAGCATTTTCCTGGTGTGAAAATGGAAAACCACGGAAAACCATCTTCAGGACTGTCGATAGTGCGGTTCGAACCCACGATCTACCGAATACTGGATACTAGCCGCACTTTAGTGACTGCAGCTATCGAGCTCGGTCGTCGGTTTTCGGACGCTTTCCTGTTTCCGAATATCTAAACGCGCGTCTAGAATAGTTTGTGTCTATTAGCTTCTTTTGATTTGCGCCAGTCACGCACCAAGTTTCCACTCACTGAAATTTGTTTTTCCATAGCTGTTACCGTGCTACTCAGCCTTTGGCTTGAAGGCCACTGAAATGTTTCCGTAATTATCTATAATTACAAATATATGCTTCGCGCGTTAATATGTTGCTATGTAAATTGCTGTTTGTAACTGTTCCGTATAATTGTATTCAAAAACAAAATATTTCTACATACATCGCGAAAACAAAATAAAATTTAGATTCTCACGCACACATTCCTCCAGTAATCAAGTCACTTACAAAAGCACAAATGCATCTGTACATTCCAGAGCAGTCGATAATTTCGCGAGAGTACATAATAGACAAGAAACGAGAAAAACCTACTGGAGGTGAGGTACAAGAGTTGCAAGCAGGGGTGTACCTACTCGTAAATTTCCCTGTACCGGAACGTTCGATTATGTACCCTATTATAGTAGACCACAAGAACATGACAATGTTGTGAAAACTAGAAGGTATTCACTCTGATGTTCACCACTGATAAGAGTAGAGATTAAATTTCGTTTTTCGTGAGTTAGATTCTCAATGACTCATTTGGTCGCCTTTCGTCTGTGCGTTCCGAAACCAGTTCACCCCTGGTTGCAAGGCTTTGAAAGCCGTACTGGAAAACAAGTGTGTGTGGTGCCCGTATTTCCCGGCGACGTTGCCGATAAGTGAAAACTTACAGCCTTAAGTATTTCAAATGAGAATTCATTATATTAGACTGGTGTGTGAAGTGTACAGTGTCTCACGATCACGTTAAACTACCGGTAATCCATACGTCGTACGCATACCGGTATTGTTTACTAATTAATTTTTTTTATTTATACGTTGTGCGACATCTCGCAAACGTGACTGTATTGTCAAATTACCTATAAGTCATATACTGTACGTATTTAAAGTGCGCAACGAATTCAACGAGGAATCTGAATTTGGTTAGGCATCGTTTTCATCTTTAATATTATGTAAGGCGTCAACTTTCCTCCATCAGCTGTAATGGTGAGCATTGTCGTGTATCGTAATTTCTCACTACCGCTAGTTTTCATAAATACACGCCATACAGGCATACGGTATCGAAAAAACTGGGACCTGATGAGGATTACCGATTTGAGAAAGTAAGTATAAATATTTCTGGAGCAAACGAAAGACAAATCGGCCAAAAATTTGCTATCCTCTCCTTGCAATCAGCAGGCAATCTTTGACACACTGTTGATATCCTTCGCAGCTCACATTGCAGTTCCATTACCTTTTAAACAGATTGATGACCAAAATGTGGTCGTGCGAGGGTTATGCGATGAAATTTCAAAATCTGATTCTGGTATTGAAAATAAAGGATGCGACGATTAAGCGGTGACGGTGATTACAGTATGCAGTGAAATAATACGGTATGCTTTCCGGAGTTACGAATACATAATATTACTCCCAAAGTTCCGAAAACCAAAACAAACACTATGATATTTGTGTACATTTACTAAATGTGCTCTGCTGCTAAACGTAATACTTTTCTTAGTTTGTTGCTTAAATTATAATCTAGAACATCTTGAAAAGTTTGAAACTTTAGATAAAATAATTAATTAGTGAAAGAATAATAATAATAATCGTTCAACGTTCCTCAATTGGTATAGATTTTATGAAACACCAGCGTGTCAGATTGTTCATAAACATGCTGGGAGTCTACTAAGCACATAAATCGCATTTTAACACCGATAAACACCACGGTCCTAAGGGGGTTGGCACCCGTTGTCTTGGAAGCAGCGCAAAAACTAACTGACCTACACCACTGAGAGGTTACCAAACCAAAACTAATATGTTCACACGAAATGTTACTAATTCGATTTGCCACGAGGTTTGTGAGTACTTACTGTTAGTGTTGATCTCTACCACACGGTACACGCGTCGACACTTAGGATCTAATGCGAGGTTCTTGTAATACTAACAGCTTGACAGAATGTCCTATTCATAATTCAAGAGGCTTAAATGATTAACACGTGGCCTAGTTTACTCTCACCGCGGTAGGAACGTCTAGGCTGAATTCCGCCGCCCGATGAGATGCAAGAAATTAGTTTACACACACACATACACGCTCGCATACACACACTTCTTCTTCTTCTTCTTCTTCTTCTTCGAAGTTGTCCTTGTTGGGACCTCACTTGTCCAACCATTGGACTTCGAATTTTCCCCAGTATTTATTGCAATTTCTCTCAGTGAAGCTCCTTCCGTTCCTTCGGTCAGACGGTACAGTACATTTCTTCTCCAGCGGTTTTTCCTGAAAACCTCAGACTTTCCTCACGATTTCTTTCACAGTTTATCTCTTTGGTAAATCTACCAGCCCCAGTTCGTTTACGTCGCACCGACACAGAGAGGTCTTATAGCGACGATGGGGCAGGAAAGGGTTAGGAGAGGGAAGGAATCAACCATGGTCTTATGGTACTGTGGGCACGTTAGAACTCTGCCGCTCAGTAGCAGTGCCGAGCGAATATTATCGCTGTTATTCCAATTCCAGTGATATTTCCCGTGAAACTGGAGCTTGGAATTACAATAGGCCGACCTTGCAAGTAGTGCTTTCTTCACACTCGTGGTAAAATTTAGAGAAACGTATTTCTAGAAGTCCATTTCTTTAGTGTAGTTGTTAGTGTGATTAGCTGCCACTCCCGGAGTCCCGGGTTCGATTCCCGGCTTTGCCACGAAATTTAACAGTGGACTGGAACGAAGTCCACTCAGCCTCGCCAGGTGAACCTAGTAGAGGGGTTGGATTCACACCTCAGCTATCTTCGAAGTGATTTTCCGTGGTTTCCCACTTCTCCTGCACACAAGTACCAGGATGGTACCTGTTTTCCGGTCATGGTCGCTTCCTTCCCTGTTCCTTGTCCATCTCTTCCAATCTTCCAATCCTCTCACAAGGCCCCTGTCTAGCATAGCAGTTAAGGTCACCTTGCCGAGGTACTGGTACTCCTCTCCAGTTTTATCTCCAACCAAATGTGGTTGGACACTCCCCTTGAGGCTATAGAGGTAGGATCCCTCGCTAAATCAGAGTTAAAAGCCAACCCTGGAGGGTAAACGGATTAAGAAATAAGAAAGAAAGATTTTCTAGAGGCTAATAGAGTGTTGTTCCCCCTATGGGCGCTGCACACCCCCGGCATTTGCCAAGTGTAAAAATAGGAAACCAAGGAAAACCATCTTTAGGGCTGCCGACAGCGCGGTTCGAGCTCTCTTTCTCGAATGCAAGCTCACAGCTCTGTGCCCGTGACCGCACGGCCAACTCGATTATTATTATTAATTATTATTATTATTATTATTATTATTATTATTATTATTATTATTATTATTATTATTATTATCATTATCATTATTATTATTATTATTATTATTATTATCATTATCATTATTATTATTATTATTATTATTATTATTATACGAAATCCTATTCGACGCACGTGCCTTATGAAGTGTGACTGCTGATCTACAGCATTATGAGCTATTAGGCTTAAAAGATCGTTAGTCAGAACTCATTTCATCCTGGAATTCTAACTATTGTTTCATCACCGTATTTCACGTGCCAGCTGCCAGAAGCAATCCTGGAATGTGTTCGGTGATCTCTCGACATTGTGAGGAAGGGGGTCATAGCATTTGCCAATGAAGGCTGCGCGCCAACTGTGGCATGATACTTAATGACGACCAAGGAAGGAGGGATTAACGTAACTTCAAATTATATGTCGATGCTCATCACTGGTAATGAGTTTTTAATATAGTCTGATGAATGATGCTTAATATTCAACAGAAATATAAACATAAGGTCAATAGATACTTTAGACATATTTCTTGCGAGACTAAAGGCAGTTTTGCAGACATTTCTTCAAGATTGTAATTCCTGTTTTTAAAATTTTCATTGCCAATTACTAAAAAATGAAAACCTACAACCTGTTTTCCAGTCATTGACCGGGTCAGGGATGGAATGAGTGATGCAGATATAGGCTATTAGTACGATGGGGTCGCCACTCCCAAAGTGATTTATTAATGACTGATAGATGCTATGAAATGAGAATGGAGAGTGTTGCTGGAATGAAAGATGACAGGGAAAACCGGAGTACCCGGAGAAAAACCTGTGCCGCCTCCGCTTTGTCCAGCACAAATCTCACATGGAGTGACCGGGATTTGAACCACGGTATCCAGCGGTGAGAGGCCGACGCGCTGCCGTCTGAGCCATGGAGGCTTTCCCATTGCCAATTACTATGAAACAATAATATTTATAGGAATGGATACATTTCAAAATATCTTCTTTCCAGTTTTCTAGGGCCGTCAGTAATGTGGATTAAGCCCAGTTTACGGCCAGTTTTCCTTCCTGACACTAACATCGTGTTGAAGGATGTATTCACTACTATGTGTTTCTGTGCTGGTTGGTTGTGTGATGTGTTATATATAAATGTAGAAGTTATTGAAACTATCAAAAACACCCAGCCTACATTCAAGGGGAATTAATCGAACGTGGCTAAAATCACCTGGCCAGCTGGGAATCGAACCCATATCTCAATGAATCGAAGGCCACTACGTTCACCATTCAATCAAGGAGCCGCGCATCATTCTGAGCCTTGCTATGTATGTTAAAACAAAATCGACTGAGGTATGTACTGTATATCCCATTAAGGGCCTTTGCTTAGCAAAGTAACTGCTGTCCAGTGAGATAGTCAATGGATATTAGAATATCACTCAGGTAGCACCATGGCTCCCTCATCCGAATTACTTGGCCTTCATGACCTAGTGAGCACTTCAGTTAAATTCATGAGGTCTAATGAACTTCATTCGAGGATTGAAAATATTGGAGCTACTGGATTCAAACGTGAGGCCTCTGCGTAACAGGTATACACGCTTCCACTTAGCCAGGGGTTGATATACGGGGTCTCTCATATAAACTAAGACCGAACGCACGGTGTTTGTACTCTGCGCTACGGCAGCTGCCTCAGCCGAGCTCATGCCGCTCGCCGCCGCCCTGCTTTAAGCGTGTATACAATCTTACACGAAATTTTACCTGATAAAAGATGCTGGTAGTGTCGACCTTCCTGGGTTACACAGACACTGTTTCTGATAACCACATCCTGGATGACGAGAATGATTTCTGCCACTGTAATATTTATGATTCCATTCGTAATGTTTTATTTCAGTTCTTCCAATGAGTGAGGATTTGTTCGGTACACTTTTCCTTTCAGTTTACCGACAAGTAAAAATTACACAGTGTTAGATCTGGAGAACGAGGGGGGAATATACGAGCACTGATCACTCTGTCTGCAAACACTCCGAGATTGTATGAAGGGAATCTTCTGCTGTATTAGCAGGAGCTGAATCTTGTTGAAACCACCCTCATGATTTTTCTTCTTCCGCTAATTGATGGAAGAACGTCATCAAAATATCATCTTGGTACTTTTCAGCATTTACTGTAGTCTCGAAAAAAATATACCGAATTGTTCGTCTTGCACTAACAGCACACCAAACACCAATCTTCCTATCATAATGAGAGACTTCATAAACACCATTAGAATTTTCTGCACACCAGTGGGGAGAGTTATGACTGTTCACGCGACCATTAAGATGAAACTAGAACTTTTACATGTGAAAATACGGTGTTGCAATGATACCTGTCTCACCATGTTAACAGCTGAGTTTCAGACTGGCAACTGATGCTTGCCAGGTCGAACACGTGCAGGCTGCTTGCAAGGTTAAGAATTATGCGCTAACCTCCCACACTGCAGCTTACGGACTGGAGAGTAAAAACGCCTTATGTTAGTTTCTATAAGAGACCCTGCAATTTGTGCAAACAAATTACTTATTTTGTTATATTGTTGTATGTTAGGTATTCAGCCCTAAGGCTTGTTTGATCCTCAACACTTCCGCAAACAGGATTTATATTTATCCTAGGCATCACTGAATAAGCATAACAGCGAAATGAGGAGTGAGGTAGTCTTCCGTTGCTTTCCTCCCTGAGCCAGATTTTGCTTTTACATATCAGTCTGCCAAGACCACTGAAATGCACACACTAACCACCTCTATGAGTGACATTTTCACACTATTCATAACAGGGACTGGCTGAATAAGGAACTGCGTTGCTAGCATAGCTCATACCTCAGTCACTTCCATATCGTCAAAGCCAAGAATGAGACAGACACAGTTCAATGAAAACAACATATTTTTTTTCTGTCCCATACTACAGTAGAAGGCATAGCGCACTGCAAACACTACGTCTCACCAGCAAAGGAATTTATTACATTATATTACTTATTCTTTATTGAGCCTTAAGAAATACTTTTATTTAAAAGGAAATGAAGATGTTCCATTGAGAAGATGCCCCTACGCACAAGTCAATTGCATAACTGCCGAACTGAGTGGCTCAGACGGTTGAGGAGCTGACCTTCCGAACCCAACTTGGAAGGTTCAATTCTAATTCGGTCCGGTGGTATTTGAAAGTGCTCAGATACGTTAGCCTCGTGTCGGTAGATTTACTGGCATATAAAAGACCTCCTTAGGGACAAAATTTCGGCATTTCGGCGTCTCCAAAAAATTTCAAAAGTTGTTAGTAGAACATACTAAGGTAAACCCTCCGACGAAGGTGATCGGCGTCTAAAGTATATAGAAATCTGTGTTACCGGGCGAGTTGGCTACGTGGTTTATGTCACATAGCTGAAAGCTTACGTTCTGGGGATGATGGGTTCGAACCTCGCTATCGGTAGCGCTGAAAAGTTGTACCGTGGTTCCACAATGTTACATATTCACAACTTTAAATGTTTTAAAATATTATTCCTGCATATTGAGCGATGTTTCATACCAAATCTCTCCCTCAGAAAGCTTAATTTCATTTGGAAAGTGTCTTAGAAGAGCAGGTGGACTGCCACTTCACAACGCTACAAAATTTCATCTCATAAATGTATATTGAATTAAGAAGACTGAGTTTTACTAGGTTCATAAAAGAGTTATGACCTTTCAACGGATTTTATATCCTTCATTTTTAAGATCCCCGGGTGATGAAAAGCGTCCCGTATACCGACACTAAAACCAAATCAGGAAGTTAAGTACGCCTTGTCGAGGGATAATACCATAATATATAGCAGAATCGACCTCTCATAAAACTTGCATCAGGCACGCGAGATGTGCATGGCAAAATATTAATTCTAGACTCCAAATTTATCTACATAGAAGGAAACTTCTCATAAACTGACTGATGCCTTTATTATCCTCTGCAATTTTCAAACGTACGCAGTTGATAGCGACAATAAAGTGACAGCGTGTCTAGAAGAAAAGCTGGTTCATCGTCTTTAATCAGGAGAAAAGATATGCAATAGATTTAGCAGAACGCCCTTAAGATAATTTCAACGCATGTCGCTTCACTCTGCGTCTGAAATTATTATATAAAGGCTTGCAGTGCACCGACACTGCAAATTTGAGAGTTATGGACACTTTAAGCTAATGAGTAGTCAGAAGCGGCGCGTGACTACAACGCCTCCACAGTCTGAAAGTTAAGTTAATATCGCGACTCGCTAATTATGTTCCCAGAATAAATGAAGTTCATGCGCGAAGATAAACATATATTTGAATAATATAACTAGTGGTTGTAAATGTAGTTGTCAATCTAGCTTTGTACTATTGTAGCGGAAAAGCTTTGTAGCGGAAATGAGCGGCAGAATAAGTAGGCAGAGCACACGTCAATAAATAACAGTCAATGCAATGTGTTTTCTCTTAAGACTGCCCCGGCGGCCAACCGCCCGAACTTAAACACAACTGTGCCCTAGCAGACGATCAGAAAGACATCGGACAAGCAAGATTGGGTAGTTTTACCAACAGTGAGCTTGCTGTTGATTGAGCGCAGATGGGGGCAACTAACGAGAAATATAAGCAGGTGCGCCAAACCCTAAAAGTTACAATACCCACTAAGAGTTTAAAAAGTAGCTCCTAGGTGACGAAAAATTCGAGATTCAAGTTCAACTTGCGATCTGCATTTTAGATTTACCAAAATTCTTACCTGCAACTAATACCATAACACTCGTATGTGATATGTTTTACCACTAATGGAGTATGCCGTATGAGCGACTTTTAGTGAATACTACTCTAAACGTTTAACATTCAAAGATCTATCATTACCGTCTACTGACCATGGGTAAGTATTGCAAAGCGCAAGATTAACTGCAGGGCCGTAGGTCTGTAATGTCATCTGAGGTTAACGCCACAATTATTCTTGAAGTTTGTGGTAAATAGATGGGGAGGACCCACGGAAAATAATTCCCCTGTCATTGGGGGCGGTAGAATAACATTCGTAAAAGACGACTAAGAGGTGACCCAATAGCTTTCAACTTGGGGGCGTGGGTTGGCGAGTCCTGACATTGCTTCCACTTACTTGTGCCAATCCTATCCGACCGCCCTTGGTCAACTCTTGTTCTCCGACGGTTAGGTTTGCGAGGCCTAGGGAGTGCTTTATTTTCACGCCATCCGTGGTTCTTGTCTTTCTTTGAATGATATCTTCATTTTCCCAAGTGTACGAACTCATCCATAATCTCTCCCCGATTCATATTAATAAAGGAATGTTTCAGCAGTTGTAATATATCCGTGTATTGAAGTTTTTAAAATTTGATGATAATTGACCGAGAAAAATATTCCTCAAACATTTAAAAATATAAAGTTACGGAAAACGAGCCTCCAGTTGTTGTTGTTGTTGTTGTTATTGTTATTATTATTGTTATTATTGTTGTTGTTATTGTTATTGTTGTTGTTGTTGCCGCTGCGTGCTGCTCCACCGAGTACCTTATCTTATGTCAGGTTCGGTTTATATTAGCCCACTCGGTAATTGTTTAATGAAACAGGTCCCGTTACATTCCATGTAACAAATATACCAATGATGCCTTAGTCTTTTTTGCATAACAGACGGCAAACTGACTTCCAAAGGTACTCCTTCCACACGTACCAAGCACCGTTTCTTTTCACTGTGGTGGTGGGTTTTTTTTTTGTTTTTTTGTTTTTTGCTTTACGTCGCACCGACACAGATAGGTCTTACGGCGACGATGGGACGGGAAAGGGCTAGGAGTGGGAAGGAAGCGGCCGTGGCCTTAATTAAGGTACAGCCCCAGCATTTGCCTGGTGTGAAAATGGGAAACCATGTGGTGGTTTTAAGAGAAAGTTCAACTTGGCAACCATCATGTATACATTAAATTGGGGAAGTTATTTCGTTTATCAAAATGCTTAATTCAGTCATAATACTACATTGATTTACCCCAACAACTATAAACATGGCCACCGAAACACACACTCTTTTTTACAAGTTGTTTTACGTCGCACAAACTCAGATAGGTCTTATGGCGACGATAGGACAGGAAAGGGATATGAGTGGTAAGGAAGCGCCCGTGGTCTTAAGATACAGCCCCAGAATTTGCCTGGTGGGAAAACGGGAAACCACGGAAAACCATCTTCAGGGCTGCCGAAAGTGGGGTTCGAACCCACTATCTCCCGGATACTAAATACTGGCCGCACTTAAAGGTCTGCAGCTATCGAACTCGGTCACACTCTTTTCTAGTGGTAATTATGTGCAACTTTTCTGTTCTACCGGGGAAATATTTAAAAAGTGCTCATTACATAAATATGAGAATATCTGTCTACAGCTAGAGTGTAGTGTTCTCGATGTCAGCCACCCCTGGGAGCGCGCGGCGGCCAGACCAGGGACGGAAGACTTAATTGGAATTCTTGTGGAGACTCAGGGTGGATATGAAGGACGCATCACTCCCTCCCAACATTCATTCCTCCGTATCACGCAAATTATTAGCCGAACGTAAGTGAAACGTGTCGAAAGGTGAGTCGATGAGAGTAAAAATCGAGAGAAAATTACAAACGACGCTTCCCAAGCAACGGTTTGTTTTGAGATTCCCCTTTCTTAAAAAAGTGCTTTTTGTTCAGTGTAAGTGTAGAGTGTTGAATGTGAGGAAAGGAACGTTAAGGACGACACAAACACCCAGTCCTCAGGCCAGCGATATTAATCATTTAAAATTAAAAACTCCTGACCCAGCCGGGAATAGAACCTGGGGCCGCCGGTTGACAGGCGGACGCGCTGCCCCCTACACCGCGGGTCAGAAATGAGATTCTCCTTACATTAATAAAAAGTGAACTTGAATGTAAGTGGTGGAACAGGATTGCAAATTAATTTTATCTCATTTTCGATTGAAATGTGAATATAGAAATCCTATACTTCTTACAGCTGGTTTGCAGTGCGGGTGGGACTTTTAACTCGAGCTCATCTATATCCAAAGAGGATGAGCAGAATGTTACCTACTGTCGCTAACCAATTAGGATTTTTAACCTAAAGAGTACTTAAATTATTTAATAGCACCCAGGATTAAATCTATATTAATTTTAACAACAAAATGTACATACATACATACATTATCATTATAGTCCATTATGCCTTTCAACGTTCAGTCTGCAAGCCTCTGTGAATATACTAAACGTTGCCACAATCCTCTATTTGTAACTAGTGCTGTGGCCTCATTTACAGTAGTTCTATACCTCTTTTCTTTAAACAGTTAGAAACTGAGTCTAACCATCGCCGTCTTGGTCTACCTCTACTTCTCTTACCCTCCATAACAGAGTCCATTATTCTCCTAGGAAACCTATCCTCCTCCATTCGTCTCACATGACCCCATCACCGAAGCCGGTTTATGCATACAGCTTCATCCATCGAGTTCATTCCTAAAATAGACTTTATATCCTCGTTCCGAGTACCCTCCTACCTGTTTGTACCAGCAATCATTCTCGCAACTTTCACGTCTGTTACTTCTAACTTATGAATAAGATATCCTGAGTCAACCCAGCTTTCGCTCCCGTAAAGCAAAGTTGGTCTGAAAACAGACCGATGTAAAGATAGTTTCGTCCGGGAGCTGATTTCCTCCTTACAGAACACGGTTGTTCGCAACTGCGAGCTCACTGCATTACTACACTTTGATTCAATCACACTTGGTATATTACCATCCTGGGAGAACACACACCTAAATACATAAAACGTTTTACTTGTTCCAGCTTTGTATCACCAATCTGACATTCCATTCTGTTGAATTTATTACCTACTGACATCAATTTAGTCTTCGAGAGGCTAATTTTCATACCATACTCATTGCACCTATTTTCAAGTTCCAAGATATTAGACTGCAGGCTTTCGGCACTATCTGCCATTAAGACCAAGTCGTCAGCATAGGCCAGACTGCTTACTTCATTTCCACCTAAATGAATCCCTCCCTGCCACTTTATACCTTTCAGCAGATGATACATGTAAATCACGAACAGCAAAGGTGAAAGATTACAGCCTTGTCTAACCCCTGTGGGTACCCTGAACCAAGAACGCATTCTACCATCAATTCTCACTGCAGCCCAGTTGTCAACATAAATGCCTTCGATTGATTTCAGTAATCTACCCTTAATTCCATAGTCCCCCAGTATAGCGAATATCTTTTCCCTCGGTACCCTGTCATATGCTTTGTCTAGATCTACGAAACATAAACACAACTGTCTATTCCTCTCGTAACATTTTTCAATTACCTGGCGCATGTACCGGGCGGTACACCTCCACGCCGCTTATTTAAACTTTGCGCCAGTTGAAACTCCCCTACTGGACGAAGTCTGAACTTTGTCTTATGTGTTAATTTTCGAGTTACCCTGAAGATGCCACTACTTGGAAATTTTGAAGTTTCTGAACTGTGTTGTTTTCGATGTATTTTTGTTTTGCTTGTGGTAAGAAGTGTGAACATTCTCTTCTAGAGAACACTACTGAAGAACTACAACGGTGCACCCTAGTGCGAAGTGAAAGAACTGTTTCTTTGAGAAAATTTAATTTCAAAAGTTTGTTCTTTGCTAAACTTCTTTCAGTCATTGTTTAAGTTGGCAATATTAACCCTTTCTTTCCCCTTGTTTTGAATTTAGCCAATCCCGAATTTCTCGAATTAATTTTCCACCAATAATATGTTTCTTCTTCGTATTGTGTAGGGGGTTTCTTGGTGAACCAATAAAATCCTTGTGGGAGGGTGTTCTCATTCCAAAAACGCCTCGAACTTTCCGCGAGAGTATATAAACTGCTGATTTTCGGGTCTCGGTGCCACTTCAGTACCATCTTTTAGTGTGTAAAGTACATAGCAGGGGGCGGGAAGCGCCTCTTTCTTCGGGGAGCAGTTCAACACCAAGGTAATGGCCTTTTAATAACTTCTTTTCTTGCTAGCTCAGCAGTTTAACTCTCGGGGCGGGTCCGAAGCGTTTCTACCATGTAACATTCCCTAAAATGTAAAGACTCTTAGCCTCTATTCTCTTTCAAAACTACATATTGGGATAGAGAGTGCTTAACCCTCTCGATCTCCCACTCATATTGCATTGAGGTGAACTTATTTTCACAACCGTTTCTTCCCTTCTAATGTAACGTAAATTGTTTCCTTCTAAAAGTCACCTCTTTAGTATGGGATTAGCCCTTGCATTAACGGCCTAGTGCCAAGTAGGTTTTAAACAAATGTATTAGGAGTGCAGATCGCCTCCTCTCAATTGTTATTTTAGAGGTCAAGTAATTAACCTTTTTCTCACGTATTAGACCTCAGTAGGTTGGGTATGTTACCCCTGTGTATATGTCCTTAGAGGACAACTTGAAGGTGGAGTTTGGTGTGGCCTTTGATAGGCTTGAAGTTGAGAGCGAGTGGCTCTTTTTCGAAAATTGAGTGTTGTATGCCTCGAGGAGGCTTTACTGTGTAATTTGGAGCAAGTGCTCCTGGGCTTGATTGGGGTCTTCTGCCCCTTTGTTGAATTCTGTATATCGTAAAGTTGGGCTAATTGCTCAGAATTGTGTGTCTGGCTCTCGGAGCCCAAATCCTGTAATTGTACATTCTCGATTAGTGGTTTTGCTACTCTGTACCTGCCATTATTGTTATTTCTTGTTTTTTGCTAAGAAAATATAACCTTGTTAAATTTTAAATTCACTTTAATTTCGTAGCCTGAGACCTGTTCACCCCCCCGCACCTTCTTTTACCTCTAACTACCACGGAAAACTCCGTAACAGCGCATACTAAAAGTCTGATCCTGACAGCCCCTCTGTGGTCTAAACCCACACTGGTTTTCGTCCAACTTCCACTCAACGACTGATCGCACCCTCCCTTCCAAGATGCCAGTGAATACTTTGCCTGGTGTACTAATCAATGAGATACCTCGATAGTTGTTGCAATCCTGCCTGTTCCCTTGCTAACAGATAGGTGCAATTACTGCTTTTATCCAATCTGAAGGTACCTTACCAACACTCCATGCTAATCTTACTACTCTAAGAAGCCATTTCATCCCTGCCTTCCCACTACACTTCACCTTTTTTTTTTTTTGCTAGGGGCTTTACGTCGCACTGAAACAGATAGGTCTTATGGCGACGATGGGATAGGAAAGGCCTAGGAGTTGGAAGGAAGCGGCCGTGGCCTTAATTAAGGTACAGTCCCAGCATTCGCCTGGTGTGAAAATGGGAAACCACTGAAAACCATCTTCAGGGCTGCCGACTATACTTCACCATTTCAGGTCTAATTTCATCTATTCCTGCTGCTTTATGACAATGGAGTTTATTTACCATCCTTTCCACTTCCTCAAGCGAAATTTCACCAACATCATTTTCTTTCTCCCCATGAACTTGGTTGTTCACGATACCACCATGAAGATTTCCTTTTACGGGGAGAAGATTTTCAAAGTATTCCCTCCACGTGTCCAATGATTCCGTAGTCTATTATGTATCTGGTACCCCTAGCCTCCCATGTGTCGCGCTGAATAGCTTTATGCTTGGAGAATGTATTTGTAACTGCTAAACCCATACTAGCACAGAAGTGCAACAAACGCTTCCCATTCCCATTAGCTTCTATATCTTCCCCACATTTACCAATCACCCTTTCGTATCCCTGAGTTCTATCTCCAACTCTCGCATTGAAATCGCCCAATTAGCACTATCCTATCCTTGCTGTTCACCCTAACTACGACGTCAAACAATGCTTCATAAAAATCCTCATCAGCACCCTCACATGGTGAATACACTACGACAATTATCAACCTAATTCCCCCAACTGCTAAATCTACCCACAGCATTCGCTCATTTACGTGCCTAACAGAAACTATGTTGCGTGCAATGGTATTCCTGATAAAGAGCCCTACCCCATACTCTGCTCTTTCCTTTCTAACACCCGTCAAGTACACTTTATAATCTCCTATCTCTTCCTCGTTATCTCCCCTTACCCGTATATCACTTACTCCTAGCACATCCAGATGCATCCTCTTTGCTGACTCAGTCAGTTCTACTTTCTTTCTTCCATAAGCCCCATTAATACTGATAGCTCCCCATTAGAATTCCATTTCGTTCGCCAAGTTGTTTTCAAGGAGTCCCTCACCTGTCAAATGAGAGTGGGACTCCGTTAATCCCATAGGTTCGAGGCTTGCTTAAAATGTTCTGAGCTCGGTAAATTCATGAAGCAGGATGCTACCCTACTTGCACATAGTCCAAGTGAGGATCTTTCCTCTAACGGGTTATGGACCACCGGTGGATTGTATAGTCCTAGCCGCCTGAGCACAAGGAAGGCCACGACTCTGAATATGTCCGAGATGCCACTCAGCCGTTGCCCATGGTTCACGAACTAGGACGTGACTACAGTAACCCACACCATGAACCACTAACAAAATGTAAGAAGTTATTTTTTCTATTAAAATGACTCCTTCTCTGTGTGTAGGACAGACATGGCAGGAAAATACGTACTGACTCAAATAATTGACGTTCATGTAATACAGCATCTCTCATATAAAGTAAGACCATCGAAGCAGCGTTTTTACTCTGCGATATGTAAGCTGCAGTATGGGAGGCGTGCGCATAGTTCTTGACCTTGCAAACACTCTGCACATGTTAGACCTGGCAAACGTCAGTCACCAGTCTAAATATCAGCAGTTAACATGGTGAGACAGTAATTTTTGTTACAACTCGCTTTACGTCGCACCGACACAGATAGGTCTTATAGCGACGATGGTATAGGAAAGGGCTAGGAGTGGGAACGAAGTGACCGTGGCCTTAATACAGCCCGCGAATTTATCTGGCGTAAAAATGAGAAACCACGGAAATCCATCTTCAGGGCTGCCGACAGTGGGGTTCAACCTACTATCTCCCGCATGCAAGCTCACAGCTGCGCGCCCCCTGACCGCAAGGCCAACTAACTCTCCTGGTACAGTTATTATTGCGGCACCGTATTTTCGTATGTAAAATTTCTGGTTTCATCTTAATGGTCGTATGAACAGTCATAACTCTCCCTACTCATCTGCAGAAAATTCTAATGGTGTTTATGAAGTTCCTCACTATGAAAGGAAGACTGGTGTTTGGTGTGCTGTTAGTGCAAGACGAATAATTCGGTATAATTTTTTCGAGACTACAATAAATGCTGAAAAGTACCAAGATGATATTTTGATGCCGTTCTTCCATGAGAAGAAAAATCATGAGGGTGGTTTCAACAAGCTGGTCTAGAATGCCAAGAATAACGACCGAGAGGATTCGTCGTGCTGACCACACGACACCTCGTAATCTGCAGGCCTTCGGGCTGAGCAACGGTCGCTTGGTAGGCCAAGGCCCTTCAAGGGCTGTAGTGCCATGGGGTTTGGTTTGGTTTGGTTTCAACAAGATTCAACTCCTGCTAATACAGCAGAAGATTCTCTTCTTACAATCTCGGAGTGTTTGTAGACAGAGTGATCAGTACTGGTCTATTTCCCCCTCGTTCTCCAGATCTAACAATGCGTGATTCTTACTTGTGGGGTAAACTGAAAGAAAAAGTGTATCGAACAAATCGTCACATGTTGGAGGTACTGAAAGAAAACATTACGAAGGAAATCAGAAACATTACAGTGGCGGAACTCACTCGCGTCATCCAGAATGTGGTAACCAGATACAGTTCCTGTATAACCCAGGAAGAAAGACACTTCCAGCATATTTTATAAGGTGACATGTCATATACAATTGTATGTACACTTAAAGTAGGGCGGAAGCGTGTGATATAAATTCGGCTGAGGCAGCTGCCGTAGCGCAGAGTAAAAACACCGAGCCTTCGGTCTTAGTTTATGACAGAAACCCTGGAGTAGCTTAACCCCATGTAGGTTAGTGGCATTTTTGTCTCTGTACGCTCAACTTAATTTTTCTCGTTAGTCTGAAAGATAGCCTATTGTGTTAGTGCAGTATGTATGTATGTATGTATGTATGTATGTATGTATGTATGTATGAATGTATGTATGTATGTAATTTTGATCAGACCAGTGTGTTTTGACTGCTTATTATCACAGTTGTTCCGGTATTGGGTGGCTAAATATTTAATCAAAATTCATCCAGGTTCAGAATGTGATTCATGCTCAAATATTAATGGCTTAGATGTCCATATATATAGCCACCAACCATCTATGCAAAAAGGCCAGGAAGAAATGTGAGAGTTAAAGGGCGTAGCACGAGTGTACTGACCAAGGGTTTCATTCACAAGAATCGCATCGCTTGTTTAATTTGTAGCCAGAAAGATTTTAACACGGTAATTTCGAAGATGTGTGGTCTATTTTTGAAGTATCAAATGTCTGCCAAAGATCATCATCAAGGCGACCACGGTTCAAATCTCAGTCAATATCTGGGATTTTTGAACTGAAAAGTCGCATCCCTCATGGACGGATTCCGCGTAGAAATGGACGCCCTATGGCTATAATCGCGATATCAACAGTTACGTGAATATACAACTCTATCTGTAGCTTCGGCAGGAGGCGCGTGGCTTGTAATGATACTTCTCTATTTCACCTTCTATTTCACTGTAAAATAGGCCGAGGAGAGTGGCTCACACGCTTGAGGCGCTGGTCTTCTGTCCCTAACTTGGCAGGTTCGTTTCTGGCTTAGTCCGGTGGTGTTTGAAAGTTCTCAAATACGTCAGCCTCGTGTCGGTAGGTTTATTGGCACGTAAAATAACTCATGCGGGACAAAATTTCGGCACCCCGGCGTCTCCGAAAACCGTAAAAGTACTTGGTGGGATATAAAGCAAATAACATTATTATAACTGTTATTTCGGATTCCTTGTTTTAGAGGGCGATTTGCAACGAGTTCCTCGACATTATGTTAGAGTTTCACGAAATTGTATAAAATGATTTAAGAACAGTCATGAATATCAGCCATTGTATTTCTATTACTGACGCTGCATACGAACTTTGGTGATGATTCGACATGCGAACTTGCTGTCATTTGTGAAAAAGAAAGTTCCATGCAACCTCGTAGAAAGCTGTGAACACATTACTCCAATTCTTAGCATCTCATTGACGTGACCAAGCGTCCTTTTGTGTACGACAAGCATTACAGTAGGTCGTTCGGGATCTCTGGGGACGATGCTTGAGGAGTAATAAATTAGCTTACGAAAAGCCATGCTTCCAACAACGATCGTACTCAATTGGAAAGCCAGTATTTCTAGCTATAGCCCGACAACGTAATTTCCATTGCAGCATACTTTTTCGCAGAACTAACATGTCTATCTTATCCCACCCTTCCCGACAGGCTTTCCATAGGCCATTGATAGTGCGTGGACTCCTGTCCCCTAAGGCCTTTTTTAGGAGTCCAAATGCACAGAAGTCTATAGGTGACCCATCCATTGCTTTCACTAGAATGCCAGTAAAATAAAAGGAATTGCACGGTTTCCAGTTTCCAACTGCATTCCCTTTAAGAACGGACGAGTCGAACGAGAGGTGTGGATGGAAGCTTTATATTGATGTACCCATACCTGATTTTACGCCTTCCCATACAGTGCTAGAGGCTGCTTGGCCGAGACGGTAAAGGCGTTCTCGGCCCGTCCGGAAGGACGTGGGTTCGAATCCCCGTCAGGGAGTCATAGAATTTAAGAAACGAGATTTCCACCTCCGGAGGTGCATATGGCCCTGAAATTTACACCAAAAATGAGTATCAGGTTAATTCCTGGGAGCAAAGGCGGCCGGGCGTAGAGATAACCACTCTACCTCATCACGTGACGAGGTTACGAATAGTGGCAGCCTTTACCTTCCACCCCTCCAAAGACCTGTACGGAGATGCTTTGTTTTTCCATACAGTGCTGGAATATGTGTGTCATAAATGGGTGTTCAAATCTCTTGCTGATAGTATGTAGAGCTCACCTTCACAGTATTAGCGACACGGCGAATGGTTAACTTGCCAATGTAGCAGTATCCAGCGATGATCATTGAAACCCCTTGGAAAACATTCCTGGCATTCATTATACAACATTTGATTGCTTGCCTCCAGGGCGGTAGTAAACCGAGCGGGGTTTTTCACAGTCACTAACGTACACATACGCTTCGTCTAATGTCACCGCATCTTTCCATCTGTCCCCTGACGGACAGCCCTCATACAGCTTTCTTCCGTTAATGCGATGTTCCGAAATGTGACGAGGAAACAGCTTACGAACTCGGCACTTATTCCGCTTTTCTAAGTACAGGTCCTTGTTTATTATGGTGCTAACTGTTGAAACAGACATCTCCAACTTCAGTGCGATAGCCTTTTTTGTTTTGGGGGGGGAGGGAGGGGAGGGGGGATCAGCGTTACCACCTGAGGCAAGGGCTTTTACTGTCCTCATCATTTCTGGTGTACGACTGACGGCTGATTGCCTGCTTTTTTCCCTCTGTAATTAAGTCCAGTCGACCTTTGCCTTTTTAATTCAATACAGCACTGGTCCTGTTCTTTGATATCAAGAAATCACAGTTCTTGCACACAGGAAAGGGCTGTTATGTATTCCTCCGATTAAGGATCAGTTCGCTTCCGCATCGTTGCAGATAATGTCATGAAACTCTACACACATGTTCTCAGTGCTAACATGAATCATCGCTCCCCGTTTTGACGTGCTCATGTTGAAAACAGCGCCACCAGAGGGCCTTCAATCTCGTCACCAAAGATCCCGAAGGATCTTCTGTATAACTAAACAACGAAATAGGCTTCTGTATGTCAAGCAAGAATTTTGTGTTTGCCTGTCAAAGATACGACCAAGAATACGTAAAATCGGTGTGATCCATGAGTTCGACTCCTGGTCATGGTCATGGTTGAGGCCTTCGGTTCAGAAGGTCCAGGGTTCGATTCTCGGCGGTGTCGGGGATTTTAATCGCGTCTGATTAATTCTTATGGCTCGGGGGAATGGGTTCTTGTGTTTGCTCCAAGACTCTCCTCTTCATATTCAGACAGCATACGACACTACCAACCACCACAGAAACACGCAATAGTGATTACATCCCCCCAGAGGGAGTTGGTATCAGGAAGGGCATCCTGATGTAAAACCTGGCCAAGTCCACATCTATGATATAGACCACACCCACGATCCCACGTGTGCGAAAAATAGTAGAAAAAGGAGTGTGCTCAACGGGGTAAGCCCAAATATCGCATTGAGCTCTCAGGGTTAACAGAATTATGCATTTGAGAGCAGTTTACTTTCTTAACGGAGTGAATCATTAAAATAACGTTTTACAGGGACACACTTATTTGAAATATTTCCAGTAGTGATTTCGTATAAATATGAACATGCTGTTCTTGTTAATATCAGCTTTTGTAAGTTATAAAATAAAAGTGAATGTTTTTCTCTGAAGAGTATTAGGTAAATACTGTAGTTTTATCAAAAACATACGAATTTCACTTTATCTCACCTAACCTACGACATTGTTTCACATACATTTTGCTCTAGGTTACACTAAGCTATGTGTCAGGCAGTCAGGGTACCACGAAACAAGAAATATTTGGAAACACTGTTCCAGAGTATCAAACTAATTTTCAATAATGAAATCAGTGATTTGACAGTCAAATTCTGAATATAGGCCTTTTCCTAATTCAAGCATACTTCTATCGATTGTTTCCCATCTTGGTATGTTGAGAACAGTATACTTTCAATCAGAGCAATGCTGTCAATGTTTTCTACTATACCGGGCGAGTTGGCTGTGCGGTTAAGGGCGTGGGGCTGTGAGCTTGTATCCGGGAGATAGTGGGTTCGAATCTCCCTGTCGGCAGCCTTGAAGATGGTTGTCCGGGGTTTCCCATTTTTACACCAGGCAAATGCTGGAGCTGTACCTTAATTAAGGCCACGGCCGCTTCTTTCTAACTCCTAGGAATTTCCTATCCCTAAGACCTATCTGTGTCGGTGCGACATAAAGCCACTAGCAAAAACATATGTTTTCTACAGGCTCACCCTCGTATCTCGTAGACCATGGATAATTAAGCACCAATGGGTTATATTCCAATCTTCATTTAACTCTGTTGCCAGTCTTTGCTATGGAACGGGCGCAAAATTATCGTGACTGGTAAGTACTCATTACCTCCCTTATGACATAAATTACTATAAACATCACTTTCGAAGCTTTTAAAGCTTGTGTAAATAACAGGAATACAGGCCATAAGAACGTTTCCAATCACTTTCGGAGCAAATACCGCTAACTCATTTTTTTATGAAACTTGATAGTATGAAAGTAGACACATCCAGAATTCCCCTCACTACGTCTTATCTAAATTCGTTAAGTAGGAGTTTAAAACCTCGAAAATACTGAGAGAAGCGAAAATTGAGTTTAGCGACTTTCACCACGGGCCACTGGTATCACATCCAGGTACACTGGATAACAGTGTTCCGTATCGCCTGCACTCCAGCGGGATTGGTCTAGCAGTATCCTGTCCCGGGCTGAGTGGCTCAGAGGCCGATTCGTGCGTAGTTTGTGAGACGTATCAATCTGGATCTATTAAAGGACTATTTAACCCTCTACTGCATATTGTTGCCATTAGGCAACAAATAACTTTTCACCTGTGTAAATGGATAAATATTATAGACAGAGGTAGTTTTACGGCACACCTTCAACTGTACATTCAATTAAACACATATCGCAGTGATGACTTGTTTTTTTTTTTACATAACATAAGACAAAACAGCCCTACAACCAAAGGTACTCCTTCCACCCCGTCAACATCCACGCGAACCAACCACCGTTTATTTTACGTGGGCCCTCCCCATCATATTACCACAGGCTTCAGGAGTACCTCTGGCTCAACCACAAAGACATTACCGACCTACGGTCGTGCAAGTATACTTGCGCCCTGCAATACGTACCCATGGCCAGATGTGGGATAAGTGGAGGGAGAGGAAGAAGAAGAAGAAGAAGATATACATTTTTCACATATCGACGGTGCGCGAGCAATACCACGTATACTGGTCACGCCTCCCAGACACACATGGATATATGAAGTCCTTCAGAACAACGTTCGCTGCGTTCATTTTCCTATGTCAAATGTAGGAATGTATATTTTCATGATGTACTTGCGTACTCCTACAGAATAATGCATTTAAGGTTCACTTTCCTTTACACATGAGCACAGGAAAATTGACACGACGAACGCTGTTCTGATGAACTGCATATCCGTAGGAGGCGTGAACAGGCTTAAGGAGGGTAATAGATCGAAAGAACATTGTGGGATACTAAGTATTGCTTGCGCACTGTCGACACGCTTAGATTTCCATTAATGAGATGATTTTACATTTTACATTCAATTAAACACATATCGCAGTGATGCCTTGTTTTTTTTTTACATAACATAAGACAAAACAGCCCTACAACCAAAGGTACTCCTTCCACCCCGTCAACATCACGCGAACCAACCACCGTTTATTTTACGTGGGCCCTCCCCATCATATTACCACAGGCTTCAGGAGTACCTCTGGCTCAACCACAAAGACATTACCGACCTACGGTCGTGCAAGTATACTTGCGCCCTGCAATACGTACCCATGGCCAGTAGGCAGTAAGTATATCTAAACCACTGAGCGTATGTTGAACATTAAAGCTTGAAATTTTCTTCACCAAACGGAAACGAAAAATAATTCATGCAGTAGAGGGTTAAAATAGTTTAACTTGAGTCCGCCTTGTCAATACACCTTATAATGACAGAAAACTATTTATTTATTTTACCATACATTTTTCGGGAAAATCATCCATTCCCTTCAACTGACATCACTGATGAATGAAATGGATGATTCACAGATATTTTAATGGTTTTATCTTAAATATAAAGGATTACTCTGTATTGGAGAGAGGGCTTTTATTAATGTACGGCTCTACAATGAGATTCACAACTTGCAATGAACAGGATCAAACATAATACCTATTATGGTTAAGTTTATCAACGTATCAATCTGTCAATGTTCACTGTTAAAACATATATACACACGTCTCCTAGATTAGACACAGTGTGTTAATCAATACGTATGAAAAATCATAATTAGTAAGGCTGTAAGAAAACCGATTAATAAAAAACACAAACGTAAAGAAACGCACTTAAATACACATTCCTCTTTCATGTTTCACTGCACACCCATAATTTTCGAATTAGCATACACGAACACGAGGTTTTCTGATAGATTCTAATTTCCCCACCTGCTAAACCAAGAAGTGTTACGCGTATTTTGGAACCGTTATTTGGAACATAGTATTTTTACGGAACAAGAACAATTGGAACTTTTCCAGAAAAAGAACAATTTCGCCCTTCTCTATTTTGGGTGTTTTAAATCTCATGGTTTTTTGTCTTTCCATTTTAATAATTTGCTAACGGCATACACAAAAGGGTTTAGCTCCATTTATTAACTAGTAGAGGAATCTTCATGATATATGCTCCTTCCCGGCGATCGTGCTTGTGCTCAGAACTTTGCTTGGTTAATTTTTGCGTCAGGCTATAGCGTGATTTGACACTATCTCATGCATCAACGAGCGGGATTATCACACTCATTGGAATATACATGTAATATGATAACCGTATGTGCATCTATCTCGAAAGAGATTTATGTGTTGTGGTGTGTTTGTGATGTGATTTTAGTATGTGTGTCTTGCCAGGGAACTCGCTATTCAGTTGTGGTGTGGCTGTCACAGTAAAATTAGTGTTACACTGTGGTAGTACCGAACGGTTACCAATCCAGCTACTGACCATGCCTGATGTTGTTTTAGAGGATGCAACGGGTGCACCATATCACTAAGCGCAACTTACTTTGTGAGTTTAATAAGTTATTGCGGCTGTAATTTAGAAAAGCAGCGTATTTATTGGCAGTTATTGTACCACTCCACCTCGGCTGTACCCGAGGTTCGAGTGCTTCTGTGGATTTAGGCTCTTAAGAGGAAGTGAGAACTTGTGGGTTTATATTTTGGGTATGGATAGTCCTACTTTATTGGCAGAAGGGGAGGGGGATCTGATTAGGTCCGTTGGCTCGGGTATTGGTTTGATAGCGGTGATGGCGTGGTCTGTATTGCATCAAGCGTAGGTTTAGTAATAGTGCATGGAGGAGAGTGGTTGTACCTTGGTTATAATAATCATTTCCTATGACTATTTCTGGCCGAGTGCAGCCCTTGTAAGGCAGACCCTCCGATGAGGGTGGGCGGCATCTGCCTGTGTAGGTAACTGCATGTTATTGTGGTGGAGGATAGTGTTGTGTGTGGTGTATGTGCTGCAGGAATGTTGGGGACGACACAAACACCCAGCCCCGGGCCATTGGAATTAACCAATGAAGCTTAAAATCCCCGGCCGGGAATCGAACCCGCGACCCTCTGAATAGAAGGCCAGTACGCTGACCATTTAGCTAAAGAGTCGGACTGTATCTTGGTTGGGAGAGAGGGAGGGGGCAGTGAGGGTTCCTAGGTTCGGAGGTGGTGTGGCTGCAAAACTTTACAGAAGAGGTGGTTGTCTGCTGGCGTGTTTAAGGTGATGTGCATGTCTGTAGTGGGCCTTAATTGTCCTTTTAATAAATGTGCAACCAGGTAACGAATCGGCATGGCTGTCTTGGCAATGTAAAAATAATCTTAAGTACTAAATAGACAGTTATTCATTTTGCTGAGCTTAAAACGTATTACTAAGTAGAATATTTAACAAAATGATACCTTTTCAAGAGCTTTGTTTGAGAGGCATACTAATTGTGGTGTTTTACTACGATATATACATTTTTCACATGTCCGACTCATTGGCTGAACGGTCAGCGTTGAAGCCTTCGGTTCAGACGGTCCCGGGTTCGACTCCCGGGCGGGTCGAGAATTTCAATCGCGTCTGATTAATTCTTCTGGCCTGGGGACTGGGTGGTTGTGCTTGTCCCAACACTTTCCTCATCGCATTCAGACAATACACTACACTACCCACCGCCACAGAAACACGCAGTAGTAATTAGCCTACATCCTTCGATGTAGGGTTTGCTTCAGGAAGGGCATCCGGCCGCAAAACATGGCCAAATCCACATGTGCTACACAGTTCGCACCCATGACACCACAGATGTGGGATAAGTGGAGGGAGAGGAAGAAGAAGAAGAAGATATACATTTTTTACATATCAACGGTGCGCGAGCAATACCACGTATCCTGGTCACGCCTCCCAGACACACATGGATATATGAAGTCCTTCAGAACAACGTTCGCTGTGTTCATTTTCCTATGTCAAATGTAGGAATGTATATTTTCATGATGTACTTGCGTACTCCTGCAGAATAACGCATTTAAGGTTCACTTTCCTTTACACATGAGCACAGGAAAATTGACACGACGAACGCTGTTATGATGAACTGCATATCCGTGGGAGGCGTGAACAGGCTTAAGGAGGGTAATAGATCGAAAGAACATTGTGGGATACTAAGTATTGCTTGCGCACCGTCGACACGTTTAGATTTCCATTAATGAGATGATTTCAAATTAACACTTTCCTACGTTATCTTTCCATTCGTAGTGCATAGAAGTAATCTACACAGGCTTCGTAGTTTAGGCGGCTGGGTTCCGTGGTTCAAATTCCGGTCATTCCATGTGAGATTTGTGCTGGACAAAGCGGAGGCGGGTCAGGTTCATCTCCGGGTACTCCGGTTTTCCCTGTCATCTTTCATTCCAGCAACACTCTCCAATACCATTTCATTTCATCTGTCAGTCATTAATCATTGCCTCAGAGGAGTGCGATAGGCTTCGGCAGCCGGTACAATTCCTATCCTCGCCGCTAGATGGGGGCTTCATTCATCCCACTCCTGACCTGGTCGAATGACTGGAAACAGGCTGTGGATTTTCATTTCGGAGGTAATCTATACACTATCCAAAGTCAATGAAAGCCCTCTTTTTACCTTTTGAGGCCAAATTGGGGAGAACCCCAAGGCGAAAACTATGCTCTTCTTAAGCAAGTATTTCTACGGCTAACAGATTAGTCGGAAAAGTCTTTAGTTACCCGCACTGATGAATAAAGTCCTTAGAAGATAAACTTTTCCCAGTTTGGAGCAGAAACCTCTGTCATAGTTAATTGAGCAGTGTCCGTTCTAAAGGTGCCATTTCCACCTTAAGAAAGTTGTGGCAATAGCGCAAAAAAAGTACAATAAACGGCAAATCGAACTTGCCCATGATCGGGTTATCACAACTTGTAAGGACCTACATCATTCTTGTCTAGATTGCTCATGGCATTGAACTACTGTAATGCATATAGACGAAATACTGATTTTTTAAAAGTGGAAATAGCACCTTTCGAACAGACACTCCACAGTTATATTCATACTATAATTGAGATATTTCACTTCTTAACAATTCGGAATTTAATGTGTATTTTAACTCTTTCAATCCCAGGTATCTTGTAATAATAATGTTACTGTTTTCACGTACCACTAACTACTTTTACGGTTTTCGGAGACACTAAGGTGCCGGAATTTTGTCCCGTGAGAGTTATTTTACGTGTCAGTAAATATGACGACACGGAGATGACATATTTGAACACCTTCAAATACCACCGGACTGAGCCGTCATCGACCCTGCTAACTTGGACTCTGAAAGCTACCGCCTTATTTGTCTGAGCCACTCAGCCCGGCCCCAGGTATCTTCCCTAATGTTCCATCCCATTGTTTGTATTTCGACACTAACTAATATTAATTTTATATTGAAATGAAATGGCGTATGGCTTTTAGTGCCGGGAGTGTCCGAGGACATGTTCGGCTCGCCAGGTGCAGGTCTTTCGATCTGACGCCCATGTGCGACCTGTGTGTCGTCATGAGGATGAAATGATGATGAAGACGACACATACATCCTGCCTCCGTGCCAGCGAAATTAACCAATGGTGGTTAAAATTCCCAACCCTGCCGGGAATCGAACCCAGGACCCCTCTGACCAAAGGCCAGCACGCTAAATAGTTAGCCATGGAGACGGACAATTTTAAAATTACAAATGCTTACAAAGTTTTAGAACAAACTTGAAATCAAAACATTGTCTCTTCACATTTTCATCGAAATTTCATGACTGTGTGATAAATTTCAATGCATGGGTGTACTCCATACGAGCAGCCTCATTTTCTGCTTCGCCTACCCACGTCTAGATAAATCACTCCTACTATCATTTTCCACAGAATCATTCACTAAGATATCATCTTCACTATCCTCGTAATAGTCCGATATATCATCATTACGAAAAACATCAAAAGCATCATCTTTGTTTACTTTGTTTACTAGTAATAATAATGCTATTTGCTTTACGTCCCACTAACTACTCTTTTACGGTTTTCGGAGACGCCGAGGTGCCGTAATTTAGTCCCGCAGGAGTTCTTTTACGTGCCAGTAAATCTACCGACAGGAGGCTGACGTATTTGAGCACCTTCAAATACCACCGGACTGAGCCAGGATCGATCCTGCCAAGTTGGGGTCAGAAGGCTAGCGCCTCAACCGTCTGAGCCACTCAGCCCTGCTGTTTACTAGTAGATGCAGCCATATTGCGCGGCTAAAGATAGCTGTCAAAGAAGAAGGCCATATCGGACGATTCGAATGAACACGGGACTGGGAGAGAGATAACTCGTGGTTGGGACAGCGAAAGACACAAACAGATTTCCAAGTTAACTCGAGAGTAGGGACAAAAGATCTCTATAGGTCGACGCCCCGAACAAATAGCATTAAAAAAATTAACTCTAGAGTGTGAGTGAAAAGGTTAATTGTTCAATTTATAAAAGATCGAAATTTGGATTATAATGAGTGTGCTAAGGACATCGAAGGTCAAAACTGGTGTTTTCTTGCTAGTGCTTTACGTCGCACCGATACAGATAGGTCTTATGGCGACGATGGGATAGGAAAGGCCTAGGAGTTGGAAGGAAGCATCTGTGGCCTTAATTAAGGTAGAGCTCCAGCATTTGCCTGGTGTGAAAATGGGAAAACACGGAAAACTATCTTCGGCGCTGCCGACAGTGGGTTTCGAACCCACAATCTCCCGGATGCAAGCTCACAGCCACGCGGCCCTAACCGCATGGCCAACTCGCCCGGTAAATGCGATGTTAGTTTCCTTAGTCATTATAACTGGTTTTAAAATAGAGAGTCATAGATCGTTTGATATTTATCAACTGGTTAAAATCCTCAACCCGGGCAGGAATCAAACCCAGGGCCCCTTGGACCAAATGCTTATCATTTAGCCTCTGAACCGAACCACTCACTCCAGTTCAGCAATGGCGTTAAAGACTTGTAATTACCATATTTTACTTCTTTATGCGCAACAGAAGACAAACTATGATAAATATTCGTTTGTAAATCGGGGGATTGATTATTGGAATACATTAGCTGCAGCTTTCTTAGAGCCTTTTTTTCACAAATGTAAGATGCTCCAAGAATAGACTCCAGCATTCTGCAAATTGTGTGTTAATTTCTATATGATGGTGTCATCATTGAATGTAACCCTCAATCCCCTGTAAATTGTAGTATTAAAGGATTAAGGCAACTGCATTATTTACGGTATGTGTGAGCTTGTATATGAACGTGTTGTATTTACAGTGCTAGGATAATAGTAATTAGACCACTCAATCGATTGTAAGTCATAGTGTAAAATTTTGAAGTACATAACGTACGTGTGAATTTGTATACGACGGTGTTTTATGTTAAGATGGTAGTAAATCATTGTACTGCTCAACCTGCAGTACTGTAAGCCGTAGTGTTAAGCACTAGAAATACTTAGTTGTGTGTGAATTTGTATATCATGATGGATTTAGAATGTTCAACTAGTAGTATTTCTTATAATATTTTCTTTCCATGGAATTGCTTGTTGTACTGTTGTAGTAGTAGCTGGGTGATTATGTTCTTAACTGTACTTCATTATCACACTACTGTAACAGACCATTGCCACCGGGATATTTCCCACTTGCGATGAATAATGTATTATTATTATTATTATTATTATTATTATTATTATTATTATTATTATTAATTCCAAATATGGGTACTCAACACACCAATCATCATAGAAGCAAGAAACAACATTAACAAACCCGTTGATCAAAGACTCATTAAGGGTTCGTCCTGCAGATATTGGATTTCTAGTGGTCAGCTTTGCTCTCATGACTAGGTCCGTTGTCTCTGACAACAGACAGTTCCTCAGTTAGTTTCACGAACCTGAGTGACCATCCTTCCAGCCCTCAGTGCGGCTCCATGGCTAAATGGTCAGCGTGCTGGCCTTTGGTCACAGGGGCCCCGGTTTCGATTCCCGGCAGGGTCGGAAATTTTAACCATCATTGGTTAATTTCGCTGGCACGGGGGTTGGGTGTGTGTGTTGTCATTTGCTATATGTTTTACGTCGCACCGACACAGATAGGTCTTACGGCGACCATGGGACATGAAAGGGCTAGGAGTGGGAAGGAAGCGCTCGTGGCCTTAATTAAGGTACAGCCCCAGCATTTGCCTGGTGTGGAAATGGGAAACCACGGAAAACCATTTTCAGGGCTGCCGACAGTGGGGTTCGAACCTACTATCTCCCGAATACTGGATACTGGCCGCACTTAAGCGACTGCAGCTATCGAGCTCGGTGTTGTCATTTCATCCTCATCACGACGCGCAGGTTGTCTACGGGAGTCAAATCGAAAGACCTGCACCTGGCGAACCGAACATGTCCTCGGACACTCCCGGCACTTAACGCCATACGCCATTTCATTTTCCAGCCGTTAATCTAGGATTAAAAATTTTGGACTGGCCGGTGCGTCTGTTTAAGAGACAGGTAGACCATCCTTATACCACGGATATATATAGTTTTATTCTTAATAGAGAACTTCGGTGAAAAAGATCTGAGCACGACCTACTCACAAAGGTGGAAAGAAGTTTCACTTAAGGAACATTATTTTTCTCGTAATCCGCCTCTTCTACAGAACGCCGGCCGACTTGCTTTGGACAAAGAGACATAGAGAGGGGATTTACACGGAGGGAGAGGGAGAAACGTACGTGTCAAGTGTTGAGGTTATTAGCCGTCACTTGTTTAGACGCGCTCAACGAGGCGTCGCCAGCACCATGTCAACGAGACAAAAGGACGTCTAAACTCAATACTGGTAGTTGTGAACGGCACAAAGAGTGTTATGACAGCCGCTCAGCCGGCGTTATAACACTTCCCACCTGGAACACAGATCGTTTGTTATCATTGCGACTGCCCAGCCTCATTTACAGACCAGAACACGTTACTGAAAAAATATCAGAGGCCATGTTGGAACATACTTTTGAGAATATGTCGTGTGTTAACAACGACGTTTCCCTGCCACCATGGCTGTTCTGCAATAAACCTGCACGTACTATAGGCTGTAAAAGTGAAACTAGTTCGTAATTAATAATAATAATAATAATAATAATAATAGTAATAAACTAAAATTTCGAACGACGGGGCGAGTTGGCCGTGCGGTTAGAGTCGCGCGACTGTGTGCTGTGGTTGTTATTGTATTAAGATGAAGTACAACTAGGCAAATATCCTCTATTAACACCAATCAGAGGGCAAAACGAAAGAGGCCCGACACTTTGAAATATGAAAAGGCAAGGGACACGAAGGGCGTGAAATGAAAGACTCCCTAGGCCTCGAATGCTCTAATACTGTCGGCGCTGGAAAAGAACAACAGTTGACTAAGGGGAATCAGATAGGATAGATGAAAGTGAGGACACTGGCACAAGTAAGTGGAAGCAATACCAGGATTCAGCTAAGGGGCCCGTGATTGCCAACCCGCGCTTCCAAGTTAAAAGCCCCTGGGTCCCCTTTTAATCACCTCTTACAACAGGCAGGGGACACCGTGGGTTGGGCCATGGTTGCTTTCTTCCCTGTTATAGCCCTATCCTATCCCATCATCGCCAGTAAACCTGTCTGTGTCAGTGTAAAATACACTGACTGACAGAGCAAATGCAACACCAAGGAGGAGTGGTTCGAAAGGGATGAAAGTTGGGGGGAAAACAGAGACGGCACGGACGAATAATTGATGTTTATTTCAAACCGATATGCAGGTTACACAATGCGCACGGCATCGACTCAGTAGGATGTAGGACCACCGCGAGCGGCGATGCACGCAGAAACACGTCGAGGTACAGAGTCAATAAGAGTGCGGATGGTGTCCTGAGGGATGGTTCTCCATTCTCTGTCAACCATTTGCCACAGTTGGTCGTCCGTACGAGGCTGGGGCAGAGTTTGCAAACGGCGTCCAATGAGATCCCACACGTGTTCGATTGGTGAGAGATCCGGAGAGTACGCTAGCCACGGAAGCATCTGTACACCTCGTAGAGCCTGTTGGGAGATGCGAGCAGTGTGTGGGCGGGCATTATTCTGCTGAAACAGAGCACTGGGCAGCCCCTGAAGGTACGGGAGTGCCACCGGCCGCAGCACATGCTGCACGTAGCGGTGGGCATTTAACGTGCCTGGAATACGCACTAGGGGTGACGTGGAATCATACGCAATAGCGCCCCAAACCATGATGCCGCGGTGTCTAGCGGTAGGGCGCTCCACAGTTACTGCCGGATTTGACCTTTCTCCACGCCGACGCCACACTCGTCTGCGGTGACTATCACTGACAGAACAGAAGCGTGACTCATCGGAGAACACGACGTTCCGCCATTCCCTAATCCAAGTCGCTCTAGCCCGGCACCATGCCAGGCGTGCACGTCTATGCTGTGGAGTCAATGGTAGTCTTCTGAGCGGACGCCGGGAGTGCAGGCCTCCTTCAACCAATCGACGGGAAATTGTTCTGGTCGATATTGGAACAGCCAGGGTGTCTTGCACATGCTGAAGAATGGCGGTTGACGTGGCGTGCGGGGCTGCCACCGCTTGGCGGCGGATGCGCCGATCCTCGCGTGCTGACGTCACTCGGGCTGCGCCTGGACCCCTCGCACGTGCCACATGTCCCTGCGCCAACCATCTTCGCCACAGGCGCTGCACCGTGGACACATCCCTATGGGTATCGGCTGCGATTTGACGAAGCGACCAACCTCCCCTTCTCAGCCCGATCACCATACCCCTCGTAAAGTCGTCTGTCTGCTGGAAATGCCTCCGTTGACGGCGGCCTGGCATTCTTAGCTATACACGTGTCCTGTGGCACACGACAACACGTTCTACAATGACTGTCGGCTGAGAAATCACGGTACGAAGTGGGCCATTCGCCAACGCCGTGTCCCATTTATCGTTCGCTACGTGCGCAGCACAGCGGCGCATTTCACATCATGAGCATACCTCAGTGACGTCAGTCTACCCTGCAATTGGCATAAAGTTCTGACCACTCCTTCTTGGTGTTGCATTTGCTCTGTCAGTCAGTGTAAAACAGATGTCGACTATAGATAACATTTATCATGTGACTGCATCCTGAAATGTGTTTAAGTAAATGTCACTTAAATTACCAGCTATTTAACAAATTATTGATGGATGAGTACAAGTGAAATACAGCCAGTCACCTTAATGAGACTGACCGTGAACACCTGTGTACACCTACTACCGCAACGGTGATACTCCTTTCATCTGTGCAGTACATCAGTTACACGGAACTAAAAGTTAAGGATATAAATATTTCGACAATATGAGGGCGATTTTTTATTACTTCCTTATCGTATTATCCCTGCTAAACACCAGGTGTATGCATAAGTCTTCTCCGGCTTCACTAAGAGATGGCGCCAGTATGAATTTGAAACATACGCCAGTTTGCTCGTCTGACATTAACTTACCAACACACACAAGTTGAGTCCGCCAAACACTAGCGTCTGTGTTGTATCGTTCGGTGATCATGTCGCCGTTTGTGCCTGAAAAAGAACATTTGCGGCACGCATTGCTTATCTTACTTAATCAAAAGGAAAAGGTTGTAGAAAGTCATCGTTTGCTGGTAGAAACATACGGTGAACACGTTCCATCGATTCGAACGTGTGAGACATGGTTTCGTCAATTTAAATGGCAAATGCTTTTTATCTGGTGGGACCAGAACGGTATTGCGTATTATGAAGCTCGGCGAAACCGTTAATGCACAACGCTATCACCAACAAATGATTAATTTAAATCATGCATTGATCGAAAGACGACGGGAATAGGCCAGAAGACATAGCAAAGTAATTTTGTTACACGGCAATGCGGCGTCTCACACAGCAAAGCCAGTGAAAGACACTTTAAAATCGCTTGGATGAGACATCCTTCCGCACCCATCGTACTGCCCCGACCTGGCGCCATCAGACCATCATCTCTTCGCATCAATGCAGCAGGCGCTCACAGAGCAGTACTTCAGCAATTTCGAGGAAGTTGGAAAATGGCTTGACGAATGGTTTCCCGCACAATACAAGTAGTTTTTTCTGGCATGGTATTCATAACTTACCTGAAAGATAGGCGAAGTGTGTAGAAGCCGATGACCAATATTTTTAATAAACAAAAAATGAATTTGCCTTGAAAATTACGTGTTTTCTTTACCACAAAACCGGCAAAATCTTATAAATACACCTGGTATATATACCATTAACATGGACTTCTGTCGACTATACGGACAGAGACGTTCATGGGAGTTGTAGATAGAATCGATCAGCTTCGTTTCTGTTACTCAGCGGCCTAGAAATCGAGAATGTGAAGAGTAGTTTCACTTGCTTGTTGCTAGTATTGTAAAGAGGTATATAACGCGGTCGGAAACAACGTGAACAGAGTATATGAGCGTTACAGGGTTGGTCATACTGATATGTAATCGAAAAAATCATACGTCGATATCTCGCGCCGTTGTCGTTTTATCAGCCGCTGAAGTTAGCCAATCAGATCGCTTCGCGGGCGAATTCAGATGGCCTTTGAAAGGCGATGTTGCTAAATCTGCACTTTGCTTTGACCAGCTTGAGAGCGCCAATAGAAGAAATAAACTTCTCCAGGGGAGGGACTTCAACAAGGACCTCCCTGCCAATAGGCTCGCCCCATAGCAAGTACGCTACGGTGGCATTGGCTGAAACGTACGATGTATTTGTCTTTGATGCTTAGTCCGAACCACTGTGGGCTCATTACGGTCTTGCACCGTATCTCAAGTTGAGGCAACAGTTTTCCTCATATAACTCAACGAATATCTACCTACATACATCGTTCTTTCACCAATTAAAGGACGACTTTTGTCTTAGAAATAACGTTGAAGAGAAAGTCACCAAAATGAACAATTTCGGTGTGACAGCGTTGTAATTGTTTTTTTTAATTCCTCGTAATTTTCTCTATTCTACAAATTATTCATATAGTCTACTGCGGCTGGATAATGATTATTTTTCAGAGTAGTTTTATGTCATAAACGTGGAGCTCTTCTATTGATGTTGTGATATATTTTTCCATCCGTATTATTTGCATGTTTTAAGTTATTATTTATGTTAGCTGCACTGTATCGTTTTGAACTACATTATTGTTCCAGTGAATATATTTGATTTGCTGTCGGAAACGGATGTTGCCAGCGGAATATCTTCCAATTGTAGTCTATTTATACAATAAAAAACGAAGCAGATTTTACCAGCCGTATGAAAGCGCTACAGAGGTTAGAATGCCTGCTATTCTACAGTAGCCTTTGTGAAAACGAACTTCCGTTGAGATAACCCCATTAATATGTACTTCTTGTTGCTACTTGACGCAATTTTATTGAAACATTTTTTATATTTCTTCCTTATGTTGGTACAAAGTTCTTTGATGTCTATAACTATCCTGCAAAATCTTAAAATTATTGAGCAATCTAGTGCAGACATTATTAATAATACTCCAACATTTTCAAGGGGCAGACATTACCAGCAATCCACGTAGAGGGAACCTGCTATCGACTGAGATTGCATAGCAATGCATCACGTTAATGTGATGGCTACAAATCTTCTTAATAGCTTTTCTTGGATAATAGGACCCTTGAGTCTCGCGGAAATTGAAGAGCGGGCTAATGAGACATGAATAGAATGCATTCGATGGGCTACCTGTTTAGAGTCATTTGATCGCTCCTAAAATGAGGACCACTTCTCGTTAGGAAAGTTAAATATTTAATTCTGAATATAGAATGCCACATAGTGCCCGATGTACAAGGTATATCTGTGATGATGATACAAACTTTCAGGGATGATGGAGGATGTAAATGGATTAGTTTGAGATAAGAAACCGTAGTCCGGAAACGTTCGAGTCAGAAGTTATTAATAATCCAATTTGTTTAACGTCCGTCCGTTCTTAAGAGACGCCAGGGTGTCGAAATTTCGTCCCGCAGTAGTTCTTTAAGTTGTCGGAAGCGAACGACATAGGATTGTCTTCTTTAAACGCCCTTAAGGGGATACGGAGCTGCCTATCTTACCAATGTTAAATTTGTATAATTCATGTTCCTTTTTCTCAGGATCTAATAAAGTTATGAAAATGAAATTTATGTCACATTTTATTCAAACCTTATTTGACATACTGACGGAGCATTTTTTAATTGGACTTAAGGGGACTCAGATACATTTTTTAAACACTCAATAAATAGAATAATTTTTTCCTAAAAAACAGCAAAATCTCAAACAGTTTTTATATAAATCCGGAAATCCCTCCGTTAAAATGTTAACCAATATGAGACAAATTACACAGCTCTGTGATAAATAGTCACCTAGGAAAAGGAACATACATTTAAAAAAAATGGAAACCGAGAAAACTGCAGTTAAAACTTTCTACACATATGATTTTATCATTGTTAGCGCAAGTTTAAATTAAAATTGTGGCAACTTTTAATTGTTAAACTATAATGTATTATACATCATTTTAAAGAGCAGACTACAGAGACTCATAAAATATAAAAAATATAAAATGATGTTTTTGAGCATTTTAACCGTTCCGTATCCACTTAAAAGCCACCAACCTCAGTCGGATTTGAACCTGTTAACTTGGGATTAGTAGACCAACACCGAGGATATTCGAACGGGTACGACAGACCTTTGTGCGACGATGTTATGCCTGCATTGACGCAGGAGGACGGCATTTCGAACATTTGTTTTAAATGGAGCAGCCTTTGAAACAAGTGCAAGTAAACGGACTTAAATGAGTAGAATTTCGCTTAACGTTTGACTGGATCGTTTCCGGAATATCGTTCCTCATCTCAAAGTTTGGTAACATCATCACGGAGAATACAGCCTGTACAACAGAATACTCCCATCTCCTAGTTCCTGATCGCCCGAAACTGAGGAGAGAGCACTCTTTTATTGCAATTCATTTATCTGATACATGCATAAAATTAATCTTATAATAATTATTTGATTATTGCTAGATTAAATATTATGCTTAAAATAAAAACGTTATGAGCTTTACATCCCACTAACTTTACAGTTTTCGGCGCCACCGAGGTGCCAGAATGTAGTCCAGCAGGAGTTCTTTTAGGTGCCAGTAAATCTACCGACACGAGGCTGGCGTATTTGAGCACCTTTTCAAATACCACCGGACTGAGCCAGGATCGAACCTGCCAAGTTGGGTTCAGAAGGCCAGCTCCTTAACCATCTGAGGCACTCAGCTCGGCAATATTACACTTCAAGCTAATAATGTTTTTATTCATTCCACAAATTATCATCCATTTTCTTTCCTTTTAGATTTCTCTTTGTGTTAGGTGTAGTATAGTTCTACATATTCTTGCACAAGCAAGTGTTCTACCCTTTATTCTTTTTGTGCAGCTCTTCTTCATTTCCTTTTGCCGCACGTTTTTCTTTTTTTCTTTTTTTGAATGCAAAAGTGGTATTGATCTTGGTGTAATCCATTCTTTGTTTACTAATTTAACAATCGTACATAATTCTTTCTCTGTGTCCGATATATTACGTACTTTTGCAATGACATTCATTTCTCCTCGTAAGTGACAAAGTTGCATTATTTCCGATTTTGAGGCTTATATTCCTTTTTACACACTGTAAGATTTGTTATTGTTGCAGAAACAGAAAAGGAAATTCATAGAATACTAGGTCTAGGAATTCTCGAAAATTAAATCTGAAAGTTAACGCTGAAAGGAATAAGACGCTGATGGCAAACGAAACAAATCATAGAGAGAAAGGAGAAATAAGACTTGAAAAAACAAACTAGACAAACTTCTCTTACGTTGGAAGTATCATTTCTAATGATAACCGAAGCATAAAGGAGGTTAGAAAGAGGATAGCTACGGCAAAATATGCATTTAAAATACAATAAGAAAAAAACATATAAATATTGAAGTCTTGAGATGGGGAAAATATTTGTTAAGTCTTATTTGTGCAGTGGTCATTTTTACAATTGGCTTTACGTGGCACCGACACAGATAGTTCATATGGCGGCGGTGGGATAGAAAAGGGCTAGGAGTGGGAAGAAAGTGGCCGTGGCCTTAATTGAGGTGCAGTCCCAGCATTTATCTTGTGTGAAAATAGGAAACCACGGAAAGCCATCATCAGGACTGCCGACATTGGGGTTCGAACCCACTCTCTCCCGAATGCTGGATACTTTTTTTCTAATCCACTCTCACCCGAATGCTGGATACTGGCCGCACTTAAGTGACTGCAGCTATCGATCTCGGTATTTGTGTAGTGTACTTACCTATGCGATTGAAACGTTGGTCCTGGGGAAACAAGAAAAGGACACGTTATAATCAGCTGAGTTGTGGTTCTGGAGATGATTAAACCTAACAATCTGGGCTGAAAGAAAACGTAACACCATAGTGCTCAGATAACTAAATAATAAAATATTTCTTAGATCTATGTAATTTTAATAAGTAATGTAGTAATGGTCAAACTAACCGCAATTAGAATTATGTAAATGCATGTATCAAAACAATTTTAATTATATTAAACTAGTGCTTCGTCCTCATATTCGGGTGGTCCAAACTAGAGGAAGACAGAATTGTAAGTACACTTTAGGACAGGATCTAATAGATATTTCCACCTAATAGTCAGCAGCCACACCACACATTCTGTACCGTGTGCTGGTGCGATTAGGTGGAGCCTTGATGAAACATACCATAGGCAGTTTGCCAAGCACCGAAGTTGCTCGGGCTGCATAGCTGGATCCTGCTAATTACTTCTGAGAGAGGCTAGATTTCAACCCGTAGAGTACTTCGTATTTTACTTCGTGTGAATCCACGTTCAATAAAGCGTGACCTACAGTTGGACAAAGTTTCTCTCCATGTAACGAATACTGTATTTTTTTTTTAATGTCGGTGCATTTCAAATTTTTGTCTCATACTTAGTTCTTATGTCGGATTACGTGTGTAAAATTCGAAAATAAGTTCGGTTCACTTTTTTGATTGTTCGTTTGTGTTTTCTGTTATGGTACCCCTGGAGAACTTCTCAACAGAATTTCTCGAAACTCGGTATTTAAATTTTAGGGATGAGGGGGCTGTATGCACTTGGGCTATATATTGTTTCATTGGTATATAGAGAAGGAGAAATATCAAGGGCACCAAGACAGGAAATGCCATTTTTTTCTGGTTGTATTAGCTGTACCGAAAATAAAAAACTGTTCATAATATATTTCGAACAGGGTGTCGGGCTTACGGCCTCAAGTTTGACACAGAACACCCAAGGCATGGAAGGTATTGACGAAATAAAGTACCTGGTCAGTATGAGTTTGATATTTTATTTCCTAATTCCAAACTAATTTTGCATATGCTCAAGACCATGGGTTCGTAATCATTTCCTCCACTAGGGCAGTAGATATGCTCACCTGGAGATTCAGCAACGTGATAATAATATGATATCAAAGATTTTACTCAAATACGTCTGAATTTCATTCGCTAGTGTTGGTATGCTTGAATTTTCTAAAGTGTAACGATGTATACATACAAATTTTGCCATTATTGCGGTGATTTCACAGCTTCTTACGCCTGTTGTGATACAATTCTTGATATCTAAGTGATCAGCAAAGTTAAAAATGAGAGGTAGTGAATATAAGAAATACCTCTATGAAAAGAAAATGCAAGAGGAAATGGAACATCTATGGGATCAGGACCAGGGGCTAGCATTTTCAGATGAGGATGTAAGTTAAGTTGAAGATAACGTCTTTGATTACAGTGACATAGTTCCTGAGAACAAATGTGAGGGTGAACATTCACAAGATACAGAAACTGTTTCGGATGATGATACTTTAGAAACAGAATCAGAACCAGAAAATGATTTTGAACTTAGTGTAACAGTGTATGCAGCAAAATCGGGTAGGCGCTATTTATCTGAACTAGCAGAAGGTAGACGCTGCTCAGCACAAAAGTCATCAGGAAAAGTACAGGCTTACAACCTGGACATGACTCTACGTTTCTGGACTCATTTTTTGAAGTCCTTCAACTTAGAAATGATACATGCCATAGTAGGCCTACAGTATACCAACAAGGATGCTTAACGAAGGTGGATGAACGACACTAATGAAAAGGAAATTTTGTCAGTAACAAAGATTTCTCTCCCGGAGAAGTATGACACAAAGCTTGATTATCATTATTTATGGTTCGAAAGGTTTGAGCGACCTGCAATAATATTTTATTATAGAATCTCTTTTACGTCGCACCGATACAGATCGCTTTTATGGCGACGATGGGATATGAAAGGGGTAGGAGTGGGAAGGAAGTGGCCGTGGCCTTGATTAACGTACAGCCCGAGCATGAAATGGGAAACCACGGAAAACCATCTTCAGGGCTGCCAACAGTGAGGTTCAAACCCACTATCTACCGGATGCAAGATAGCAGCTACACGCCCCTAGCCGCACGGTTAGCTTGTCCGGTAATAATAATAATAATAATAATAATAATAATAATAATAATAATTGTACTGGAGGTACACCCGCTCCGCGCATTAAAACTGAGCGTCTTTTAGAAGGTCATCTGTATCGTGTTCTTCAAACTGTGTATTGGAAGAAGTTTGAACGTTTATCGTCAGATGTCTCTACTGTCGATTTATTGTCTGGTGAGAGGATGGACAATTTTCAAAAGAATTTTGGTATTTATAAGTTTCTAAAACTAAATTGTTTGTAGTTTATTTTCGGTTGCCCCATGACCTTCGATGTTGGGCCCCTTAAAACGACAAGCAAGCATCATCAAGATTACTATCACTTCTATCTCTTCCCGCCTTCTTAAAGTTTTATCAGTCAGGAATTCTGTACATTTATTAAATCAACCAATATAAATTGTGGGTGTGTACAGTGCTTCAGCCATCCTCTTCGCTATAAAAGCTGGGCCTTTTGGACCATGTTGTCTTTTCCATCGCTCCAGTCAAGAGGTTCAGAGTCTGTTGGAAGCAGGGAGCAAGTCTGGTCCATCTCGGAAGGACCACCAGCTCAAGGTAATGCCAGACATCTTTTAATCATGTGATAGTCTCAGAGCTAACTTGAGGGGAAGGTTTCAAAATGCTTTCGTAAATTTCAATCCTTCAATGTAAATTTTCAAATAAGTTTATGGTCTTTATTCTAACTAATAAACAGTGCGAAGCCAACTTGGTATTGGGGTGACTATGATTTCGTAAACTTTAAAGTTTATTTCTTCCTTTTCTACTTAAAAGTTTTATCTCCATCTAGTCACCTCCATAGTATAGGCTTAGCCTCCGTAACTTCGGGAGATAAGCTCACATAGTGTTTTAAGAATGTTCAAGTGAACTTCAAAGGAGTGGAGGTGTTCGCCTCCTAACATTTTGGCTTACGGCCGACATGTTAAATCTTTTCTTTTTTCACTAAGGCCAGATAGAATGGACATTTATTGCCTCTGTCCTTATTTAAATATAGCTTAGACTGTCGAGCGAATAAGACAGTGGAAACTGGTTGTGTTTTACCTAATGTAAACGTTAGACTGTGCCTTGGAGAGGCTTGAATCTTGTATATTTTGGAGGGTAGTCCACTGGCTAATTGTGTGAAGCAAAGACGCTCTTTCGAATGTGGCAAATTTTGGAGCCCCGTCTCCTTACTTGTAATTGATTGGAGAAATAGTGATCTATGTAACAGTGTAACCTTTGAGCTAACTAACTCATCTCTCAAAAATCAATATGTCTTTTGTACCTGATCATTCTTAGGTTTTGAAATAATTATTGTTATAAGAGCTGAAGAGCCCTTCTGTCCATCCAACTGTTATTTGTTATATTTTTAACAAAGTTCAAAATCTGAAAAGAGAAAAAGGTAAAGAAATAAAATTTCAAATTTTAGAGGTTTATTGATCTTTTCTCTGTCCACCCATTCATGCCCGCAAATTCTTACACCTCTGTGCTCCACAGAAAGTCCGTAATAATAATAATAATAATAATAATAATAATAATAATAATAATAATAATAATGGCATGTGGTCTCTGAACAGGCCTGGTGCAGGTCTTTCGAGTTGACTCCATACAGGAAACCTGCGCGTCTGTGAGGATGGGGCCCTACATGTGATGAATTTTAATGATGAACACGGCGCACACAGCCAGCCCCGGAGCATTCGAAATTAAACAATGATCTACCGGGTGAGTTGGCCGTGTGGTTAAGAGCCCGCAGCTGTGGGCTTGCATCCGGGAGATAGTGGGTTCGAACCCCACTGTCGGCAGCTCTGAAGATGGTTTTCCGTGGTTTCCCATTTTCACACCAGACAAATGCTGAGGATGTACCTTAATATTAAAGCCACGGCCGCTTCCTTCCCATTCCTAGGTCTTTCCTATCCCATCGTTGCTGTAAGACCTTTCTGTGTCGGTGCGACATAAAACAAAAAGCAAAAAATTCCCTGACCAGGCCGGGAATCGAAGCCGGGATCCACTGGACCAAATGCCAGCTCGATAAACATTTAGCCATGGAGTCGGACGAACGACCCTTCTATTTTGGGACAATGAGTCGGAACAGGTACCGATAACTGGGGAATATAATACGATTTAGTTATAAAGTCACTAGAGTGGGTTGAAGAAAGGTTGGCTCCTCTTTTAGATATTTTGAAAATTGTGAATCAAACATTTCTACAGTACTACACTCCAGGAGAAAACGTAGTTATTGATGAGATGATGTCTTTATTCAGAGACCGGTGCCGTTTCAAGTTTGTTATGGAGGAGGAACCTGTCAAATCTGGCGCTCTCATCAGGGTGAAGGCTCTCTGCAAAAAATGGAGGTGTGTGCTGGAGTAATAATGTACTCCACAATCCAGAGGACTTAAAGAAAGAGACTTACCACATTTCTAAATGATTCTGGACGGAACAACATAACTAACAGGTATTGCACATCAGTAGAACTCCGAAAAACTGTACACTGAGTTAGGTTTTACGCTTGTAGGCACTATGCACAGTGCAATGAAGCATCAGGAAAACAACCTCTAAAATTGATTTCTTATGTCACTTATGGAAAACTCAAAGTGATAATTATCTTATTATCTACAGCACAATTCATGAACATGCAGCTGTTGAACATCACGCTAGGAAGAACAAATAGCATATAAACTTCTTCAACATCGAAACAAATATGGAGTGGACACCGTTGACCAAATGGTCAGGAAGTATTCGACAAAGAGGGGTACTAGAATATGCCTTTATATTCGTTCTTCAGTCTTGTGTATATAGCTAGCCCGCCTGGTGGCACTGATCGTTAAGGCGTTGAAGTCTAAGCGGTCTGAAACCGTGGTTCGCCGGTTCGAGTCCCGATGGTCGAAAAAAATTTCACCATCACAATGTTCGCCGACGGTGGAGGTATACAATGTCTGATAACTAAATTGCATGCCAAAAGCCTGGATTGAAAATTCACAACCTGTTTCCAGTCATTCGACCGGGTTAGGAGTGGAATGAATGAGGCCCCCATCTAGCGGCTGGGATAGGAATTGTGGTGGCTGCCGAAGCCTGTCGCACTCCTCTGGGACAATGACTAATGGATGACAGATGAAATGAAATGATATTTGAGAGTGTTGCTGGAATGAAATATGACAGGGAAAACCGGAGTACCCGGAGAAAAACCTCTTCCACCTCCGCTTTGTCCAGCACAAATCTCACATGGAGTGACCAGGATTTGAACCACGGAACCCAGCGGTGAGAGGTCGGCGTGCTGCCGCCTGAGCCACGGAGGCTCTTCAAATTCCAAAATTCTCCACAGTGCTTATATGGAGTAAGAGCATATGACGCTGTGGATGGAGATTCGACCATCGGATGGGGACATTAAGATTTATGTAGACCCCTTGGTGCTATTTGACAAGGCTATGTGGCGGCATCAGGTTTCACCCTCTTCCTTCCTAGTATCATACATCACGTCATTCATTTCATCTCATTAACTCCTCTGATGAGGTTGACGTTAGGAAAGCATCCGGTCATAAAGATCTGCTACGACAATTTCATCTCACCTCATACCCGACCCCGTAGAGGAACTGGACAAGGGATGAGCAGAATGGTTATTGATTTGATATATTTAATATATGATCCCGACTAGGAAAAGACAAAATCAACTCTATATCGTATATATTTGCAAGAAGTTGGATTGAAACTAATAAAACCACAAGTGCAGGAAAGAGCAAAAAAATATTCAGACCGTGCGGGCTGTGACATAAAGTACTGATGGATGGCCATGACATACAGATACGTAGCCTGTACAGCTCTCAAAGTACTGTTGCTAAGTAACATCACGTCACTCATTTTGCTACATAGCACTATTTCGTTACACTGATTTTCGGACGATACCCAGCTTTAAGACATATTCATCTCAAAATGATAAAAGGAAGGAATCAAAAAAGAGGGGAGTGGAAAGTTTAACGTCTATGCCTCATAAGTCCTAATATCAAAGTCGTAAGAAAACAAAATCTGATGGCCTAGACTACATATCCTAAACCTCTAAAACGTAACAGAGGTAACATCACAGTGACTGGCTATTGCTGTTAGTTGAAGGGTGTTTTATTTCTTCCCCGCTGGATAGCATTACTATTACAGTCATAAAATGAACCCATCAACGACGGATACATAGTAGCTATACTAGACTTAACTAAAGTTGGCGTCTGACAGGTAAGGTTGGAGGGATGAGCACTGCACGTGCCATTTCACGATGTTGCCACATTCCAGCATTCCTTTCTACATGCTCGTACCCCTCGCTTCCGGCTCACTTGTTCCGTCCTTCATTCTGACTGCTGTGATCTGTTGTAGACTACCCGGCCAGGCGGTGTCGTCCCATTTGCGATCACTCTTATACAAACAATCAGGTTCTTATCAGTGACAGTGACAGGTTTGGCAACTCCCAACAAGACGAGCTGCCCTGAAGTTTTATCTCCATGACAACCGCAGTCGCCCCACCCTCGTTTCCATGGCAACCACACAGCCACTCCCTTTATCCCGCCTCGGCAGGCAGTAAACGGACCTCCCTCTAAGAAATGTCATACACAACTCTTATTATTAACAGTATAGTAGCTTATGAAAACAAAACACACTCGTGGCACATACAGTTCATTAAGTGTTTTGACCTGCCAAGAAGACTGCTGTTCAGTCAGATGGTTACTATTGTCTGGATTTTCCAACTGGGCCTGCTACTTATCATTGGTATCCTGAGTTGATTTCTCTAGGCTTAGTGAACTTTATTCCAGCCAATTTTCCACTCTTTGCCATGTTTTAGACTATGTTACAGCTATCCGTGCTGACTTGAGTTCGTCAACCCCGAAGATGCTATATCAGAAAGACAAGGAATCCCGTCAACGCACAATACGTCGTTATGAAAGAACAGGTAATGCAACCATTATGGCAATTTATAAACTTGCTTAGAAAAATCGTGAATGGAGTGATTCAGCAGTGCTGGAGGTAGAAAACGAGGTCTTTCTTGAACTACACTTAATTCCCTTGAAAGCTTCTCTCTACTCTAATCTAGTGGTTAGAGAGTGTCTGCTTGTTGTCTCCGCAATCCCACCTTGTACTCTCAGTAATGCTTTATTTCCGTTGCTATGGGATGCTTGACTGCTGTTTACTCACTCCCTTGAAGATAATTAAGCAGCCACCTAATGCCACTACTGGGCTAGTCAAGATTACATAGAGTAAGAATGCAAACCCTTTTCGGACTATTCAGCTAATTACAGTCTGGTTTATTATTTCCAACTCCCTAGAATGGCATATATTACTGTCTTTACAGAAACTGTAATAAAATCTTTCTTTTGACTTCCAGCTTCGAAATTATATTTCATAATATGTTGATGATGATGATGATTGTTGTTTAAAGGGCCTAAAATCTGGGTCATCGGCCCCTAATGGTACCAGATTGAACTAAATGATATGATAATTAAAATTTTTAAAATGTATCCACTGACTAGAATTTAAAACAAAACAATAATGATGAAAAATGGTTATGAAATTAAAATAATCAGTGGATCTAATTCGCAATGCCTTACTTTCTGATAAAATGGTAAAAAATACAGATTAGGGCCTATAATGAAATACAGTGATATATGTCATTCGAGTTAAAAGTTAAAATAACACATTAAAATATACACAAACTGAAATGGAGTCAATCGAATAAAAGCGCAGTTAACAATAGAATAGAGACAAATAGAAAATATATTTCATTCACGATAGAACAGGCCGCTAGCCCTCCTAAAACGGATGACGAGGTCGAATTTATAATATATTATTTAGATATTCGATTGCGTCCGCCTCTGTGATGTAGTCGTTAGTGTGATTAGCTGCCACCCCCGGAGGCTCGAGTTCGATTCCCGGCTCTGCCACGAAATTTGAAAAGTGGTACGAGGGCTGGAACTGGGTCCACTCAGCCTCGGGAGGTCTACTGAGTAGAGGTGGGTTCGATTCCCACCTGAGACATCCTGGTAGTGGTTTTCCGTGGTTTCCCACTTCTCCTCCAGGCGAATACCGGGATGGTACCTAACTTAAGGCCACGGCCGCTTCCTTCCCTCTTCCTTGTCTATCGCTTCCAATATTCCCATCCCCCCGCAATGCCCTTGTTCAGCACAGCAGGTGAGCTGCCTGGGCGAGTACTGCTCATCCTCCCCAGTTGTATCCCCGACCCAGAGTCTGAAGCTCCAGATCACTGCCCTTGAGGCGGTAGAGGTGGGATACCTTGCTGAGTCCGAGGGAAAAACCGACCGTGGAGGATAAACAGATAAATAAGAAGAAGATATTCGATTGCATCAGATGTAAAGCCATTGCACTAGATGTCCCATGATTTAATTTTGTGAATACCACAAAAATAGCACTTTAAAATAGGTAAAGACATTAAACTTGCCCCTCAAGGCCCATCACTGCCGGGGATGTGGCTATCATCACTAAGTGAGATTGAGCCTTGCAAGTTTCAAATTAATTTTTTTACATGATAGGTCTTCTTATAGTACCTCCGTTACGTCACCGGAGTTTAAAGGTAAGTTTTGGAGCGATTGGTATAACACTTTCCGTGTTGATACATGCCCTGCGCCGCGCCTTTTATATACATCCACGCCCTGTGCCGCGCACTTTATGTAGATCCATGATCTCTGCCGCGCAGTTTATATAGTTCTACGGCATGTGTCGCGCACTTTATATAGATCCATGGCATGTGCCGCGCAATTTATATGGAACGAAGTTTCTGCAGCTCAGTTTATACAAATCCACGGCATGTGTCGCGAACTTTATATAGATCCATGGCCCGTGCCGCGCACTTTTTATAGATCCACGATATGTGCAGCACATTTAGGTATACCCTTGATCTCTGCCGCGCATATGATATAGACCCACGTCCTGTGCTGCGGACTTTTGATACATCCACGCGCTGTGTAGTGCACCTTATATAGATCCACGCCTTGTACCATGAACTTTATAAAGATCCACGGCCCGTGCCGCGCACCTAATATAAATCGATGCCCTGCGCCGCGCCCTTTATATAGATCCACACCCTGTGCCGCGCAATTTATATAGATTGACCGCCTAAGCCACGCTATTATATACATCCACGCCCTATTATCGGCGCATTTTATATAGATCCACGGCCTGTGCAGCGCACTTTGTATGGATCCACGGCCCGTGCCGCGCACTTTTGATAGATCCACGCCCTGTGCCGCGCAATATATATACCCATGATCTGTGCCGCGCATTTTATATAGATCCACGATATGTGTCGCGCTCTTTATAAAGATCCACAGCCTGTGCCGCGTAATTTATATAGATCCACGCCCTGTGCCGCGCACCTTATATAGATCCACGGCCTGTGCCGTGCACTTCATATAGATCCACGTCATGTGCCGCGCATTTTATATAGATCCGCGCACTGTGCCGCGCACTTTATGTAGAACCACGTCCTATGCCGCGCACGTTATATAAATCATAGGCCTGTGCCGCGCACCTTACATACATCCACGCCCTGTGCCGCGCACCTTATATAGATCCACGGCCTGTGCCGTGCACTTCATATAGATCCACGTCATGTGCCGCGCATTTTATATAGATCCGCGCACTGTGCCGCGCACTTTATGTAGAACCACGTCCTATGCCGCGCACGTTATATAAATCATAGGCCTGTGCCGCGCACCTTACATACATCCACGCCCTGTGCCGCGCACTTCGTATATATCCATGGCCTGTGCCGCGCACCTTATATAGATCAGGGACCTGTGCCGTACACCTTATACAGATCCTCAGCCTGCGCCGCGCACTTTATATAGCTCCACGCCCTGTGCCGCGCACTTTATAACGATCCACACCTGTGCCGCGCAACTTATATTGATTCATGGCCTGTGCCGCGCAACTTATATTGATTCATGGCCTGTGCCGCGCATTTCATATAGATCCACGGCCTGTGCCGCACATTTCATATAGATCCACGGCCTGTACCACACACTTTAGATCCGCGCCCTGTGCCGGGCAATTTATATCTATCCACGCCCTGTGTCACGCACCTTATATAGATTGACGGCCTCTGCCGCGCTATTATATATATCCACGCCCTATGCCGCGCATTTTATATATATCCACGCCCTGTGCCGCGCACGTTATATACATCATAGGCCTGTGCCGCGCACCTTATATACATCCAGGCCCTCCGCCGCGCACTTTATATAGATCCAGGCCCTGCGCCGCGCACTTTATATAGATCCACGCCCTGTGCCGCGCATGTTATATAGATCCACGGCATGTGTCCGCACTTTACATAGACCCACGGCCTGTGCAGCGGATTTAATGTAGATCCACGACCTGTGCTGCGCACCTTATACAGATCCACGGCCTGTTCCGCGCACTTTATACAGACCTACGCATTGTGCCGCGCACTTTATATAGATCCACGACCTGTGCTGCGCACCTTATATAGATCCGTGGCCTGTGCCGCGCACTTTATACAGACCTACGCATTGTGCCGCGCACTTTATATAGATCCACGACCTGTGCTGCGCACCTTATATAGATCCACGGCCTGTGCCGTGGACTTTATATAGATCCACGTCTTGTGCCGCGGCATTTATGCAGAATCCATAATCTGTGCCGCGCTGTTTATATAGACCCACGGCCTGTGCCGCGGATTTTATTAAGATCCACGCCCTCGGCAGAGCACCTTCTATATAAATCCAAGGCCTGTGCCGCGCACTTTATATAGAACCACACCCGTTGCCGCGCACCTTATATAGATCCACGGCCAATGCCGCGCAATTTTATATACCCATGATCTGTGCCGCTCATTTTATATAGATCCGCGCCCTGTGCCGCGCCTTTTATGTAGATCCACGGCCTGCCCGCGCAATTATATATACCGGTACATACAATGTTTTGTGCTTGTCTTCTTAGATGTATGAACCCGATTAATAATGTGTTTCAGTTTAAGTGTTTATCGTTCTCTTTTTTTTCACTTTAATTTCACCACATTTAGATAGATCAATTCGTACCCCCACCAGTTTTTATGACAGGACATAAACAGCCAAAACCTTATCAAATATGAGAGATAACGAACCCGATCAAGGAGGCCAAGCAACTGAGGATATCATCGCGTTGATTCGATTTGATGGAAAAACAGCAAAGACAATTCGTCAAGTTTTCCCTGCAACTGGATTCAGAATAAAAAGTGTTAATGAATTATTTCTCATAGTCTATAAAGTCTACTAGTGCGTGAGGAATTATGTGCATGATATGTAATAGGTGATAAAAATATATAATTTATAATTTTCAGCTGTATTTACTATTTTATTTACAATGCAGTCATTAATTTACTGAATGCTTGGAGCTGTTTTTAACAAAAGCGAACAACGAGGTATTTGTGATCACTTTTACTAATGGGATCTCCCCGGTAATATTTAAATGTTGGATGCAAATAGCAGCGACGATAAATTAATTAAACGAAAAACATTTAAATTTATGGTAGAATTATAACATAGCGAATTCCCGTATTTGAATGGGATATCTCGAGGGAATATTCTCTTTTAATACGTGCTCGCCGTGTTTTTAACTTGCCATGAATGTGAATAATTGTCCTGTTCGTAGCTCTGCTGTAAACGCTAATAGAAAAAATGAAATTACGTATGGCTCTTAGTGCCGGGAGTGCCCAAGGACAAGTTCGGATCGCCAGATGCAGGTCTTTTGAGTTGTCGCCCGTAGGCGACCCGCGCGTCGTGATGAGGACGAAATGGTGATGAAGACGACACATACATCCAGCCACAGTGCCAACTGAATTAAACAATTATGGTTAAAATTCCCTAGCCTGCCGGGAATCGAACCCGGAACCGTTGTGGCCAAAGGCCAGCACGCTAACCATTTACCAAAGCAGCCGGACAAGCTAATAGAAAATTAAGACTATAATTAGTATTATTTTATTACAGTGTTTTATACAACATGCTGTTCAGTGGTTTGGGCCGAAATGAACAGAACGTTTTATAGGGGTTCAGTAGCGTATCCAGGATCGGCCCCGGTCATAGTTACAAAATGATGATAGACCACAATGAAGGTGAGTGTATGGTGCACGCATGCAAGACTTGTCATTGTAAGGACCCTAATGCAAGTGACCGAGCTCGATAGCTGCAGTCGCTTAAGTGCGGCCAGTATCCAGTATTCGGGAGATAGTAGGTTCGAACCCCACTGTCGGCAACCCTGAAAATGGTTTTCCGTGGTTTCCCATTTTCACACCAGGCAAATGCTGGGGCTGTACCTTACTTAAGGCCACGGCCGCTTCCTTCCCACTCCTAGCCCTTTCCTGTCCCATCGTCGCCGTAAGACCTATCTGTGTCGGTGCGACGTAAAACAACTAGCTCATGCAAGTGAATTGTATTGATTTTCAGATTGCATACACTAGAAAATCTTGCATTAAAATACAGAACAAGAACAATGTGATCAAGTTCAACAGTTTTACAGCGAATAGTATGTTCTGTTTAAATCTAAAATCCAACTTTCAAGGCTTTTTAGAAAATAGATTCAATAGACTACATCAGTCGATTCTACAATTATGTCTCTGTTTATTTATCGTATTGTTTATTGTCGGTTTCTGCTTATTTTCTTTTTGTAAAATTTCCGTTGGGGGTTTTGAAGTAGTGGAAAGGGTTAAGTCCGCCTCTGTGGTGTAGTGGTTAGTGTGATTAGCTGCCACCCCCGGAGGTCCGGGTTCGATTCCCGGCTCTGCCACGAAATTTGAAAGGTGGTACGAGGGCTGGAACGGGGTACACTCAGCCTCGGGAGGTCAACTGAGTAGATGTGGGTTCGATTCCCACCTCAGAGAATCCTGGAAGTGGTTTTCCGTGGTTTCCCACTTCTCCTCCAGGCGAATGCCGGGATGGTACCTAACTTACGGCCACGGCCGCTTCCTTCCCACTTCCTTGTCTATCCCTTCCAAGCTTCCCATCCCTCCACAAGGTCCCTATTCAGCATAGCAGGTGAGGCCGCCTGGGCGAGGTACTGGTCATTCTCCCCAGTTGTATCCCCGACCAAGAGTCTGAAGCTCCTGGACACTGCCCTTGAGGCGGTAGAGGTGGGATCCCTCGCTGAGTCCGAGGGAAAAGCCGAACCTGGAGGGTAAACAGATGATGGTGGTGATGATGGAAAGGGTTAGCTGCTGTGAATTTGGCAGCTTGAAGGGCTAAAATTAAATATTGAATAAGTGATATCATCTCTTCCAATATCAAAAAGTGATGTATGTGTAAGGAATTGTCTTAATGGTCAGCTTACCATCCTTCGTTTCAGGGGATCCCGGGTTTGATTCCAAGCCGAATCGGGGATTTTAATCGCTCCTGATTTCTTCTTCTGGTTCGGGGACTGGGTGTTTGTGTCTGTCCCAACACTCTCCTTTCCATATTTACACAACACTACCAACCATTGCAGAAACACGCAATAATGATAGCGTTGGCGTCAGGAACGGCATCTGGTCGTAAGATAGGGCAACATCCACATCTGTGACGCAGTTTGCATCTGCGACCCCACAGGTGTGAGAAAAGCGTCAGAAGAAAAAGAATGTATGAGTAAGGAATAAAATATCACACTTTTTCTGCTGCACGGTGGAAATAATCTCTAGGATACGTGAATGTTATGTCCTTCACACTGAAGCTCTAATTGTCAGCTCAATAAATTTGATATGGTTTCATGAGGGAGCTAGGCCTACTTTGAAGAACTGTAACACGTACGAAGGGCGCTAAGATGTCTCTGTCTCAATCACACCTTACTTCACTCACACTGGCGCGGTATCAGCAATCTCATACAGCCAGCAGTTCAAAACAAATTTTCTCCCCGCCATTCACAGCTGACGTTAGACGGCGAGGTGGCATATTCCCAGTACACCGCAAAATAAGGAAAGAATATGGCTTGCAATAACCGCTAAAACATTGATAGCATGACTATGAGAGAAGCCAGTGAAATGGAGCGTTGGCAGTCAATGTCTCGCCGCCGTATCGGAGTACAGTTCTTTGTTCGTCTAGTCTCAGGGTAAACCTGTGAGGTCAACTGAGAATCAGTATTACATGAAAGAACGTGAAGCGGGTCAGGGCAGGCAAGTAAAGACGGTCATACACGTACAGGAAATGCTCAAGGAAAATGTCTCCGGAATTTAATTGGGGATTTCCTCTACCAAGCCCTCGTCCACACACGGAAAACAATTTCCTCACGGAAATCCTCACGGAAATCCTCACGGAAAAGGCCTTGGGGATTTTTTCCAATTCAACTGCAGGTCAACGCACCAGCTTTGTGTTGACTGGTGGTGGTTGTTTGTTGTTTTCGTGGTTTTGCCACTTATCTTCATCATGGCCTCAATGGGTGATATTCTAGCGGCTGTCGGTTGTGTGATTGCATGGAAGTGCTTTCGCAAGAAAGGGCGCAGAAGAGGTGTATGGTGCAAGGAGTGACTTTTGAAGAGAAGCGCGTATTTCCTCAAAAATCTGATCTCTGAAGTGGAGGTCTTCCCGAAGGATTTCCGTAAGTACTTGAGGATGGACTATGATGCATCCTTACACCTTCTTTCATTGCAACTAAGAGATTATTGGCTTCATACTCACAGCAAGAGACTGGAAAAATCAAGCCTCAAGACTTTTGGGTCTCTCTTCACCCACCGCGGCCTCAAAGACGCCCCCACACACGTTGGAGAATTCCTCAAGGCTTCGACTGTTCACGCCGAACCTGGAGGAAATACCGCTCGTGTATGACTGCCGTTGCACGGGGGAATACTCCCCAATACTTAGCTCAGAACTCTCCACTACATGCAGGTACTTGGCTGAGCAGCACGTCATAGAGTGCATCGGCCATGAGTGTAATAAAATAGATTATTTTTTACAATTGGCTTTACGTCGCACCGACATAGATAGGTCTTAAGGTGACGATGGAATAAGAAATGGGTAGGAGTGGGAAGGAAGTGACCCGATACAGACCCGCGTGAAAACGCGAAACCACGGAAAAACATCTGCAGGGCTGCCGACTATGAAGTTCGAACCCACTATGCAAGTTCGCATCTGCGCGCATCTAACCGCACGGCCAACTCGTTCGGTAATAATATAGTATTTGTTCCATACTATAATACGCTAATTGCATGTGACATTGCTGTATCTTCATAGTGACAATGGTTACGAATTACTAACACCACCGAAAATTGCGGCAGAAGCGTTGAAGGTTACTAACAATTAATTGTCCGGCCCCATAGCTAAATAGTTAGCGTGCTGGCCTTTGGTCACATGGGTTCCGGGTTCGATTCCCGGCAGGGTCGGGAATTTTAACCATCATTGGTTAATTTCGCTGGCACGGGCCTGGATGTATGTGTTGTCTTCATCAAAATTTCATCCTCATCACGACGCGCAGGTCGCCTACGAGAGTAAAATCAAAAGACCTGCATCTGGCGAGCCGAACATTTCCTCGGACACTCCCGGCACTAAAAGCCATACGCCATTTCATTTCATGCAACCTCCATGCTACCCTATCCCGTCCTAACATTTTCATTTCGACGTACCAATTCATTCTATATCTCTTGTAATCTGTTTGTCATATTCATACCCTCGTCCACCCCTACCGTTCTTACCACCTACACTTCCCTTAAAACAGACTACCGGGCAAATTTGCCGTTCGGTTAGGGGCGCGCAGTTGTGAGCTTGCATCCGGGAGATAGTGGGTTCGAATCCGACTGTCGGCAGCCCTGAACATGGTTTTCCGTGGTTTGCCATTTTCATACCAGGCAAATGTTGGGGCTGTACCTTAATTAAGGCCATGGCTGCTTCTTTCCCATTCCTAGGCCTTTCCTATCCCATCGTCGCTATAAGACCTATCTCTGTCGGTGCGACGTAAAGCAAATAGTAAAAAAACAAAAAACAGACTAAACAAGTCTTAGATATCTTAAGATGTGTCCTATCATTCTATATCTTCTTTTGGTCAAATCTGGCGAAATCGACCTCTTCTCGCCAATTCGATTCGGTATCTCTTCATTCGCGATACGGTCTACCTATCTCATCTTCAGCTTTCTACTATAACACCACATTTCAAAATCTTCTGTCCTCTTTCATAAGAAGCTAGTTATCGTCTATGTTTGACTTTCGTGTAATGCTACGTTCCAGATGAAAGTCTTCACAAACCTCTTTCTCGCCTTTACCACCTGTTCTATATTAACATTAAAAAGGAGAGAAGATAAACTGAAGCCTTGCCCCACTCTTTTATGGATTACTACTTATTTATTAGAAACTACTATAACCTAAGTTTAACTGTGACAATACTTATCCTGGAAATTCCGGCTCCTTGACTGAATTGACTGCATAGTAGCCTTCAAATCGGAGGGACCGCAATTCGATTCCCGCGCAGGTCGGGTACCGTAACTTTGTCTGGTTAACTACTCTAGCTCGGAGACTGGGTGTATTTTATCGTCTTAATACACATCTACATTTGCATTCAATACATAATACGACCAATCACTACATAAACACGCAAAAGTAGTACACACATCGCTTCATGTAGGATTGGCATTAGGAAAGGCAACCAGCCGTAAAACTCGGCTAAATCTATACGAAATGGCGATGCCAGGTAATTGAGAGGAGCTGCCATAAAGTCAGTAGTAGTGTTATACCGAGTGGGAAAAATGAAATTGACTCGTAAAATATTTACAATAGGACTGTCGCGCTATTGACTCTTGAACATGACTGTAGCTGCTGAAAATAGCCGCATCGGAAGAAATGTAAAACTGAGGATCCGAAAAGTGCTGACTCCATTTCACTCGGGAACCACCAGCAGAACTCAACACGCGAAGGTTCGTCTGGACGCCTTAACGCAAGCACAACAGTAAATGTGTAATGATACAGTTGCAGTCTTTCTTGATAATGTTTCGATACTACAATCCCTTAATTCCCACTTGCACAGATAAACGGCGTTGAGATTTCGTAGGACTTCATTCCAGGCTTTCCTTCACTCGAGCAATATTTCCTGGTGTTCGAACTCTCTTCGGATAGTTACGGTTTTTATTCACTACAGAGCGCGTTTCACGCCATTTTGCATTGCAGACTTTGCTGGAGATTTTGCCGAAACACTTCCAGTCTTAAAACTCTTGGGCAAGCAGTTCCACACAGGTTTTCCACGAATCGTGCTTCGTATAACACTCGACAATGAGTTGTGAGCAACTGGTCACTAAATACGTCTACTCCTCTCATTCACTCACACCTAATGACACAGCGACGTCCTCGGGAGATACTCACGCGCAGACATATGACAGCAACCGATTGGTGCATCGAAATCATGGTTTCCAGCATTTCCTGTGATGGGCAGTTCAATAACAAGGGTCAATTCCGCGTCAGCTGTATAAATATTTTCTGAATCAGCATTATTTTGCACACCCTGGAGTAATGAATTACTGAAAAATAGCTAAGCGCCTCTGAGCAGTTAGCTGATGACGACATATAATGACTTACGTATGCACTGCAGAGATATACAGATAGTTCTATTTTGAAATAACATAAACCATAGTGTTATCCAAATATCAATTTCGATATACAAAGAGATTTCACACTCTAGTAACTTATTTTTCTAACGCGCAAAATTTATGAATATATAAAAATAAAATATTTTTAGTACGTCTGAATCGTTTATAGCGGAAACTAAAATATGATGTGGTATGAAAACTTTGCTATCTATGCGTAAACGTGCATGTTCTTAACATAATATTTTATTAGCGTTAACGAGAAAACTGTCGGGATTCTATTCATAATCACTCATTTTATTATGCTCTCGACAGCCTGTCACATTGTATTTTTAAATATGTAAATACAAAGGCTCTTCAAATAATAAAGTAACAAGAGCTCTTATGGAGAAACTTTATGTTACAGGTGGATATAAGTATACACAGTAGTAGTGCGCAGTACACATTACCGTTCTTCTTCTTCTTTCTTTAGGGCCTCTGTAGGACCACGGGCAGCTTTGTCACGGTTTGAGTTTTCTTCTTCTCCTTTCAGAACCCCTTCAACCTCTCTCTCCTTCTCTCACGTCCTTCAGCTGATATTTTTAGTCCTCTTCTCTTGTACCTCGCACTGGTAGCTTCTCTAGCCTGTTCCTGTACCTTTATCTGTCATTGAGCCCTGGCATATTGGTTGTTGTATATTTATTTCTCAGTTCTCTGTCCCACCTTGATACCCATCTCAGTCCAATCGGCGGTCCACTTAGCTCCCGTCTTTCATATCATCCTACCCGTTGTTTTCCATACTCTTATAGTCATTCTCTCCATGTCCATCCTCATCACATATCCAGCAAGTCTTGCTCTTTTCAGTCGTGTTTCTTCAGAGATCGTCCTCATGTTCCGGTACCGAGCGGGTTGGCCGTGCGGTTAGGAGCGTGCAGCTGTGAGCTCGCATCCGGGAGATAGTGGGTTCGAACCCCTGAAGATGGTTTTCCGTGGTTTCCCATTTTCACACCAGGCAAATGCTGGGGCTGTACCTTAATTAAGGCCACGGCCGCTTCCTTCCCACTCCTAGCCCTTTCCTATCCCATGGTCGCCATAAGACCTGTCTGTGTCGGTGCGACGTAAATCAACTAGCATGTATCGGTACTGGTCGTCTCTTGAGCTTTCCCATCTTCCATATCCCCTTTTTTGGTCCCAGTATATTCCTCAGAATATCTTTCATCTTTCTCAAGTTGCTCTGCCCCGTGCATTCCTAGAGTCATCGTCTCGACCGCGTACAGTACTGCGTTCCTCACTATTGCCTTGTAAAGCCTGAGCTTTGCGCCTGTCCTTATCATGGCCGGGTGAGTGGTATGGTTGCAATATGTTGATTTTATTGTACAATTCTCTGGTCGAAGGGTACGTAGTCTTCATCTTTTTCACCCTCTCTTTATTCCCATCGCTGCTCCTGTTACTTCCCGTTACATATTCTCCTAGGTACTTAATTTTTCTAGCTTCTGCACGGTGCTTTCGGGTGTCCTCCTGCGCTCTGTTATCCTTCTTGTTCCCTACATGTGCCTTTGGTATCGCCGTCTTTTCATTTGTTGCCCTCCATTGTCTCATAACTTCATCCAGTGCTATGTTGAATAACGTTGGTGACAGTCCGTCTCGCTGTCTGACCCCATTCTTGTCCAAGCCCTTGTTCGTACCGTACGCCAAACCATCGGTGCCGGCCTGGAAGAAATCTGCGCTCATTCCCTGAAATCACGTGATGATGGCATGCTGAACGGTCGTTGAATCGCTTACCACCTGGATGCCAGGTAGTAGCTTATAGGCTACAAGCTCGAATTCGCCTCGAGATACATTCAATAAAGCCAGAAAGTCTTTTTGATCCAATATATTCCATAAAACACAGAAAAATAGGTGTAGGTTTATAGATTACTTTGTTGCTCAAGACATCTACACACAGATCACTTCACTTTTGTCTTAAATATTTCCAAAACAACCGCTAAGTATTATCGATTCAACGTATTATCGAGGAGCAATGATAATTGTAGCAATTTTGTAAGTTGTTTTAGATAGTAAGTTGCATGAAACAATCGTGCTTAACTAATCGAAAATCAAATGAACGTTGAGGAGGATGAAGTTGTTCGAGAAACATATTTTTTCTCAAGAAAAATAAGCATTTATTATTCAAAATAATCGTAATATGTAAATGATTCTCTAACTTAAATAATTAATCTTAAAATGAGGCGTAGCTCTATCTATCGGTTAATTTCGAACATCGCATTTGAGTGGCGGTAGACATTTGCTTACAAACGTTCGCCAATGACTGAGATGTGTTGATCTAAGTTTCATTTCGTTATATTTCTTCGGAACAATATACATTCACATGTCCGGTTTCTTTGCTGAATATGCTCAAGGTACTTTAAGTCGCCGGTTGCAGAGGGAGCTTCGGCTGGTCCAATGGCTCTCCACTCTTACCGACCAACCGAACAGAGGAGGGGTGGCCGTGGCTCTACACCTCTGCATTCGGAAGACGGAGAGGGGCTGGTCATCACCGCCGGCTGTCCTGAGAATAGTTTTGCGTGGTTTTCTATTCTCCTGCACTAAGGCGAATGCCGGGACTGGTCCTAGTATAGGCCACGCCTCCCAATCCTATCACCTTCACCGTAAGAAATCTCCCGACCTGAGAGTCGGCGTAACCATTTAGGAGGCCGCCTCCCCTTCCAGGGAAGAATGAAAAAAATTTAGTAGTAAATACTACTTTAAAATTAGTCGTTAAGTCTCCAAAGCAGTACTGCAACATTCGACACCTAGGTTGGTATATCGTACTGTATATTGATCTGCTAAGTGTTGCATACAGAGATACGAATGTATTGGTCGTTATTATCAAATTTGATGATTCTAAATATGTTCATTGGTCAGAGTTGAGAGACTATCTCCTTAAGGTTAATGCATCTGCCGTTCCACTTTCGTACTTTAAAAGATATTTTTGGGAGTTTTCTTTAGAATGTGTATTTTTTAAAGTTATTTTTGGGAGTTTTCTTCAGAATGTGTATTTTTTTCTGTTTTGAGATTTCTTATGTGGACATCCAAGGAACTATTTTACTAACGAAAAGTGAGTATTGATTAACCAGCAATGTAAGGAAATTGAACATCTTGAAAGCAAGCATGACAGTTTCAATTTGCCATAACAGGGATGAAAGACATAACTTTCACTAGCCAGAATTGATAAATGTGACACCAGTTTAAAATGATACATTTTATTAAGGAGGGGCAAGAGGAAGTTTGGAAGAACTACATCGTACATCTGTTTAGAGGTGATCACTCAGAATCTAATATTCTGTATAAGAAGAACTAAATGGTACAGAGATTCTCAAGGATGAGCTGGAGAAAACCCTAGGCCTAGCAAAATCTGGCATAGAAGTTAGACCCGATCAAACGCAAAAATGAGTAAACATTGTTATATCAATAATAATGTTCTTCTTCTGAAACTTCTGATGATGATGATGATGATGTGATGATGCTTGTTGTTTTAAGGGGCCTAACATCGAAGGTGATCGGCCCCTACTTTGAAACTTTTAAAACATATATACAGCCCAGGGACTACCCCTGTGAACTGGCTGAAACCTACCTTTATCAACCTGCAGAAGAAATCCAATTCCAAACGTGTAGTGATTACAGGTTGGTAAGTTTACTCTGAAAGTAGTTCAATTTTACACTCTCGATTATGGAGGAAAATGGAGGAAAACATCAGTAAAATTCACGTTTAGTTTAGAAACAGTCTTAGTTCTAGGGCCACTTTGGTGTACATACAATACAATACAATAGATTTATTTTGTCTGGCAAGATTAAGGCCATTAGGCCCTCTCTTCCATCTAACCAGAAAATGCAGTTTTTACATGTGCAACATTGAAATAAGTACACTTACAATTGAAACATCTTGCAACTACTAAACAATACAATATTATGATAAAAAAGGAAAAAATAGGAGAATGATGATGATGATGATGATGATGATGATGATGAAGATGATTATTTACACAATTATGACATGATTAGCTAATTTCTATTATCCTTGGTAATAACAGTGGGATTATATAAAGTCTATAGTTTGAGGAAGGCTAAATCTACAATATTTCCATAGCATTACTTAGTAGGTAGCGGTGACAAAGTTGCCTAAAACTAGCAGGTGAGGCTCCTCTGACAGAGACGGGTAGTGCATTCCATTGTCGTGCCGAAGAAATAACAAATGAGTTTGTGTATCGCGTGGTGCGGTGAGGTGGAATAGATAAGAGTGTACCAGATTTTGACCGTGTTCCAAAACTGTGATTGGATGAGAGGTGGTGAAATTGACTGTGCAAGTAGGGAGGTGAGCATGAGGAGAGTATTCGACGAAGAAGGCATAAAGCATGAAGATTACGGCGCTGTTTGAGTTTTAGCCAACCGAGTTCATCGTAGGCAGGTGTAACATGGTCAAAGTAACGTAGGTCACATATATAGCGAACACAGGCGTTTTGCGCGCGTTGTAGTGTGTCGTTAAGAGTAGTAGTCAGGTCGTTGTACACGGCGTCACAGTAGTCGAAGTGAGGCAATACCAGAGTGCAAATAAGGCGTTCTTTTAATATTCGAGAAAATATGTTGCGGAATCTTCTAAGTGAGTTAAGTGTCGCAAATACTTTCCTGGAGATGCTGGTAACCTGCTGCTTCCAAGAAAGATGTTCGTCTATCATAACGCCGAGATCTTTGACAGATTCACTGAAATCAATGGGTGAATTTTGTAGGTAGAGTTTTGGTAAAGTGAATTTGCTTATAGTTTTTGAACAAAGCCGAGGATGTGAAATTATTATAGCTTGAGATTTTACGTTATTTAATCTAAGTCCATGCATGTCAGTCCAGTTACAGATTTCTTGTAAGTCTCTATTGAAATTTTTAATTTCATCGGTTAGTCTTTCCGGTTCACAGTGCAAGTATAATTGTATATCGTCAGCGTACATGTGGTGTCTGCAGCTGTTTACCGACGACGTAATATCATTGATATAGACAGAAAATAGAAGCGGTCCTAGGACAGACCCCTGTGGAACACCAACCTCTACGGATCGCCAGGATGAATATTCATTGTTGTTGTTTCTTACACACTGCAGACGACCGCGGAGGTATGAATTCATCCACTGAAGACTGTTTGTCGAGAACTGGAGTTTAAATAGTTTGGAAAGTAGTATGTCTATGTCAACAGAGTCGAAAGCTTTAGAGAAATCAAGAAGAGCTAGTATGGTAACTTGTCTTTTGTCCATCGCATTGCGAATGTCGTCTGTAACCTTCAGTAGTGCAGTACTAGTGCTGTGGTTACGTCGAAAACCAGACTGGTGTTCGTCAAGAATATCGTGTATTTGCAAGTAGTTGGAGACTTGTTGGTGTACAATGAATTCTAGGGCTTTTGAAAGGACCGATAATATGCTCACGGGTCTATAGTCTGTTACGTCTTCAGGCGGTGATTTTTTAGCGAGCGGGACGACAACGGCAGCTTTCCATAAGGAGGGATACGTGCCAGTCATTAGTGAGTGGTTAAATATGTGAGTTATAGTAGGTAAAATTATGTCAATTATTGTCTTAATAAGTTCTATTTCTATGTTGTCTATCCCTTTGGACTTCGATTTTATTCTAAATATGGCTTGTTTAACTTGCGAGGGTGTCACATGTGAAAAGTAGAATTTTTCTCTGTCAGGTGCAGGGGAGTTGTAATTGCTGTATAGTGTTCTATGTTTCCTTTCTCTGTCAATGGTATGTCCGGGAGTGGTAAAATATGTATTGAGGGAGTCCAGGGATATGTCAATAGGATGGTCGTCTCTTTGTTTACCTATTCCCATGTGTCTTAGTTCTTTCCAAGCCATAGCAGGTCTAGTATTTTTATTTAGCAGGGTATGTGCATGTCTAATTCTAGCGTTGCGTACTGACTGCGATGTTTTATTTCGTAGCCGTTTAAATGCGTCAAAATTGTCTTGTGTCGGTTGTCGCTTAAACTTTCTATGTGCGGCATCTCGTCTTGCCATTAACTCCTTTAGCTCTAAGTTTAGCCACGGTGCTGGGGCTCGCGTTACCCGTACTGTTTTCGGCGGGGCGTGTCGATCATAGAGCGCTGTCAGATATTCGTTAAATATGTTTACTTTAATGTCAATGTCGTCAACTGTTAGTATATGGTGCCATGGAACATCTAGTGCGTCTTCAGTGAACATACTGTAGTCAATTTTAGAGAGATCTCTGAATGTAATAGTCCTTGGTTTTGTCTTTCGGGTCTTTAAGGAGTAGGATATGTATATTAGGTCATGAGCTGAAATTCCTGGTACAGATGTCTGTCCGTGTTGTAGTACTTTGTCTGTATTCTTGACAATCATTAAGTCGATTGTCGTGTGTGACGTGGCGGTGTGGTGAGTAGGGAGTGTTTGCAAAATGCTCATATCGCAAGATGTAGTCATTTTTAAAAGCTGCCGACATTCGGCATTGTTGTTTCCGGTGTCTGTGTTAAAGTCGCCCATGACAATTACATGTTCATATTGCGGGAGTACGCGTAACAAAGCATTCTCTACGTCCTCCAAATGTCCAATCGCAGGTGGCTTGTATACTACACAGACAGCACATTTCTGATGGGCTACGATTATTTCCAAGAGCAGGAACTCCGGTCTTCTATTGTATTCGCTATCTGAACATGCAATTATCCTAGGCTTTAAACTGGTTTTGACTATCGCTGCTACACCTCCTCCCCTCTTACCAGCTCTGTCGTTCCGAAGTAAACAGTAGCCAGGTATGTTGAAAGTCTTCGAAGGGATCAGATCATGAAGCCAGGTTTCAGTGAGAAGGCAAACATCAAATACGTCCGGGACAAGTTCTTTAAGTTCGTGGAAATGGGCAGACAATGAATGTACATTTAGATGGGCTATATGGAGACCTTTCGGGAAAGAGGAAACTTTAGCTAGGAGCTGGTCTCTAGTTGAGTGGGAAGGAAGGGGGGTAATTCCAGAAGGGGTCAGTGGACAGTTGTCACAAGGTCGTGTTCTGTTTGTGGAGAGTGGAGGGGTGAGTGAGGCCTTGAACGGGATTGTGGCTGGGAAGGAATGTCCGGTACTGTCAGAGGAGAGTAACCCATTAGTGCTCGTTGCCACCTTATGAAAAAGTAATAATTATGTGAATGACATAATCTAACTAAAGTGAGCTAATCTAATTACCTTATGAAAAATTAATAATTATGTGAATGAAATAATCTAAGTACAGTGAGCTAACTAATTAAATTACACTAAGGTGGTATTTAAATAAAATGAAATATAGTAAATAGAGATCAGAACAGTCAAGTGAATTGTCCGTTTAGTTGCTATCTCTATCCTCCGGTAAGTCACACAGCCGGTTAATGCGCAGTTTGCCCCCATCGGATTTCTTAATGATGATATCGCCGTCTGCAGTCCAACAGTTCGCTACATGGAAACGGTGAATGGCGGCCTTCAGTATGGAGAGTCTAGCGGACGTGAGATCTTCGCGGATGGTAACATGAGTGCCCTTTAGTTTCCTTTTGTTACGGAATACTTCTTGTCGTGTACGATAGGAAGTAAACTTGACAATGATAGGCCGAGTTTTCCCTACTGATTTAGGCCCAACACGGTGACTTCTATCAATATCATTGATGTTTATATTCACGCCTATATCTCTGAAGACGTTTACAGCAAGTTCGTCAGTATTTTCTTGTGAGCTCTCCTGTACTCCAAAGATTCTAAGGTTATTTCTCCTACTATATTGTTCGAGAGAGTCGCTTCTAGCTTCGAATTCTGACCTAAGTGCCTGGATTTCCTTGTCCCGACACTCAAGTTTGTTCTTTAAATCCGCTACAAGTTCAGCATTGAACTGGAGAGATTTCTCTAGTTCCTTAACGACAAGTGTGGTCACTCGCTCCGATATCGCCTCTATAATTCTGTCCAGAAACTTACCCGAGCTCAGAGTCTCATTCAGGATCCTCGTGACGGTCTCTTCCACGAGGTTGGCACTACCGTTCGCTTCCTTGCTGTTGCGCTTGTTACTCCTGGTCATCTTGTTTTACAATGGAATATTTTAATGAACTGATAAAATATGACCACAACACGGAGACACTTTCACTTTAAACACTTTCAGATTATGTTTGCACACTTTAACACAACGTTTGATATACAGTATATTACTAGGAAATAACACCTGCTAATTCACTTTGACTGAGGAGCTGATCTCACGCACGTCCGTCAGCCATGAGTGGAGTATGACCAAGTTTTAGTTCACAAATGTCTTGACCAAGGACGACAATGAACTGTCCTTGCTTGCTTGTTTCCTTTACTCTCATGAAAAAGCTGCTGACATCGTTACACACGACGTCCTTTTACTTCAACTGATACAGTAGAGACGTGAACATCATCAAACAATTGGATAGGGTCCCAACAGCTCAAGTTAAATTTGGAAACGACGTTAAAGAGGAGAACGCGATGAAATAAAAGGTGTGAGACAAGGCTGTATTCCCTCTCTAGTCCTTTTTATAAATTAGATTAGCTTAGATTTATTTTTCTGGCAATACTAGGGTGATTTGGCCCTCTCCTTCCGTTTAACCGGATTATGAGATAGAATGTACAGTATGTAAAACAAAAATTTAAAAAAAAATACTTATAACAATTAACTTAACAGAATAATAATAATAATAATAATAATAATAATAATAATAATAATAATAATAATAATAATAATAATAATAATAATAATAATAATAATAATAATTGTACCGGGCGGTACACCTCCACGCCGCTTATTTAAAATTTGCGCCAATTGAAACTCCTCTGCTGGAGGAAGTCTGAACTTTATCTACGGTATTAATTTTCAAGTTTCTCAGAAGATGTCACTACTTGGAAATTTTGGAGTTTTTGAACTGGGTCATTTTTGATGTACTTTTGTTTTACCTGTAGTAAGAAGTGTGAACTTTCTCTTCTAGAGGACACTACTGAAGATCAACAATAGTGCACCCTAGTGCGAAGTGAAAGAACTGTTTTTTGGAGAAATTTTTATTTCAAAAGTTTGTTTCTTGTTAAATTTCTTTCTGTTATTGTTTAAGTTGGCTGTATACTCCTTTGTTTCCCCTTGTTTTGTATTTAGCCAATCCCGAATTTTTAAAATTAATTTCTAACCAATCATGTGTATCTTCTCCAAAGGGGATATGTTGCTGTACCCTAGCCAATAAAGTGATTGTGGGCGGGTGTTTTCTTCCCTGAAACGCCTCGAACTTTCCGCGAGAGCATATAAACTGCTGATTTTGGGGTCTCTGGGCCACTTCTGTTCCATCTTTTAGTGTGTAAAGTACTTAGCAGGGGGCGGGAAGCGCCTCTTTCTTCGGGCAGCAGTTCAACAACCAGGTAATGGCCATTTAATAAATTCTTTTCTTGCTAGCTCAGCAGTTTAACTCTCGGGGCGGGTCCGAAGCGTTTCCACCATGTAAACCTTTTCCTAAAATGTAACTACTCTTAGCATCTATTATCTTTTAAAGCTACATATTGGGATAGAGAGTGCTTAACCCTCTCGAGCTCCCACTCATATTGTTTTGAGGTGAACTTATTTCTCACAACCGATTCTTCCTTAATGTAAAGTAAATTGTTCTTTTCTAAAGTCACCTCTGTAGTATGGGATTAGCCCTTGCATTAGTGGCCTAGAGCCAGATTAGGTTTTAAAACAAATGCATTAGGAGTGCAGATCGCCTCCTCTCAAATTGTTATTTTAGATGTCATGTAATTAACCTTTTTCTCATTTAATAGGCCTCAGTAGGTTGGGTATCTTACCCCTGTGTTTATGTCCTTAGAGGACAGCTTGAAAGTCAAGTTTGGTGTGGTCTTTTATAGGCCAGAACATTGAGAGCGTATTGCTCTTTTGAAATTTGATTTCTGTGTGCCTCGAGCAGGTTTTACTGTGTAATTTTGGAGCAAGTGCTCCTGGGCATGATTGGGGTCTTCTGCCCCTTTGTTGAATTCCTGTATATTGTAAAATTGGGCTAATTGTTCAAGTATTGTGGGTTTGGCTCTCGGAGCTCAGCCGGTAACTCTGTAATTGTACATTCTCGAATAGTAGCCTTGCTACTCTGTACCTGCCATGCTTGTTATTTTTTTGATTTTATAAAGAAAATATAACCTTGTTAAATTTTACATGAACTCTAATTTCGTAGCTTGAGACCCGTTCACACCCGCACCTTCTTTCACCTCTAACTACCACGGAATACTCTGTAACAAGTGGTAGCAGAGCGTGGTTGAATGGGTCTCAATTTAGCCCCTTTTGACGGCTAAACATTGCTTTGATCCGAACTATAACAATTTTCTCTGTTGCTGGAATTTTTTGATTTTTTCTGTTTCAAAATTGTTCTGTCATCATGCCCGGCCCTCGCGATGTTCTCCATCTTAACTATTTGCGCAAGGAGGAGTTGATCTATGAGTTAACTATCAGAAATGTGCAAACTGGAGGCACGGTTGCAGTAGACACAAACAAGCTTAGAGAGTCCCTTGATTTGACCATTTCCATCCCCACTTTGGGAGAGAAAGAAATTGACGACTCTCTTTCCACGATCACCGAGAATACTACTGGGCTAGCATCTGTAGTTAGTTTTTTTGACGAAAATGATCCTTCTCCTAATCAAATTAAGCGTGTGCAAGCCAGGCTATATCATTTTTCAAATAGAGTTAACGATCTGTTGTCTCTGAAGTTGAATGACGTTCAGAGGAAGGAAGCAAGTATGTTGCTTGAAAATATTTCTGAATTATCCAATAAGGTTACCCAATTGTTAACTGGGGAAGTTCCTCCCAAAATCGATCAACCCACCACGATGAATGCAGGTAGCGAGGAAGAGCCTCCTAAGGGAGAAGTCAATAGGATAACCGTTGCTGCTCAAACTATCTCTGCCCCATTGGACAACGAGTCTGAACACCGTAACTCGTTGAATAATGTACGTTCTGAATTAACTTCTTTGCCACTTAAACCTTTACCGACTATGTCACCTGGGTTCAGCAGCTTGCCTCATCCATTGGCAATGTTGCTCAGAGGTATCTCGATGTTTTCTGTTAACACTACCAGTGAAGTTATTTCTTTCTTAAGGTTTTTAGTTGAATTTCAGGATCATGCCCTTGTTTTTTCTCTTTCTCCATGTCAAATTTTGCAAATCATCTATCCTTATGCAATTGGTATTCTCTCTGACAAAATAGTAAGAGCCATAGCTGAACAGTCATCTATTGAAGATTTTCATGCACACTTGCTTGCAAATTTTATTCCTGCTCGCGCGAGGTCATCTCTGATTCAGAAGTACTATTATCGAGTACAGAGATTGGATGAAAATCTGGCTGATTTCATACAAGACATTAAGTTTTATACTAGGGTGTTTGCTCTTCATTTTCCTGAAGATCAGATTGTACAGGCTATTGTAGAAGGAATTTCACCATCCTATAGGTCATATTTCTGTTTCGCGGCGTCCCCGCAAACTTTCTCTGAACTTGAAGCATTGGCCGTCCCAGCGGAAGGAGTTAGGTACGCCGATTCCTTGCGTGTCGCGAAAGAACCCCCTCCTTCGTTTAGTAATACTCGGCCTCCACCTCGCCGACCTGTCACATCCCGTAAATGTTATGCTTGCGGGTCACCTGACCATCTTCGCAATAAATGTCCATTGGTCAAGACTAGTAGGGCAAATAATGGAGCTGGCTCATCACAAGGCTGTTTTAAATGTGGGGCTTTCTCACATATCGCCAAAAATTGCCCAAATTCAAATAGCACCCCCTACTGCTCAACTTCTGGAGCAAATTCCACCAATGCCAATAATAAAATGTGACTAGGGGCTTCGGCTGAGTCGACTTATCCCCCTTCCCGAGGCTCAGCCCCTGGTAAACAGGTCGAAAATTCAGGGAACGTTCAATCTGCAAATTCATCATTTGAATGCCCTAAAGAGTGTCTTAGGATTGCGGCGGATTCCCCCGCACCTGTTCCTTTTCTTAAGATTGAGTTAAATAACGAGCCTATAACCGCTCTATTAGATTCAGGCAGTGTTTGTTCAATTATTTCGGACCAATGGTATTCAAAATTGAAATCTGTTTGTAAACTACCTGACTATGGCTCATCTACTGTTCAATATGTTTCGGCTAATTCATCTCCATTAGAAATTCTAGGTTCTGTACAGGTCAAAATTCGTATTTTTAAATTTACATGGAAAATCAAACTGTTTGTCGCTAAGCACTTGTCTTGCCCCATCATATTGGGAGCGGACTTCATTTCTCACACTGGTCTTGTGCTCGATCTTCAGAGTAAATCGTGCACATTCAAATTTGCTTCCAATTGTAAAATCCCCTTGTTAAAATGTAATTCTGCATCATGTTCATCTATTTCGCCTACCCAGGATGAGATGTTGTTAGACCTTAGACATCTACCTGAGGAGCAGGCTGATAGTATTCGTAAGTTGTGTCAGTCGTTTCCAGAGGTGTTCTCTGATACTCTTGGTGTTACTGACCTTATTGAATACAAAATTGAGGTCACGGACTCGATTCCTGTCCGTTTTCCACCTTATAGGCTATCTCCACCAAAATGAAGGCTCTGAATGAAATCATCGATCAGATGTTGAAGGATGGTATTATTAGGCCCGCTAAGTCGGCGTATTCTTCGCCTCTTTTTCTAGTCCCGAAACCCCAAGGGGGCTTCAGGCTTGTCATTGATTATAGGGCTCTCAATCGGAAGGTGGTGTTACAATCTGTGCCCCTTCCTGACCTTCATTCTTGTTTTTCATGGTTTCGTAAGGCCAAGTTCTTTACTATCTTGGACCTGAATCAGGCCTACAATCAAATTCCCCTTGCGGAAGAGTCTAAACATCTTACAGCGTTTGCCACGGACTGGAATTTATACGAATACAACCGCGTGCCTTTCGGGCTCCCCACGGGAGCTGCTGTACTCACTAGGCTGCTAAATAGGGTCTTCTCCGACATCAAATTTGAGTACTTGTATCACTACTTGGATGATGTCGTCGTATTTTCGGAGACCTTTGAAGAACATCTAGATCATCTGCGAGAAGTTCTCAATCGCCTTCGTAAGGCTGGGTTAACTGTCAAGTTGTCCAAGGTTGCCTTTGCTAAGCCCTCTATGTCATTCCTAGGGCATATTGTGTCACCCGATGGTGTTGCAGTCGATCATTCTATAACACAGGCCATCCGTGATTTTAAACCTCCCAAGGACATCAAAGGTATCGCCAGGTTCATTGGTATGGTGAATTTCTTCAGGAAGTTCATTCCTAACTTCGCTAATAGAGCGGCGCCCTTAAACCTTCTTCGTAGGAAAGGCATCAAATTCGAGTGGGGACCTTCTCAACAAGCCGCTTTTGAAGATCTTAAATTAGCTCTCTGTAATGCCCCTGTACTTGCTATGCCTGATTTCTCGAAGAAATTCATCGTCCAAACTGACGCGTCGTCGTCAGCAGTAGCTGCAGTCCTTCTTCAAGAGACTGAATTAGGGAGGCGACCCATCGCCTATGCATCTAGGACTCTATCGGCTAAAGAAGCCAAGTATTCCATCTATGAGCTCGAAGGTTTGGCAGTCTTATTTGCCTTAGAAAAGTTTCGTCTCTATCTGGAACATGTCAAATTCGACCTGGAGACAGATAATCAAGCCTTAAGCTGGGTCTTAGGTAGGCCGCGTCGTACTGGTCGTATAGCCCGTTGGGCCATCCGTATTTCTGCCTTCCAATTCGATGTCAGGCATATCCGAGGTACCGAAAATGTTGTCGCTGATGGACTCAGCCGTATGTTTTCCAACGACGTCGAGACCCATGAACCGGTCGACAGTTCATCACCTCCCGAGTCCATACTATCTGATGTTAATGCCATCTTAACAGATGCTCCCATGCTCTTTAGGGATATCGAGAAATACCAACGTGAAGATCCGACGCTGGCTCCGATAATGGAAACCCTTTCTTCTGGGGAACATGTCGTCCCTTATGTTCTGAGGAATGGTGTTTTATGTTGCCCTTCGAGGCATGATAAGATGATGAAAGTTGTTGTTCCAGCAGTTCTTGTACCAATGATCTTCAAGTATTATCATGAAACCCCATTAGGAAGGCATCTAGGCATCTTTAAAACTCGTGAAGAGATTCGTGAAAGGTTCATCTGGAAGGGTATGGACGGTGAAATCCGTGAACTAGTAAAGGCTTGTAAATCCTGTTTGCTTAGTAAACCAACCATGTCCACCAATGTAGGCCTTTTGTCTTCTCATCAAGCATCGCGCCCCATGGAACGCCTGTATATTGATTATGTGGGACCCTTCCCCCAGTCGAAGGGAAATGCCAACAAGTTCATCTTTGTATGCGTAGATGGTTTTACAAGATTTTCCTGGTTATTTCCGACTAAGCTGGCTACCGCTCAGTCCACCATTACTTGTCTAAATTCTATCTTTGCTTCTTTTGGTCCGTGTCAATATATTGTATCTGATAATGCTAATGCTTTCACATCTAATTTATTTCGTAAATTCTGCTTTGACCTGTCCATATCTCATGCGACAACTTCTGCTTATTACCCTCAACCATCTCTGGCTGAACGGGTTAATCGTAATCTCAGGTCCGCGCTTATTGCCTATCATCATGAAGATCATTCTAGATGGGACACGTCCCTGCATTGGTTAGCTTTTGCTTTGAATTCGGCGGTTCATGAATCTCACAAGTTTACTCCAGCTTCTTTGATGTTTAAGTTCGTTCCCAACACGCCGCTCTCTAACCTCTGGTCTCTGAGTGACATTCTACCTGAGACAATAGACCCAGACAACATTAAAGGTCTTTGGAAGAAGGCTAAAGCCAATCTTAAAGTCTCTCATGAAAAGGTTAGGGAAAGATATGATCGTGGACGGAGACCCACCCATTTAAAGGTAGGCGACCAAGTGATGGTCAAGAATTTTGTTCCCGCGGGCAAGCTTGCCCCCAGATTTCATGGGCCGTGCATAATTCTCGATTTCCTTACGCCGGTTACGTTGTTATTAAGCAATCCAGCCACCGAGAGGATATTTAGGGTTCACCTGTCGCAGGTGAAACCTGTATAATTTCTGTGCTAACTTGCTTCATATAATCTTGAAAGGAATATGAAGGTTATATTTTTTTTTTTTTGAGTTTCACTTTTAAGGCTTTCTGCCCCTTCTATAATATTTTGTTTTATATGTAAGCATTTTTGTAAAACCTGCCCCGAACCGTTAAACTGCCATCCTGTCCTTGCCACGGCCATTACCACGCTCCCGTCTCCTGCTCCACACTACACGAAATGGATATCTGCACGCCGCTGGCCCCTCAACCTTTCCACAAGCCTGTGCCCTCAAAAAGACGATGGTCCAACAAAATTCTTCCGCCGAGCTTTAATGTTTCAGTGCCCCCGCAGCAGCGCGGCGCCGTACCGCTCCTGAGGCAGGGTACGGGCCCGCCCTTCTCCAGTGAGACCAACCTGTGTACGGCGAGCCGGAGCCCTTCTCCCGGCCAAGGCTGATGTGTGGCGCACAACTGTAACTGGTCCTCGACCTGCATGTTCGCCGCGGGCGCGGCGTGCTTCTACACCACTACTCCTCTCATAGTGCGGGCGAGCGGTATCTCAGGGTACTTGAGGGGTCCGGGCGGCCTCCTCTGAACTCATGCAGCGGCGGCTGGTCTGGCCGTCAAACTGATCAACGTTGGAAGTACATAGCCAGCTATATGGACATTGCAGTTCAACATTACTACCTTTTCTTGGATTTTACTGCAATCCCTGGTGGACTTAGAAAATTTTCCTCAACTTTAAAAACTAAAGTTTTCCTTCTGAATTCAACTTCTACAAACATAAAGACATTACTTCAACAGTTACTACAAGTATTTTGAAACTGGATCAAACCAAATTTAGAAAATTTTTATAAATGCTTCTGCAATTAATCTCTATATCAACATCATAACTTGGACCTTATTTTCAAACAAAAGTTTATGTTCTTCTGTGTTACCACTTGGAGGAACTTTTTGGGGGGGAGGGAGGTCTGTACCGGGCGGTACACCTCCACGCCGCTTATTTAAAATTTGCGCCAATTGAAACTCCTCTGCTGGAGGAAGTCTGAACTTTATCTACGGTATTAATTTTCAAGTTTCTCAGAAGATGTCACTACTTGGAAATTTTGGAGTTTTTGAACTGGGTCATTTTTGATGTACTTTTGTTTTACCTGTAGTAAGAAGTGTGAACTTTCTCTTCTAGAGGACACTACTGAAGATCAACAATAGTGCACCCTAGTGCGAAGTGAAAGAACTGTTTTTTGGAGAAATTTTTATTTCAAAAGTTTGTTTCTTGTTAAATTTCTTTCTGTTAGTGTTTAAGTTGGCTGTATAACCCGTTTGTTTCCCCTTGTTTTGTATTTAGCCAATCCCGAATTTTTAAAATTAATTTCTAACCAATCATGTGTATCTTCTCCAAAGGGGATATGTTGCTGTACCCTAGCCAATAAAGTGATTGTGGGCGGGTGTTTTTTTTCCCTGAAACGCCTCGAGCTTTCCGCGAGATATATAAACTGCTGATTTTGGGGTCTCTGGGCCACTTCTGTTCCATCTTTTAGTGTGTAAAGTACTTAGCAGGGGGCGGGAAGCGCCTCTTTCTTCGGGCAGCAGTTCAACAACCAGGTAATGGCCATTTAATAAATTCTTTTCTTGCTAGCTCAGCAGTTTAACTCTCGGGGCGGGTCCGAAGCGTTTCCACCATGTAAACCTTTTCCTAAAATGTAACTACTCTTAGCATCTATTATCTTTTAAAGCTACATATTGGGATAGAGAGTGCTTAACCCTCTCGAGCTCCCACTCATATTGTTTTGAGGTGAACTTATTTCTCACAACCGATTCTTCCTTAATGTAAAGTAAATTGTTCTTTTCTAAAGTCACCTCTGTAGTATGGGATTAGCCCTTGCATTAGTGGCCTAGAGCCAGATTAGGTTTTAAAACAAATGCATTAGGAGTGCAGATCGCCTCCTCTCAAATTGTTATTTTAGATGTCATGTAATTAACCTTTTTCTCATTTAATAGGCCTCAGTAGGTTGGGTATCTTACCCCTGTGTTTATGTCCTTAGAGGACAGCTTGAAAGTCAAGTTTGGTGTGGTCTTTTATAGGCCAGAACATTGAGAGCGTATTGCTCTTTTGAAATTTGATTTCTGTGTGCCTCGAGCAGGCTTTACTGTATAATTTTGGAGCAAGTGCTCCTGGGCATGATTGGGGTCTTCTGCCCCTTTGTTGAATTCCTGTATATTGTAAAATTGGGCGAATTGTTCAAGTATTGTGGGTTTGGCTCTCGGAGCCCATCCGGTAACCCTGTAATTGTACATTCTCGAATAGTAGCCTTGCTACTCTGTACCTGCCATGCTTGTTATTTTTTTGATTTGATAAAGAAAATATAACCTTGTTAAATTTTACATGAACTCTAATTTCGTAGCTTGAGACCCATTCACACCCGCACCTTCTTTCACCTCTAACTACCACGGAATACTCCGTAACAATAATAATACCAGGGGTACACCTTCCCCGGCTATTTAACTTGTGCGCCTTCTCTACTATGGCCATCTCTGATAGTAATTAAGAACTCTTAAGACTTTGTAAAATTTGTTTTTCCGATGGTGAGACGGTTCTGGCATCTATTTTCTAGCGATATCTTGTGGGCTAAGCCCCAGTTAATCTACTGAGAAATTTAATTTCTTATGGTTGATAAACCTTTTTACGTGTTATAGTTTTCTTTATGTGCCGAAGTTGTCAACTCTACACCTGGTTCCTCCGCTGTAATCTGCCCATGCCAGTAATTAAGTTTACTAACCAATCAGAACTCAGGTCAGTGAATGGAAATTTCGTCTTTCAGCCCTGTGGAGTCTGGTATAGTCTAGAACTTTTCTCTGGGGATCTATTTAAGCTTTCATTTTCTTCTGCGCAGTCTTCGGACTCAATTTATATTCCCTAGTGGGAAATTTATTTAATGTAAGGGAGCACGAGTGGTTACGCTCGGAACTCACACCCCCCTCTACTATTTATGAACTGGGTGATTAAAGTTTTCAACCTCTAAATTTGGAAATTAGTGTTGGCCCTTAAAGGTCACCTTTATAGTCACCCTTTTAACATTGGATTAGCCTCTGTGTCATTCGGCCTTAAGCCCACTTAGGTTCTTGTCGTTTCCTGACTATTTTTAAGGAGTGCTGATGTTTCACCTCATTGCCTTTTGTTAACGGCCTGTATTTGTTGTAACCTTTTTTCTGCTTCGTAAGGTCTAGTAGGATGGATAATGCGTCCCTTTATGTACATTACTGTTTTGTGGGTAACCGTGTTTTCATTTAGATTTCTTTGTGGAACAGTACTTCAACCGGTCGTGAAATTTTGTAACTGAGAAGTCCACCATGGGGCAAACTGTATGGCCGGAAGCCTCCGTGGTTCAGGAGGCAGCGCGTCGGCATCTCACCGCTGGGTTCCGTGGTTCAAATCCCAGGCGCTCCATGTGAGATTTGTGTTGAACAAAGTGGAGGTGGGACAGATTTTTCTATGGGTACTCCGATATTCCCTATCATCTTTCATTCCAGAAACACTCTCCAATACCATTTCGTCTGTCAGTCCTTAAACATTGTCACAGAGGAGTGCGACAGGCTTCGGCAGCCGGCACATATTCCTAGCCTCGCCACAAGATTTTATTATTATTATTATTATTATTATTATTATTATTATTATTATTATTATTATTATTATTATTATTATTATTATTATTATATTTGCCTTTATTTGTAGTGGCGAAGTTAGGACTCATGGTCCTCTCTTATACTTAACCACACTTCATTAACATCGTACATCTGAGAGCAATATTCATAATCTTATCTTAAAACTACCATTACAAACTATGAAACAAAATAACATAAACTCTATAAATATTCTTAGTCATGTCTTAAAGCTATCGTTACAAATTAAAAGTTGAATGACACAAAATACCATAAGCACAGTAAACGTACATTCATACACACATTCACTCTACCAGATTCATTCAGCCTGGCGGCACACATCGAGGAGATGCTCACGGCAAGACAACTTGAAGGAATTTAAGGATTTTATGGCTCTAATGTTGTGGGGAAAGAATTCCATATTCTAGCTCCATTTGCAACAAAGGAACGGCTAAATGCTGCTGACCTGCTGAGAGGGATAGCAAGTGTATTGCCGCAGCGTGTGTTATGCTGGTGGAAAGGGGATAGGAAATTGAGTTGTGAAGATAATTAGTATGGGATATTCTCTTTTAATACTCGAAAGATTAATAGTGCCACGTGAAGGGAAAGTTGTCGATAATAAGGGGTAACATGAACATCATAGCGTAAGGAAAAGATAAATCTAATACATGAGTTCATAGCACGTTGTAATCGATTTAGTTGTTCTCTCGTGGCATCAATTAGTACTACGTCACAGTAGGAAAATATAGGAAGGATAAGAGTATTTATAAGCCTAATTCTCATGTTTAGTGGCAGCATATTTTGATGATATTTTAGTGGGTGAAGGGACGCATACACGTTTCTACAGATATCCTCGTTTATAATTACACCAAGATTTCTTACCGAGTTTTCGTACGGACGGGGGCTTCATTCATTCCATCCCCGATCCGCTCACTGACTGGGAAACAGGTTGTAGGTTTTCATTTTCATCTTAAGAATGAACCATTCATTTTAGTTCTAAAACGTGCGGAAACAACCATGTCGTCTTCGACCGTGAAAACAATTCGTAACATTTACGATCCACTCTTTGATCTCCGTCTGAATAAATAGTATAGATATGTGAAATGTTTGATCATAAATTAAAACATTATCAAGATATTACGAAAGAAGAACTTATCAAAATATACAATAAAAAGGATTCCTTAATAATGGCGGATGGCCTCCGAAGAGGTCTGCTGCAGGTCTTTCGTGCTGACGCTGTATAGGCGACCTGCGAGTCTGAAGATGGGACCCTAACCGTGATGAATTGCAATGATGAAGACAGCACACCCACACACACACAGACATCAAGCCCCCGAGCCATTAGAATTAACCAATTAAGATTAAAATCCCCGACCCTGCTTGGAATCGAACCCAAGACCCTCTGTACCAAAGGCCAGCACGCTAACCATTTAGCCATGAAGCTGTCAAGTATTCCTTAATACATTAAACATATATTTAGTCTTTCCCTGTGATGATAAATATTTCCAAGCGATATTCTGATGGATTTTCAGAATTGGTATAGTAGAAATTCATACAGACCTGTTGACAACAGTAGTTGACGGTCAGCTTTGTCATTGAAGTATCTAAAGAACATAATAAACACGAATATCTCTGTTAATACTTCTCGTACAGTAAAAACGTACGAAACGTAAATTATATTTTACACAACTATTACATCTAACATTTTGTAATCAGGTTGAAATCGAAATCTGATCGTTTTCATGTTTTAGTTACCGTAATATAGCTACGTCACTCTACACCAATCAGGTGACTAGTATCCAAGTGGACAACCCAACTATCCTGAGCGTCATCCTTTCAAGGTCAGAAAGCTGTTGGTTCAACAGCTAATAATGCCTCTGTTTGACTACTGCGCGTCGTGTACAACAGACTAAGTGACGCCCTCTCTAACAGACTTCAGAGAGCTTAGAAAACTTGCGTCCGCTTTATACTGAACATTCCAAAATTCATATAACTCCTGCATTCCAAGAGTAAATTTAGCTTTAAACCAGCGTCGTAGTTGTCATTCGCTGCTTCTACTCCACAATATAACATACAGGCAGACACCCTCTTATCTAACAGATTCTTTCCAGCTGCTCTCCACCATTCATAACATCCCGACCAGAGCTGCAGCTAACCTAACCCTCAAAATACCAAATCACAGGTCTATGCTCTACAATAATTATGTTGTTGTCAGTACAATTCGAACATGGAATTCATTATCCAGTGACCTAAGGGACACCCTAAATGAATCGGTATTTAGAAAGAAATGTTGGCAGCGGTACTTGGACGACTCAAGTTGAGTGTAAGTACATGAATTCTGTTTTCCTGTTTTGTTATTTTCTATTTTACTGAATTTGCATTTATTGATGCATTAGGACACTTTTATTCATTCTGAGTTATTTCATATACGTTTCTTTTTTCTTTCCTTTAATGTGTTTTTATAACTATGTGTAAGTTTAGTATTGTAGTGTACGTGTGTGTGTATGTAATATAGTAATAAGTTATGTTCAATATATGCTAAACTATATGTACGTTATAGGACATAGTGTTTGGCAGAATAGCAGGCTTTATAGTCTGAGTCACGCCATATAAATAAAGGAATAATAATAATAATAATAATAATAATAATAATAATAATAATAATAATAATAATAATAATAATAATGCCTTTGCGGATGACATTGTGATTCTGTCAGAGTCAATAGAGGAGACACGGAACCGCTCACACTGCCCGCCACAAGCAAGTGCACGCTTGCGCAAGCTTGATCCGACCCAACTTCGAAACAAAAATATTTGTTTTGTAGTTGCAAGCGTGCATGATCTCAGTTGATTTCTGACCATCGAAACAGTGACAGTGTAGTGTTTTGGAGCTCTCCAGGTGATACACACTTTCGGAATTGAGACTAATTCCTTATTCTAGCTGTGATTTTGTCCAGTATATAATAGAAAGTGTCTGGTATCATTCTGAAGTATTCCAAAAACGTATCAGACTGTCTAAGCAAATCGTTGAATATTCGTGCATACTCTCCATCTTCCTCTCTGTCCAAAAATACTCGTTCACCCACACTTCCCTGATTTCCTGCTCTTCCAAAAATAAAAACATTAAAACACTATTTTCCAAAACAATGTCCTCATCGTCTGACATCTCCATTTCGACTGACCTGTTCATAATAATTAACTTGTACCTGCTTGCATTATTTCGTGTGAGCACATTGCTGTTCACGCCAGCTTGCACACGCGTGCGCCACCAAATTACTTACACAAGCGTGCCGCCAATGTGATCGAAGCCTTACGGATCTCATTCGAGAAGACACAGTTCATGACCAACATCGAAACAGCACCCAGATGGATGACAGTGGAGGGAGGTAGGATTCGGAAAGTAGAGGAATTTAAATATCTGGGGGAGTGGATAGATAACAACCTGTCAGGGAAAGAGGCACTGATGCCGAGAATCAACAAAATGAATTTGGCGTACAAGCTAAGTATGAACACCTGTAACAAGAAGAACGTCTCTATCGATGCAAAACTCAGACATTACCAGACAGTGATCCCTCCAGAATCCTTATATGCAGCTGAATGTTTGAACCTAATAAAGGTAGGATTGGTCAAGAAGTTAGAACTGGTGGAGCGAAAAATTCTAAGGAAGATACTGGGAGCCCAAAGAACAGAGGATGGATCATACAGAAAGAAAGCAAGCCAAGAACTGTACTGCAAGGTAGAAAAGATCTCAGACACTATTCGGAAGAGGAGAGCCATGTTCTTTGGTCACATCTACAGAATGGACCCGGGAAGACTGACCAACCAGATAGTAAGGATTTTTAAGACCAGGAAAACTATGGTATGCTGGCATCAGGAAGTGAAAAGGACCTGACAGAAATGGGAATACAAGAATCGGAAATAAGCAACAGGGAAAATTACAAGTTGAAAATATAGAACACAAAGAGTTTCCGAGAAAAAGTTAGTCTGCGGACGCAAACACCATGGACGGAAGGGAGAAGAAGGTTGCAGAGTGAAGGAATAAAGGGTTACTGAGCGCAGATCAAAGCCCAGAAGCAGATGAAATTGAATTAACGTGGTCCACAATTGGCCAAAACGAAAGAAAGAAGAATGGTAATGTTATAGGGAGAGGGTGAAACCCGGTATCGGCTTATAGCCTACTCCTGTCGAATAACTCCAAGGGATCTGCTCAAGGCTTTATGTCACCCTCCGATAGACGAATCACCAACAGCCTCATATGCCTTCACTTCACATGAACACTGCTGAGATGTTTGGAACTGAATCCAGGCTTTTGGCACGCAATCTTCTTCCCATTATTATTTTCCTACCGCTTTTCCCACACCTGTGGGGTCGCGGGTGCGAACTGCGTCGTACGTGTGGATTTCTTTTTTTCTTACAATTGGCTTTACGTCGCACCGACACAGAAAGGTCTTACGGCTGCGATGGGACAGAAAAGAGCTAGAAGTGGGTAGGAAGCGGCCGTGACCTTAAGTAAGGTACAGCCACAGCATTTGTCTGGTATGAAAATGGGAAACCACGGAAAACCATCTTCAGGGCTGCCGACAGTGGGGTTCGAACCCGCTATCTCCCGAATACTGGATACTGACCGCAATTAAGCGACTGCAGCTATCGAGCTCGGTGCGTGTGGATTTGGCCCAGTTTTACGGCCGGATGCCCTTCCTGACGCCAAACCTATGTGGAGCGTCGTAATCACTATTGCGTGTTTCTGTGGTGGTTGTTAGTGTGTTATGTTGTCTGAATATGATGAGGAGAGTGTTGAGGCGGACACTTATACCCAGTCCCCGAGCCGGAAGAAGCGATTAAAATCCCCGACCCGGCCGGGAATCAAACCCGGGTCTCTCTGAACCAAAGGCCAGTACGCTGACTATTCAGCCAACGAGTCAGTCTTTTGGCACGCAATCTAGTGATTATTAATTGAATACCACCACTTCTCCTACTGCGCCGGCCAACATTCCGATGTTGATCATTTTTTCCACCAACAGGACTCGAACCCGGCAACTGCAGTGTCAGCCCATTATAGACTTGTTGACGCCTTAACTATCATGACCATGATCATTACATTTCATGCACCATATAAGCTACAATAGCGAATAGACTTTACCATTAAGAAAGTGGTCTGTTACGTCGCACTGATTCCTCTAGAGTGAGCTTAGGAGAAAGCTACAGTAAGCTAGTGTTCGTGAAACCTGATCACGTGCAGCTGGTATCCTCACTTAATTGGGGATGGTAATTCCTGCTCTTGTCATAACAATAGCATCTCTAACAGCAGCGCAATATTGTTGGAGCGCAGCCAACATCAACAAACATCAGTCCAACACAACAAGAGCACATAATTACTCCAATGAATACGTACGTGGCTATGCCATCTGGACTGGGAAAGCACTACATGTAAGTCACGCGAATTATTTCCAGGAGTGTTAATAACTAACAATTCCCTTTCGCTTAGCTGACAGGTCCGTAGCTGAATGTCAGTAGAGTGGCCTTCGATTCAAAAGAGCACAGGTTCGATTCCCAGCAGGGACGAGGACTTTAACCGCGTCTGATTAATTTCTGTATTGTGGGGCTGGGTGTTTGCGGTTTTTTAATACACGTATACATTTACATACAATACATCACACTGCCTTGTTTTTTATAATTTGCTTTACGTCGCACTAACACAGGTAGGTATTACGGCGACGATGGGATGGCAGAGGGAAGTAAGGGGCCGTGGCCTTAATTAAGGTACAGCGCCAGCATTTTATTGATGTGAGAATGGGTAAGGTAAAGTAAGGGTTGTTCTGACCGAAGGCAGGTCCGAACCTCCGCAGAGGTGTTCCTGAGCCGGAGTTTACGTGCGGTAGGGTGGCCAGTTCCTTTCCGCTCCTCCATTCCCTTACCCCCTCCAACAACGCGTGGCAACCCATTCAATTCCTGACCACGCCCAATGTTGCTTAACTTCGGAGATCTCGCGGGATCCGGTGTTTCAACACAGCTACGGCCGTTGGCGTGAGAATGGGAAATCACGGAAAACCACGTTCAAGACTGGTGACGTCCCCTCTACTGACAATACACCATTCTCATCGTTCCTTCCAGTTTTGGAAAGTCTCCTGGAAAGGACTTTCTGGGATGGCGTGCAAGTCTCCTGTCGCATTGTCCTGAATCTCGTCTATGGTTAGGAAACTACGTCTTTTCAACGTTATTTTAAGTATGGGAAACCGGAAAAAGTCTGCTGGGGCTAAATCCTGAGGATACAATGGGACTCAATGGGAGTGTGGCGTTTTGCTAAATAGCTGGGGACAAGGAGCGACGCGTGAGCCGGCGCAGAGCATCAATTAAGCTCAAAGCTGCGCGCCCCTAACCGCACGGTCAACTGGCCCGGTAACACGAATAGTGAATGCATCCCTTCACACATAGTTGGAGTGAGGAAAGGTATCCAGCCTTTAAAATGGTCTAATTCTATACTAAGAGCTGACTTCATGCAATTAGAGAAAATGTCAGTAATATTAATAATAATAAAGTGACAAGCATGTAATCAGGGTCTCTTTCCGGAGGGGCTTGTTTCTAGCATTCAATTATATCTATGATCCGGACGACTTTTCTGGCTTTGGCCCATCTTAGAATCAAAGTAAATAACTGAAATTTATTGCTAACATATATGTATGTTTAGTCATCAGCCCGAAGGCTGGTTGGATCCTCAACAGTCTGCCATGAACTCTCATAGATGGCCTAGGCATCACTGAAGAGGCGTACTAGGGAAATGAGGAGTGAGGTAGTTTCCCGTTGCTTTCCTCACCGAGCCAGAAGTTGCTATTACACATTAGTCTGCCAAGCCCACTGAAATGCATGCACCAACCGACCCTACGAGCAACAGTTTCACACCATTCATAGCAGGGACCGGCTGCGTAAGGAATGGCATTACTAGCATCGCTCATACCTCGGTCACTTTCATTTTGTCAAAGCCAAGGATAAGACAGAGACAGATCAATGAGAGTAACAAAATTGCTCTAGCCCATACCAGAAGACTTAGTACAGTGTAAACAATAGGTCCCGCCAGCAAAGGCATATTGCTAACATAGCCTTGATTTAACACCTTCACACCCGTCTCCCTCCGCACATATTTAATCACACAGCCCAGCGAGTTTTAGATGCCACTCTGACTTGCTAGGAAACATGTAACACACGGCTTTAACTTACAAGGAAACCCTATCTAATAGAGATTTGGTACGACGACTTCAGTAGGAATGCCTCATTCACCCATATCAAAATTAGATCCCCAATTGTATATTTAACACATGTTTTGGGGTGTCAAAATTTGCTCGTCTGAGCACCGCAGAGACAGGAGTGAGCGGCGGGAAGCAGGTAGAGGCGACGCGGCCGGTGAGTTCATCTGCAACTCTTTCACTCTTTCTCCCCCGCAGACACACTACTTTCCTAGCCTCGATAATCGCTGGGGTGCGGCCTCAATGCAATATTTTTGCCGCATTTGTGGAAATTCTCCACTGGATGTGTTTAATTGCAGTGAGTAATAAGTTGTTACATAATTTGCAACGTACTGTATATGTGAATAATCACGTGCCGTTACTGTTTACTCGTCAGTACATGTGGTTGTTTTTAACTATAAACAGATACCACAACGAACATCCACATCCTACTATGTAAAGGCTAGAACGCTGTTCAAAGCCTAACGGCATTATTTGCCGAAGAAGACCGGCAGGAAACTACAATAAATAAAGCAGAAAATGATCTACCTTTTATAACAATTATAATTATGTGTGGCTATTTCTAGCCGGGTGCAGCCCATGTAAGACCCTCCGATGAGAATGGGCAGAATCTGCCATGTGTAAGTAACTGCGTGTTATTGTGGTGGAGGATAGTGTTATGTGTGGTGTGTGAGTTGCAGGAATGTTGGGGACAACACAAATACCCAGTCCCCGAGCCAAAGGAATTAACCATTTTAGGTTAAAATCTCCGACCCGGCCAGGAACGGAACCAGGGACCCTCTGGATCAAAGGCTAGCACGCTAACCAGTTAACCAAGGAGTCGGGCATCTAGCTTTTGAGTTTCCCGCACTTATTCGTTTAACAAAAACAAGGGGAAAGATCGCGTGTTAATTATTTAATTTATTATTTACTTTTAGGACTTATATATGTACGCAGGACCGCACGGTCCCATTCACCGCATTGAGTGGCTGCGATTCTCGAGGCTAGGAAAGTAGTGTGCGCCAGGGAGAAAGAGTCGGAGTGTGACTCATGAACCGGCCAGTCGTTCCGCCTCTACCTGCTTCCTGCCGCACACTCTTGTCTGTGCGGTGCTTAAATGAGCACACTTTGACACCTCAAAATAGTGGTATATATACGACTCGGCACCTAATTTTGACATGGCTGAATAAACACATTCTTACCGAAGCCGTTGTACCAAACCTCAGTCAGATCGGGGACTTACAGGTGAAAGGGTTTCGTTGTTAGTCACACTCCTATAACTTTCTCTCACCAGAGGTCGCTAGTATTGACAAACTATGATAATCAAATTACATAACTTGCTCGTGTACATTTCGGCGTTAATTATATATTGTAATTATACGCTACACCGGTGTAAATAAGTACGGTTTCTTTGAATTTCTGATATTCGACAGTCATACAGTGCCGTCCCCTGGTGTAGGAGTAGCGTGCCTGCCTCTTACCCGGAGGCGCCGGGTGCGATTCCCGCACAAGACAGGGACTTTTACCTGAATGTGAGGGCTACGTGATTAGAATTGAGAAGCTATCTGACCGTGAGATAGCGGCCCCGGTCTAGAAAGTCAAGAATAACGGCCGAGAGGATTCGTTTACGGGTCTTCGAGCTGAGCTGCGGTCGCTTGGTAGGCCAAGGCCCCTCTGGGCTGTAGTGCAATTGGGGCAGGGGGAAGTCGTACAGTCCTTCGTCGTGTTGAAATGATGCTACGGTCTTCTCCTTCCGTCGCCGAACACCTTTTAGGCGCAAGAAAAAGTAAACTACAACGTAGAGACAGATTTTCCTTGCAACAACGGCCACAGTATGTGAAGCCTCTTAAGCCCTGGTAGTTATTACCAATGCATATTTTCTGCTGGTACGCAATACTGCCACCCCCTTTTACCACGTTTAAAAAAATGATGATGGTGATGATGATGATGATGATGATGCTTGTTGTTTAAAGGGGATGTTTTTTAAAATGAACTGCGATTTATTGACAGAGAAATGCATTATAAATATTCCAACAAATGGTACTGTGTTCACGAATTGAGTTTTCAGTTTTGATTGCCACAAGTTGGCACAATGCTTTCATGTCCTATTGGCTTCAGAGGTTAGTAATGCTGCCGGAAACAGGAAGCTGTTTTCACTTTCCGACTATTTCCAGTGTTAGACTATCAATTGATGATGATGACGATGACGATGACGAAGATGCTGATAATGTTTGTTGTTTAAAGAGACCTAACAGCTAGGTCATCGGCCTCTAACGGTACGAGGTGCAACGAAACGAATCGATAATTAAAACTTCAAAGTGTATCCACTGACTAGAATCTAAAATGAAGGATGAATAAATGACCATGAATCCAAAACAATCAGTGGATCCAGTTTATGATGCCTTATTTTCTGAGATGATGCTTATTGTCCAAAGGGGTCCGAATTCCAGGCCACCGTCCTCTGATAATACTAATCACTGGTAAAGCAGAACCGCGGTGTTCCTCCTAAAGTGGTACTAACGTAACGTAGACTCTTGGCGTTCCTCGCACGGTTGTACTGATCACAGGTAATGTAGACCCATGGTGTGTCACATATGACACCACTAACAGGTAACACAGACCCACGGTGATCCTCACATAAGGATACTACTCTCAAGCAACGCAGACCCCTGTTGTTCCGCACATAGTTGAACTAATCACGGGCGCCGGCTAGATCCGTGGTGTTCCTCACATAGTGCTACTAATCACTGGCCACGTATACTCATGGTGTTGCTCACATAGTGCTGCTAATCACTCGCCAGGTATACTCATGGTGTTGCTCATATAGTGCTGCTAATCACCCACCGCGTATACTCATGGTGTTGCTCAGATAGTGCTATTAATCACTCGACACGTACACTCATAGTATTGCTTACTTAGTGCTGCTAATCACTCGCCAAGTTTACTCATAGTGTTGCTCACGTAGTGCTACTAATCACTGGCCACATATACTCATGGTGTTGCTTACTTAATGCTGCTAATCACTCGCCAAGTTTACTCATGGTGTTGCTCACATAGTGCTACTAATCACTCGCCAGGTATACTCATGGTGTTGCTCACATAGTGGAACTAATAATTTACCACGTATACTCATGGTGTTGCCAACATAGTGTTACTAATCACTCACCACGTACACTCATGGTGTTGCCAACATAGAGCTACTAATCACTCGCCACGCATACTCACGGTGTTGCTCACATAGTGCTACTAATCACTCGCCACGCATACTCATGGTGTTGCTCACATAGTGCTACTAATCACTCGCCACGCATACTCACGATGTTGCTCATATAGTGCTACTAATCACTCGCCACGCATACTCACGATGTTGCTCACATAGTGCTACTAATCACTCGCCACGTACACTCACGATGTTGCTCACATAGTGCTACTAATCACTCGCCACGCATACTCACGGTGTTGCTGACATAGTGCGACTAATCACTCGCCACGCATACCCACGGTGTTGCCAACATAGTGCTACTAATCACTCGCCACGCATACTCACGGTGTTGCTCACAAGAATCAACACATGTGTTCATTTTGCTTTTCGTGATTTTATTCATTGATTTCGTAGAAATTTATTCTCACTGTCTATAAAATACTTCTGCCATGTTTGTGGAAGTAATTCATTACCTTTTTCGAAGAAACCTAGTGAAGTTCAAGCATAACTAGTAGAGTAAGAGAAATCGTTGTGGCTCGTATTTTTGTACATAAGGGCAAGAGGAAATGACGAACTACAAAAATGTGACCGGCAGAGCAATATCGAAACTTACAGCAGAGCTTACAGTAATTTAACGGAAGCTGACTATTATTTTGTGTTTCGGGAGTTAGATGCAATTTGTAAGAATTATAGCAGTGGTTGAGGGAACAATCGCTACGCGAATCCCCCCGAATGGCAATCATCAGTCCTTGCCTCCTTGACTGATCTGGTGTAGTTTTCCAGTCCAACTCACCTAGCTCTATCGCACTTTGCAATTCCAATTAATCTACGTAATAATCTTCACACTATTGGACACTCAGCTCTTCAGATTCAACCTTTCAGTCCCTCGTAGCGAACCAGCCAGCTCTCCGTGCTTACCTTGGTCATTGTGTACGTTAAGCCACCACGAATTAGGTAAACACCCACATAAGTCACTTGCCGCCTTTATGAGGAGATACCGTGAACGTTAACGTATTGCCCAGTTGGCCTGGTTTGATGCAGTTTTCTCCATACTGCTCCGGGCCAATCTCTTCGTCACAATGTAACTGGCACGTGTTACATCCCTCCCAATCTGTTTGTCACACTGGTACTTTGATCTCCCTCGGCCATTTTTACCTCCATACGCCTCCTCCAAAGCTAAATCAATAAGCTCTGCATGTCTCAGAAAGTGACTGACCAACCTATCTTTTCTTGAATTCAAATCTCGTCAAATCGTTCTCTTTACACCTTTCCGATCCATCATCCCTTCGCTTGTGATCCAATCGACCCATATCACCTTAAGCAAACACCACATTCCGATGGCATCTATTCTCTTTCTCGGCAACAGTCACCGCCCATGTTTTACTCCCATATAGTGTTACGTTCCAGACAAATACTTTCAGAAACAAGAGTCTAGCATGAATATTTAGCTATGAATGTGTGTGCGGTGAGTAGTCTTGCCTTTTTTATGAAGTGGTGCTCATGCTGAGTTGGAGGATTATTAATGCGCTGATGGTGATTAGGCAATCAGTAGTACCAACCTATCAGCCACTCTGTTTGGTACCTACAATTCCACATTGTGGTATTTTGTGGCACGGTGAAACTGAAATGATATAAAACAAACATTTACTGCATGAGATATTTTGTTTCCCTTATATGGGAACAACCACTTAAACATCCTGCTTGTCGGGACTCAACCAGTGCTACATGTCACGCATTCTATACTTCTGTGTTCGATGTTGAGGACGTTCATATTTTTCAGCATTGTCACGCTGAATGAATGTGTGTGTGTGTGTGTGTTCGGACTGGTTTTTATTTTCCTTTCTCGAGACCCGGAGTCCAAGAGGGACCCAAGTCCATTACATCACACTTGTGGGAAATTAAAAAAATGTTTGCTGTGGCTACAAAATGCCTCTATGTTGTTTCTTAAGCACATCTCCATTATATCTTTTCCATAACCATGGCAACAAGCTTCTACTAATTATTTTGCATAAGAAATAAATTTTCAGAATTATCGCATATTGGAACCCTCTTGGATTCCGGGGCCTTTACATAAAAATTGACAGCCATATTGAATGGTTCTGAAGGTTAATGTTTTGGTATTTACAAAGAATAAAGTAAATGACAAGTAATCACTTTAGTTTCCAATACTTTTATTTTTTACACAATAGGATTCCGGAGCCTTTATATAAAAATTTTTAGCCATATTGAGTGGTTTCTAAGGCTAATGTGATGGTGTTTACAAACAATAATGTAAGTGACAAGTAATCACTTTATTTTCCAGTATCTTTATTAGTTACATAAAAGGTTACACATTAACATATTAATCGCCCTCAGAATCGGACAAGGTTTCTGCTGACCGTAGTGGTTCTATATAAGAGACTACGTCTTGTGTTAGATGATTCTTGATTGTGTTTAAGTCTCGAAGTTTGGTAGCCTTCACTGGACAGGGTTTTGTGTACAAAGGTACATTGGGAAGATCCGGTTTAGAATTAGGCCTAATGAGTCTGAACTAATCAAACACAACATTGGATATCGTTCGTGAAACTGCAATCTCATTCTCATGAGTTTTACTGTATGTGAAAACTGTATACTCAGATGCGAGGGTTGGAACTTAAATAGTGGCAACACTGCTGAGGAGACGCTATGCAACGGTATCTAAAATTGTCGCTGATAGCACACGTTGGTTACATACCTACCTTACCTTAGACTAAATGGACTCGCCCTTCCCACATCACCTGCGTGCGCACAAGCGAGAGAAACACAGTCACGTGTGAGCTAGCGGCCTAATGTAACGTTGTCACTATGTTTTCCAAACAGGAACAACGGAGTTGGATCAAGTTTGAATGTGCCAGAGGTCGTACAGCACGACGGTGTCATCAGGGTCCTCAAGAGACTTACGGGTAATCTGTATTGCCTTACAGAACAGTGGCACGTTGGGTAAAAGCCTTCAACGATGGTCGGCAAACTGTGGCGGACATTCATCGGGCAGGTCGTCCTACGAGCGTCAGTGAAGAATAAGTGCATGCTCTTGCCGCGTTACTGGACAGTGATCGAAACCAGACGATTCGTGAGCTCGCATTCGCTTCAGAACTGTTGCAGAGATTCGACAGGCAGTAGACCGCTCCATTCGCACCATCAACAGAACAGGCCCTGCTAAAGGTATACTACGACTTCCACATCGCTTGCAACGGGTTATACACAACGCTGGTGACTACATTGTATGAGAGTAAAGGTTGCTAAATGTAACATTTTTGTATCTATTGTAAATAAATAGTTGCCACTATTTAAGTTCCAACCTTCGTATTTTGAATCTTTCTCCATTTTGTGTTGCTGTCTTCTTGAAGTACTGCAGGAAGTGATTCTTATGATCCCGAAATTCTTGCCCTGGCATGACTAACAAACATTTTTACGAATAAAGGTCTACCCATTCCGTATAATGCTGAATTTTCTCCTCTTTTCTTTTCATTCTCTCAATTACACCAAAATATCTATCACAGGGCAAGAAACTGTGCCCAGCGACGGGAGAGTAATGTACAGCCTTTTCAAAGCGACTCATTTTGATCAGTGCAGACAAAAATGCAACCATGCAATGATTCTTATTTTGTCCTGGAGTCCGATCACTAAAAATGTAAAGCTTTTTAACCTCTGCATCTAAACCCCATGGCACAACAGCCTTGGCCTAGCAAGCGACCGCTGCTCAGCCTGAAGGCCTGCATGTTGCGTGTGGTCAGTACGACTAATACTCTGGGCCGTTATTCTTGGCTTTCTAGACGGGGGTTGCTATCTCACCGTCAGTTAGCTCCTCAATTCTAATCACATAGGCTGAGTGGACCTCGAACCAGCCCTCAGATCCAGGTAGAAAACCCTGACCTGGCGGGGAATCGAACCCGGGGCCTCCGGGTAAGAGGCAGGCCCGCTGCCCCTACATTACGCGGCCGGCAACCTCTGCATCTACCTTTTCATTAATATATTCATCCACGCAGCTTATCACTTCATTTTTCCCCCTTTCGCCTCCGTTTCAGGCCACATAAACGTAGTTAATTTACCTAAATTTCCACTGTAATCACAAAAGTTATGTAACCACAACTGCCTCAAATAAAACATCTGCCCAATAGGAAGATGTAGGTATGGAATGTTTTGCATAAAATCAAAACATACCATTTCAGTGTCAGAGTTTTCCCTAGCTTCTGCTTCACATTTCTTTAAATTAGCATAAAAGTTACTTCCCTTCTTTCTGTGTACTTTCAGTTGTGTTTTTTAGTGAATCTCTCATAGCCTTATTCTTTTCTGACTTGATCTTTGCTGAAAATTCATGATAAAAGCTACACACATCAGACATTGGTCTACTAAAAGCATAGTTAAAGTTAGATCTGATTTAGTTAACATTAAACTGTATGTAACTTAACACTTTACGTCTTCAATGTTAATATGACCAGTTCCTTTTTCTGCAAACTTTTCTCGATAATTTAACCTCAAAAATTCAGTATCCATTTTAACAAGTGTCAGGTTTGATGAAAGATAACTCCTCTTAACAAACATTGCCCCTTGTTTTTTTCTTTGTTTTTTGTTGCTTTACGTCGCACCGACACAGATATGTCTTACGGCGACGATGGGATAGGAAAGGCCTAGGAAATGGAAGGAAGCGGCCGTGGCCTTAATTAAGGTACAACCCCGACATTTGCCTGGTGTGAAAATGGAAAACCACGGAAAACCATCTTCAGGGCTGCCGACAGTGGGGCTCGAACCCACTATCTCCCGATTACTGGATACTGGCCGCACTTAGGTGACTGCAGCTATCGAGCTCGGTACCCCTTGTTTTACCATAATGCACTACCTTATAAGGAAATGGCCTGATGTGGTTGTCTACTTTTGATACTACGTTAACATCCTTTGCATGAGATCTATTATTGTATTTTCATCATTGATTGACAGGTATCTCCCCATTGGCAGCAAGCTGACTTAGTCTTCCTACCCGTTTGACAGAAATTCCATGAAGATTTGCCAAACCTTCTCTGCAGACGACACGCCTCTCTAACCCACTATAATCTATAAACATTGTGGTTTAAACATTAAACTCTTTTGGAGCATCAGGATAACGAACATGAAGGTGTACTACTTTCATTAATAATTACCGACATTCTAGGATCCATTGATAACAGTTTAGTTATAGTATGGTTTGAATAATAAGTCATGCATATATATATTTTAAAGGAAACCATAAGTGAACAGCAACTATAGCTAATATCTCTACATACGTCTTGTACCTAGTATCAAATTGTTTATTTTTATACCTTGTATACGAAACTATGTGCTCTACGTCTGGTGCTGTCTTCTAATTTCGGTCTTCTCCGTTTGATTTCAAGTGGAGTTATTAGGGCTGCAATGTATGCATCTTGTGCAATTTGTTGACCTATTTTGTTGAATTCCTTAAGAATGATTTCCTTTCCACCTTCGGAAACGAAAGTTAAGCAGGAGCACTTTCATCCATAACATAAGAATATTCCTGTTTATTATAATATTACAACAACAAAATATAATTAAAATCATTAAAATCGTGTGTACATACCCGCAATGTTGATCCGTTTGACGAGCTGGAACAGCCGTGCCTTTTGTATATACTCCTCTCCTGCAACTCTGCATTTCTCTCTTAGAGTCCTTGCATTTTCGTGTTTCTTTCTTTTTTATTTTAACTTCAGTTCTACTACCAGCAGATGAATCGTTGTCTGAGGCTAAAGCCATTTTCGTAGGACACTCCTGCTGTCGTCTAGCGACAAAATGCGTCAGCTGCGGAATGGAGTACAAGAGAGGCCCAAGTGCATGGAGTTGGGTCCGTCTTCGGTTTATATAGATATTCCACATCCCTTTAGCATGGTTAAATGGTGGAGTTGGGACTATATTTTAGGTATATGGATGCCCAGTAACGAAGTCAACGCAATCGCGTACCTAACACGATTTCGATACAAAATGGAGTTGGGGCCGCTCTTGGATTCGGGTCTCACTTGATTCCATAGCAACGATTAAATTGACTGTTCTCATGGAACAACTAGCCTGTGTAAGCACAATATGATTACGTTACTAACACTGGTAGATTTTAATGTATCACGAGAGTTAGAAGTACGGTAACCCCAAGCAGGTGTTTGAAAAAATACTTAATAATTTTGTCATTGTTGGCTTTGCTTCAGGCAACTTTACAAGAAGAAAAATTGCACAGTAAACATTGAGTGCGTAGTAATCATATGTCACGTAACATTAAACTGAAAGGAGAAGTACAGTATAATGCCTCCGATTGGTCTTCACTTGAACCCCATTGAGAATGTCTGGGATCTACTGAAGAGGACAGATCGGGAACGCTGTCGTCGAGAAACAGCCGGCCCTTAAATAGGGGCTCTTCCAGACCCTCCTCACTGCTTTTGTGACCAATCGACCATGAGTTGTCATAGAGCATGAAGTTTCTTGTTTGTTTCCGATTTATTTTATTTGTAATTACTGATGCTAAGTCTCAAGGCGCATTTCTCTCTTGTTTAGTCATGGATGCAAGAACAATACTTGAACGAATGAGTAAAATAAACTTTTAATAAATATTATACTATCTGTGCACGGTAACGGAACTAGGAATCAATATAGAAACAGAAAAAAATCAAGCTTACTAGGAGGATTTAAACCTACGCCAGCTCCCAATTGCTACACTACCCGTTCAACGCAATGTCTCTACACGCGTAGCTAACACACGGTTCCCTAACACACATAGTTTCTTTCCGGCGCATTCCTATTTGTTTTTATTTATAGCGACGGAAGTTTAAGTCTCAGGCTACATTTTTTCGCTTTCATTATTGTTTAATTCCTGATCCCAGAGTCAAAATTCAAAGGAATGAGTACAATAACTATCTGTAAGCGCCTTAACATTGCAAAAGTTGTATAGAATGCCATTTATAAATAACATGCTTTGTGCACTTTTAACCTTACATCAAAAATAAGTCAGATATTCGCGACTGTAACATTTTTCAAGAAGTACCAAATATCTGTGGAAATATAGGTTTCATCTAAAACTTATACGTACAGTGGACACGTTTTAACTCTGCCGGAAATCTTCCTAAAAATTCAAAGCGTAGAGCAACTGTAGTAGTATAATACAGGGATTCGGGCGCCTCCTCCCGAGGGAAATTTGAATTCTGGCGGGAAATTTGAATTTTGGCGGGAAATTTGAATTTTGGCGCGAGATTTGAATTTGTAAACAAAGCCACCTGCTTTTTGACAGCTGTCATCGACAACAACGCATCGCTAACCTCACTGCTGCCATCTTGACGGGCCTAAACCTCAGTAGTGCCAACTTAACCTAACTAGCGCGAGGTAAACAAAGCCACGTGTTTTTTGACAGCCACGTGCTTTTTGACAGACAACAACACATCGCTAACCTCACTGCTGCCATCTTGACGGGCCTAAACCTCAGTAGTGCCAACTTAACCTAACTAGCGCGAGGTAAACAAATCCACGTGTTTTTTGACAGCCACGGGCTTTTTGACAGACAACAACCCATCGCCAACCTCAGTACTGCCATCTTGACGGGCTTAAACCTCAGTAGTACCAACTTAACCTAACTAGCGCGAGATAAACAAATCCACGTGCTTTTTGACAGCTGTCATCCGCCATCTTTAAACCACAGAGCACTCTGCTGCCCTCTTTATCGCAGTAGCTGCAAATTCGTCACCTGTCATCCGCAGTGCTGCCATCTTGGCGGGTCTAAACCTTAGTGCTACCAACTTAACCTCACTAGCGCGAGATAAACAAATCCACGTGCTTTTTTGACAGCTGTCATCCGTCATCTTTAATCTATAGAGCACAGTGCTGCCCTCTTTAGCTACTTACCTTTGAAATGTGGTGGTGGATAATTTGAAAAATGCTTTTGACAGCAGCCATTTTGCATCGCAAACCTCAGTGCTGCCCTCTTTAGCAAGATACCTTTGAAATGTGGTGGCAGGCAATTCCACATGACATCAGCCATCTTTAATCAGAGAGCACCGTGCTGCCCTCTATGTGGTGGCGGCAAATTCTACATGCTCTTGTTTGGAAACAAACTCACGCGCTTTCTTGACAGCCGTCATCCGCCATCTTTAATCAATAGAGCACAGTGCTGCCCTCTTTAGCTAGATACCTTTGAAATGTGGTGGTGGCAAATTCCACGTGCTCTTGTTTGGAAACAAAGCTATGTGCTTTTTTTGAGAGCTGTCATCCGCCATCTTTAATCAACAGAGCACCGTGCTGCTATCATGCGGGCAATTTCGTCAGCTGTCATCCGCCATCTTTATCCACAGAACACCGTGCTGCCCTCTTTATGGCTACTACCTTAAGCACGTAGTAGCGGGCAATTTGAAAAGTTCTGTTAGCTATCATCCGCCATCTTTAATCAAGAGAGCACCGTGCTGCCATCTTTAGCTAGATACCTTTGAATTGTGGTGGCGGCAAATTGAAATATTTCACGTGCTCTTCTTTGGAAACATACTCACGTGCTTTTTTGACAGCTACCATCCGCCATCTTTAATCAATAGAGCATAGTGCTGCCCTCTTTAGTTAGATACCTTTGAAATGTGGTGGCGGCAAATTCCACGTGCTCTTGTTTGGAAACAATGCCATGTGCTTTTTTTGACAGGTGTCATCTGCTATCTTTAATCAACAGAGCACCGTGCTGCTATCATGCGGGTAATTTCGTCAGCTGTCATACGCCATCTTTAATCTAGAGAGCACCGTGCTGCACTCTTTAGTTGAAATGTGGTGGCGGCAAATTCCACGTACTCTTGTTTGGAAACAAATTCTATGTGCTCTTCAGCTGTCATCCACCATCTTTAATCAAAAGAGCATCATGCTGCCCTCTTCGTGGTGGCGGATAATTTGAAAAATTCTTTCTGACAAGCGGCCATCTTTAATCCAGAGTGAACAGTGCTGCCCTCTTTAGCTACTTACCTTTGAGGTGGTTAATTTGAAAAATTCTATTTGACAAGCTGTCATCTTTAATGAAAAGAGCATCGTGCTGCTATCTTGCGGGTAATTTTTACGTCACAGCTGTCAACCACCATCTTGCATTGCTAACCTTAGTGTTGCCCTCTTTAGCTACTTACCTTTGAGGCGGACTATTTGAAAAAATCTATTTGACAAGCCGTCACCCACCATCTTGCATCGCAAACCTCAGTGCTGCACTCTTTAGTTGAAATGTGGTAGCGGATAATTTAAAAAAAATATTTTTTTGACAAGCACCCATCTTTGAGCACCGTGCTGCTATCTTTATCGTAGTAGCGAGCAATTTAAAATCTAGATGCTTTTTTCTAACAGTTGTCATCCGCCATCTTTAATCTAGAGAGCACCGTGCTGCCCTCTTTGTGGTGGTGGTAAATTCCACGTGCTTTACAAACCCACGTGCTTTTTGTCATCCGCCATCTTTAAACAAGAGAGCGCAGTGCCGCACTCTATGTAGTAGCGGATAATTTGAAAAATCTTTTTGACAAACAGCCATCTTTATTCAACACAGTTACCGCTATCTTACATCGCTTACCTCGGTGCTGCACTCTTTAGTTGAAATGTGGTGGTGGTTAATTCGAACCAGTTTAATCATACATCGGGGGAGCTAGAGTAAGCACGTGCTGCAGTGATGACGTCATCATGCACATTTAGACTTGTCCGTTTTCTTAAGAGTAAGTCGGTGTAAAGGAATGTTGTGGCGGTAAATTCGAACAAGTTTAAACATGCATCGGGAAAGCTAGAGTAAGCATGTGCTGCAGTGATGACGTTATTGTGCATGTTTAAACCCGTTCGTTGACTAAAAGCTTTAGTCTTCGAGAAACAGTGATAGAGAGTGGAGTGCAAACATGACGAAAACATTAATAGTTGATGTGCAAGGCTTTAAAGTAAACGGAAACAAATTTGTGTTTAAAGAGGTGGCTCTGCTAGATTGCAGTGTGTTGTGGGCACCAAAACTTGTTAGTTTAGTATTTAGTCCACCGTTCCCTTACTGTTTGCAAACAGATGAAGATAGAAAGCAGACTCAGTGGATTGAAAACAATTTAGGTTTGAAGTGGGAAGAAAAAGGAATACCTTATCGTTTTCTACCTTTAATGATGAATGCACATTTGTCAAGAGCAGATCTTGTTCTTTTAAAGGGTTGTGAAAAGAAAGAATGATTGCGTGATTTTCTACCATCATCGTGTGAAGTTATCGACATGCATGAATTGGGGTGCCCATCATTTAAAACTCTTCCGAAAGAGCATAGTAGAGAAACAAGTAAACAGTCTTTACAACATGTATGCACGCTCTTTGATTGGTTGTGTTGCAGTGCATGCCGGGAAGTGAACAACATATCTAAACTGCAATGTCGAAATAACCTTAGTGTAAAAGAAACATTTGTAGAGTAAAGACATCATGTCATTTCTAACAGATACTAAGTGTAACGCAGTTGAAAAGGCGATCGTAAAGTTTTATGCATGCAAAAAGAAACTAAACACTTTTACTGAAGAAGAGTTAAATGCATTACCAAAGGCATTTTTGGTTAATGTAGCTGCGAATGCTGTAAAGAAGATTTGGGAAAAGGTGCCTCGTGAGTGGACTCAAGATCCTGTTTTGTCAGAGCTTCAAACGTGTAGTTTACATCATGAACACGTGAGTTTAGGTAGAAGACCTTCTGTGAGACAGTGCCGTACATGTCAACTAATTAAACTGTATCACGGACCTAAAACTAACGAGTTGTCTTCGCTTATAAACACTTATCATGGCTGTGGAGAGAGTAAACAAGGAAAAGGTGAAGAAACGTGCTGGGAAAACGATATGGAAGCATGTTGGGCGTGGACTCATCAATAGAGTGATTGATCTTCTTTTCTTCGTGCTTCATCTCCCCTGCGGCCCTAGAACACGTTCGCCTGACACGTAGTTACATGCTGCCTGCATAGAGTATGTCGTGTAGCTGTTAAAATCTGCTTCGTTAAGTTATGCTGTGTTTGTGTGTGTGTGTGTGTGTTATTACCTAGTGCTTTAGCTGCTCAGAAGATAGCAGCACTTGTCGTTGTTGGTGCAATAAAACGAAAACTGAGTAACAAAGACCGAAAAATAAACAAAGGATAAAAATATATATAGTCTAAAATAAATATGAATTGTCAAAACATATTACAGGTGTTGTTTAATCCTACAGCATGTCCTAGTGACTTAGAAGAAAGGAGAGTTAGAGGATTAAAAGAAAACACACATAAGATTTAAAGTACAGCCTCTTTATTAATCCATGAATTAAAGCTGTTATTGAAACCAAGCCATTTAACATACAGTTTATTGCCACGACGTCGAATAACACGTTCAACTAAATAGTGATCAGGATATTTTGTTTTCTGCAGTTCTTCGATGTAGAATCCTCCTTCAATAGGCTGTCCTCTGAGATCGCGAAGTAAATACGTAAGTGGATTAGTAAGCTTAACACTTCTGATTTGAAAAATTTCAGTGCTCCAGTTAGGTGTGTATCCTTTTGCAAAGATAGACTTGTGTTTGCTGATGCGAACAAAATCACCTTCTTTAAAGCGATGGCGACGTGGATCAGCTGTTTTAGTTACAAGATGAATAGCATTTATACGAGGTGTATTCTTTGTAACAAGACGTGGCTTTGTTCCGATAGTGCGATGAGGTGTATCGTTGTAGGTAGATAAAAGTCTAGGTAGCAGATCAATCCAACGATATGAACCTTGCGCTGTAAATTCTCGCCACATCATTGTTTTGAGTGTACGATTAAAGCGTTCTACAACATTTGCCTTGAGATTGCTGAACGTAGAGTAGTGTTGAATGCCAAGTAACTTGAGGTAAGAAGAAAAATCCTTGTTGTAAAACTCTTTACCTTGATCAGTTTGAAGAAGCCTTGGGCAGCGTTTCGATTCTTCAACAATATGGTTAAATGCTTCTTTAACTTGAGCTGCTGTTTTAGAACGCACGGGTTGTGCAAAAGCAAACTTCGAGTACACATCGATAACAGTAAGTAGATACTTATACCCCTTATTACTAGAAGCATATGGAATCATTTCTACTAAGTCTGCTTGCCAGAGATCATCTTTTCCTCGTGTAATAACGCGTCTGCGACAGTAGGTGCGACGTGCTGGTTTATGTAACTCATGTGCGATGTTTACCTTTACAGGTGAGATCTTCTCTTGACGAGCCATTACAAAATAATACCGGCATAACGTAGTTCTCTTTCTATTTCTAGAATTTCTGATCCGTGACCAGTGTGACCAGCCTCTTGCGATGCTCTTAAAAGTTGTAATCGTTCAACGAGTAAGTTTGGGTCATTCCAGTATCTTACATCCACATACGGCAACAAAGGCTTGTAGATAACACCTAGACTACGTGCAGTCGTAAACAGCTTAGAAATAAACTCACGATACTTGTAACTCTTATTCGAATTTACAGCTTCTGTTCTCTTGTAATAATGTCGTGTTGCGTCAGTAGCAAAAAGTATTGCTTTATATTTTTTAAGATCATCTTGTAAAATTATATCCTTGTCAGCTATTCGTGAGAAAAGAAGTTCTAAGAGTCCTTTCGTAGGTTTATAGGTAACACCTTTTACAATGAGTTTGTTGTTATTAATCTTAACATTTGAATTTCCTATCCGGAAACAGTCATCTTCGTAGCGAATACCGTAGGTAGTGCCAGTTTGTCCTGTAAAAAGTTTTTCTATATAAGGTGCAAAGGGAGATCCATAGGTATCTTGAATAAAAGTTCTAAACTGATTGCGATACTCTGGTGTAATCATAACCTCAGACAAAGATGGTAGATTTTGCGTCGATGTAGTAGGTGTTTCAGCAATAACATCTGTAGTTAAAAACTCAACACGCTTAGATGGTGATGTATCATTAAGTTCTTCTTCTTCTTCTTCTTCTTCCTTATCTTCCTCTTCCTCTTCTTGATCTACATCCTGCTTCTTCTCTTCCTTATCTTGTTCATGCTTTTCTTCTTCATGCTTCTCTTTATGATATGATGTTTGCATAGAAGCAAAACTTGAAGTAGACTGCGGTAATGAAGTAGAATTAAAAATTTCTTTGAGTGGTGTACTTAGTTGTGTTTTTAAAAATAAATCCGTGCCTGCTTGAATACGTTTAAGCTCTTTAAATTTCCGTCCGATATTGTTTCTAGCTTGGATGATATGTTTTGTGATCTCCTTGCTAGATGTTAACATGATGATGGTTTTTAATCAAGTAGTTACTGTAATTCTGTGTTAATGCATATAAAATGATCGAAACCCATGCGATATCGTCCATGCTGTACATCACTTTCATTATCAATAACTAAAAAGCTCTAACGGTGTAATGACCAATATTTAGCACACATACGTTTAAAGTCATCGAATGACATATCAGTGTTAACATGATCGTTATACACATGTCGCATGTTGCGCTCATCTTGCCGAAAAAGCACAATAACATTAGCGTTGTCGCGTATCAACTGCTTAGGCACACGAGAATAGGTTGGGCACAAATAGATGCAATCAACATATTTATGCCGACCCATACTAAAGAATGCACGAATAACGTTTTGCTGTTCTGTTGCGACATCATCAAAGATCATAAGAGAATTAGGAAGCACATCGTCTGGTGATGGTACTTGCTCATGTGAATTTAAATTTAAAATATCTTATTCCATCTTTAACTAGATCGTGCATTACAGTTTGTAGAATAGTATATAGCGGCTGATAGAGTGACTTTGCGAAAACGTAAATATTCTCGAAGCGTACACCATTTACAGAAGTAATAAGTGTGAGTAAAAGATTTGTTTTACCGCATCCCGACGGACCTGATATAATACATCGAACAGTGAAAGGAAACAACGTTCCATGACGTTTTCTTGTAGTTGTACTAGAACTAGGTAAGAGATGTGGTACAATGTCGGTGACAGGTAGTGTGTCTTGCTGCTTTATAATCTTCATGATAACTGAATCATAAAGTACGTAATAGTAATATATATATATTAAACGAAACAAGAGGCAACGGTTAGTTTATGATTTGCTCTTGACTAGTAAAGTCGTGTACAGCATGGTGAAACAACGATATCCAAACGACATGAAGAAGAAGAAGAAAGTACAAACTGTTGGATGGAAAAAAATGTTATAAAGGCTGCGCAAAAAGCTATTCGAGGGGAATACAATCCTCGTGTAGCTATTACTAAAGCGTGACGCGCAGCAAGAGCGAGAATTTCTCCAAAGTGCAGAGCAATATTTAGTAAATGTGCACGAATTATTCCTGTACCAAAACGAGGAGGATTTCTTCCTGCGCTGTTTGCTGGCTTAGCAGATTTAGGGTCATTGCTAGGTGGTGCTAGTGCTGTAGCGAGAACTGTCAAAGCTGTAGAAGAAGCGAAACAACAGTTGAAAGAGAGTGAACGTCATAACAAGACGTTGGAGGCGATTGCGATACGAGGCAAAGGTGTGAACCTGAAGCTAGCGCCATACAAGAAAGGGCTTGGTATCTACATTTCTCCAAAAAACGTCTACTGAATGCACTGCCATATCGAGCTCTAACGCATGATGAAGATTTTACGTTTGCTAAACAACTAGGAATTCATTATTTTCGAGGAGTGTATATGCGCGATCAACTACCAGCACGCCCACGTGAACGTGAAAGTGCCGTAATTAACTTAGACGACAGTCGTGGACCTGGAACTCATTACGTTGCTTATGTAAAACGTAAATCTAAAGTATGGTATTTTGATAGCTATGGAGACTTACCTCCTCCTTTTGAGCTCATACGTTATTTCGGAAGCAGTGCGGACATTGTTTACAATAAAAACCGTGTGCAAAACTTTAATACACGCATGTGCGGACGATTATGTCTTATGTTCTTATATCAAACCCAGACAGTAGAGAAAGTGCATTAGTGTCTACGTGATGACGAACAGTGAAAGAACGTTTGCTGTACGTGGAGAAGGACCTGAAACAACCGTCTATTTTAATCCACCAATCGAACTTAGCTATCAGCCGCATAGTCTTGGACTAGTATCGTTTGAAAGCTACAATAAAATCTATAATGTGCGTGATGGTGTAAACAAGTTCTATTACGATGAGTATGTGCTAACACTACCTTCAGGTAGTTATACAGTAGACGATATTCACGACTATATTGAATGTACGTTAATTGATCAGTTTGGGGAAGATAGTTTTAGTAATCATAATTACAAGTTCTCTATCACTATAAGCTACATTACACATAAATGTGTTATTGAATCATCATTTAAGATTGACTTCAAATCACAACCTGATTCGATTGGACCACTGCTTGGATTTTCATCGAGGGAGCTCCCACCGAACGTACGTTACGAGTCTGATCAACCTATAAAACTCTTCGATGATTATAATGTGAACATTACTTGTAATATTATTACAGACTTGAATAGTAATCTACAACGTTCGCACGTCCTGCACGACTTTATTGTTACAGAGGAACGTGGATATACTATTTGTGAGAAACCAGCAGTAGTTCTTTATCGTCCTGTGTCTGTAAAACGCATTAGCAACATTACTCTTAAACTTGTAAATAAACATAATCAGCTTATTCATTTAGATCAGTACGCGTACGTAGCTTACAAACTACATCTTAAACCAGTATGAAAACTATCTATAAAACACGGTGTACATTCCGAAGACATACTACATGTGTGCAGAGACTCATCGAGTTAACAGATACCCATAAGCAGATACTCCAAGATTTAGGATATACACTACTACAACAGAATGGAAGAAATGCTAGACATTATGAATACAGTAGAAAGTCGTGAAGGTGTAGTACAAAGTGAGCTTCATTCCTATCAACCTTTTACGTTTGGATTAAATAACAATGATGAAATTCATTTTATTATTAATCAACAAGATGTTTACACCTTACCACACGAAAGCTACCTCTATATTGAAGGACGACTAGAAAAGTCTGATGGAAGTGGACCAAGCACTTCACAACTAAACAACCATGCTCTAGCTTCTCTCTTTTCTGAAGCGCGATATGAAGTAAATAATGTTGAAGTAGATCGAACGAAGAATGTTGGTATTACAAGTGCAATGAAACTCTACCCTTCTTTCTGTGATGAAGAAAGTAATCTTTTGCGGATGGCTGGATGGTGTCCAAAAGCTACTAACAACTAGATGATTAATGAGGATGGAACTTTTACGGGTATGTTATCACTCAAACATATTTTTGGATTCGCAGAGGACTTTACACGTATTATAATCAACGCAAAACAAGAGCTTATTCTAATCCGTGATGGAAGTGATTACAATTCTCTTAAAGCAGTAGAAACACCAGTAGAATCGAAAATAACACTGCATCGTATACTGTGGCGGATTCCACATGTAACCTTATCTGATCGTGAAAAACTTCGATTGCTCAAGATTGTAGAAAATGATACACCATTACCTATACGTTTTAGAAGATGGGAGCTGCATGAATATCCTGTGTTACCACCTACAAACAAGCATAGCTGGGCTGTTAAAACATCACGTTTTACTGAGAAGCCCTTGTACATTATTTTTGGATTTCAAACTAATCGTAAATTCAATCACGAAAAAGATAGCTCACTGTTTGATCACTGTAAATTAAGACACGTTAGACTATATCTCAACGGAATTACGTATCCCTACGAAAACATATACATTAACTTTGAGAAAAATAAGTTTGGGATGCTCTATGACATGTTTTGTAAATTTCAATCATCGTATTATCAGAAAGAAGATCGTCCGCTATTTACACCTCAAGAATTTAAAAATAAAGCACCGATTGTAGTTATAGACTGCTCTTATCATGAAGAATCTATAAAAGAATCTCCAGTTGATATTCGTTTAGAATTTGAAACATCTGAAAACATTCCTGCTAACACAGCAGCCTATTGTCTTATTATTCATATGAGTGATGTTACTTACCATCCGCTAACGAATATTGTTACGAGACTATAAATAAGAATAGATCTTTATCATTTTCATTAGTGTGTGCTTCGACATCGTACGCTATGGAACAAAACTGTAAATGTGCATGCTGTTTGCATGCTCATACGCAACATCTTATTTTTCTTTCACGAGTGAGTGAGGCTATTAAGATGTTCTATAAACATAGATCGTCGATGCCGAAACATCTTATTCAATACTTACCACCAGGATATTTATATACGTACGCTGCCTCTTACGTACATAATTTTTGGGACATCCTTCCTCTACACAGTAAGATGTCGATCGAAGTAGCTTTATGCAGAACTTGTGAACGACATTACAAGCATCGAGGAGAAAATGGTGATGGTGATTGGGATGGACCAAATCCGAGGATTGAACACTGTACACAGTGTATGAATGAACTTTCTCTAGTACCTCATGATGATGATGATTCCGAAAAGGAATAACAACAAGGTAAGAAGTATATGATCTCCTCTGTAAAGCATAACACACTTAGTATAATATATTTCTAAATGTTTTGTTTAATTTGAATTTTGCAGGAGGCATTTCAGAAGCATACGTTGTTAAGAAGCACACCAACCCTGTCAGCAGCAGAAACCAACACTGTTGTAGTACATTTGTAAATAAATATTTAATCGCATTCAAAATTGTTGTACTTATTGCGTTGCTTTACACCGACTTACTCTTAAGAAAAACGATCAGGTCTAAACATGCACAATGACGTCATCACTGCAGCACATGCTTACTCTAGCTTTCCCGATGCATGTTTAAAGTTGTTCGAATTTACCGCCACAACATTCCTTTACACCGACTTTCTCTTAAGAAAACGGACAAGTCTAAACATGCAAGATGACGTCATCACTGCAGCACGTGCTTACTCTAGCTTCCCCGATGTATGATTAAACTTGTTCGAATTAACCGCCACCACATTTCAACTAAAGAGTGCAGCACCGAGGTAAGCGATGTAAAATAGCGGTAACTGTGTTGAATAAAGATGGCTGTTTGTCAAAAAGATTTTTTCAAATTATCCGCTACTACATAGAGTGCGGCACTGCGCTCTCTTGTTTAAAGATGGCGGATGACAAAAAGCAGGTGGGTTTGTAAAGCACGTGGAATTTACCACCACCACAAAGAAGGCAGCACGGTGCTCTCTAGATTAAAGATGGCGGATGACAACTGTTAGAAAAAAGCATCTAGATTTTAAATTGCTCGCTACTACGATAAAGATAGCAGCACGGTGCTCAAAGATGGGTGCTTGTCAAAAAAATATTTTTTTCAAATTATCCGCTACCACATTTCAACTAAAGAGTGCAGCACTGTGGTTTGCGATGCAAGATGGTGGGTGACGGCTTGTCAAATAGATTTTTTCAAATAGTCCGCCTCAAAGGTAAGTAGCTAAAGAGGGCAACACTAAGGTTAGCAATGCAAGACGGTGGTTGACAGCTGTGACGTAAAAATTACCCGCAAGATAGCAGCACGATGCTCTTTTCATTAAAGATGACAGCTTGTCAAATAGAATTTTTCAAATTAACCACCTCAAAGGTAAGTAGCTAAAGAGGGCAGCACTGTTCACTCTGGATTAAAGATGGCCGCTTGTCAGAAAGAATTTTTCAAATTATCCGCCACCACGAAGAGGGCAGCACGGTGCTCTCTTGATTAAAGATGGTGGATGACAGCTGAAGAGCACATAGAATTTGTTTCCAAACAAAAGTACGTGGAATTTGCCGCCACCACATTTCAACTAAAGAGTGCAGCACGGTGCTCTCTAGATTAAAGATGGCGTATGACAGCTGACGAAATTACCCGCATGATAGCAGCACGGTACTCTGTTGATTAAAGATGGCAGATGACACCTGTCAAAAAAAAGCACATGGCATTGTTTCCAAACAAGAGCACGTGGAATTTGCCGCCACCACATTTCAAGGGTATCTAACTAAAGAGGGCAGCACTATGCTCTGTTGATTAAAGATGGCGGATGGTAGCTGTCAAAAAAGCACGTGAGTTTGTTTCCAAACAAGAGCACGTGAAATTTTTCAATTTACCGCCACCACATTTCAAAGGTATCTAGCTAAAGATGGCAGCACGGTGCTCTCTTGATTAAAGATGGCGGATGATAGCTAACAGAACTTTTCAAATTGCCCGCTAATACGTGCTTAAGGTAGTAGCCATAAAGAAGGCAGCACGGTGTTCTGTGGATTAAAGATGGCGGATGACAGCTGACGAAAAAAGCACATAGCTTTGTTTCCAAACAAGAGCACGTGGAATTTGCCACCACCACATTTCAAAGGTATCTAGCTAAAGAGGGCAGCACTGTGCTCTGTTTATTAAAGATGGCGGATGACGGCTGTCAAAAAAGCGTGTGAGTTTGATTCCAAACAAGAGCATGTAGAATTTGCCGCCACTACATAGAGGGCAGCACGGTGCTCTCTTGATTAACACGTTGAGTGCCATGCGACCCCATATGGGTACGTGAGAGTAGTCAAGTTTTTGAACTTCACGTCCCCATATGGGGTCGTACGTTCGCTCTAAATCGAGGACGGTGCGAACCCATTTGGGTACGCAGTAAGTATGTGTTTCGAAGATGTATAAAGTCTCTTCGTGCCATCTGCTGGTCGTCTATTTATGTACATGCGTAGTCCACCTTCCATTCCTCAATTCCTGTTTTGGCGCGACCCCTTATGGATACAAAAAGAGTGCTTTGTAGGGTGACAAAGTGATTGTCTATACCGCGCACGAATTTTTTATGTAAGTGTGCAGTGCTCAGAGTTTCCTTTTCTTTTTTTAAGTCATTACGAGTAAATCGAGCAGTAAAAGACTTAGTGCAGATAGTCTGGACGATATATCGAACAAGTCGAACAATGGTGATGTAGACGAAGTATATAGTTACAGTGATTTTGAAGCCAGTATAGAGCAAATAGCGATCTCGCATGTTCATCCACATTGATGAATTACAGTCTTCAGCATACACAACTTCACTGTACTCCGGGTTTCCAAGCTAGCTGTTGCAACAATTATGACTGTATTCAACGTTATATTCACTGGTTTCCCATGTTGCACAATCATCACTGCTAGGTTATCTTACTCAAATTAAAAGTTATACAAAATTATATACGGTACTACTAATTCTTCTTACAATATTGTTCTGTTACATCCTAATTTACGAAATTCACATGATTTTCACTACATTATGTAACTACATTTTATACGAAAATTTCCTAACCTAAAATCGGAAGATCGTCATTTACAAATATTTCCTGACCTAAAATCGGGGATGGTACATTTTTACGGCGCCAGTATGAATAAGCTAACATATCTATCAAAATCAACAGCATATAACGCGTCCCTGCAAAGGAAAATGCAAGTATGACCGAGCGTCGGGACAGTAACTACTGTATAAGTACGACCCCATATGGGGGCGCGTGTACGTGTACAGTTCGTAATGACCAATACGACCCCATATGGGGTCGCATTATTTTACCTAATATACATAATAAGTTAACGTAATATATCATAAATACATCTTAATTTCAACGATCATTTGCTTGGTTAAGCCTGTGAACGTTTTGGCACCAGGGAGTAACTCGATGTTATTAGCTCACGGCACTAGACGGCAAGCCTATTAAATTCGGTCTGGCACTCAACGTGTTAAAGATGGCTGATGTCATGTGGAATTGCCTGCCACCACATTTCAAAGGTATCTAGCTAAAGAGGGCAGCACTGAGGTTTGCGATGCAAAATGGCTGCTGTCTAAAAAGCATTTTTCAAATTATCCACCACCACATTTCAAAGGTAAGTAGCTAAAGAGGGCAGCACTGTGCTCTATAGATTAAAGATGGTGGATGACAGCTGTCAAAAAAGCACGTGGATTTGTTTATCTCGCGCTAGTGAGGTTAAGTTGGTAGCACTAAGGTTTAGACCCGCCAAGATGGCAGCATTG